>NC_063174.1:51733659-52036689 GCF_023159225.1 Perognathus longimembris pacificus | reverse complement strand
CTCACAAAGACTCAGTATACAGGGCTAACTGCTCTTTGCTTATCTCTTTACTATTTCAATCTCAGTGTCTTTATGTTTAGCAATATCCATGGAAGCAGAGAAGATAAGTATTTCTAGTAACTGTTAAGTTTATATTGTTTGTGGACAAAATGAATGACATACAATAAGTTAAAAACTCAAGCATGTAGGTGTTCAAATTCCTGGATGTCACTCTAATGTGCATAAAACATATTAGGGCTAGAATTTTTAGATTCACATACTCATGACCTATCTATTATTTACCCATTTGTATTTATTCCCATCTCTGTTCCTATTTCACCAATAGTGCGTAGGAAAGTAATTCTATAAACTGACTAGATAGCGCACCTGTAAAACCGGAGCGCTATTTCTGGTTGGTCAGAATAGAAATGGTGGCTTCCAATGTAGGCAATGGCTTCCACATGCGTGTTGTCTTGTTTCAACACTTTTTCATAGTGTTCAGCTGCTGGTGAATAATAATTCATTTCCTATTCCCCATCAAGACAGAAGAACAAAATTAACATCAGACAAGAAACAATTTCTCTGGACCAAATTAAGTTTACTCACTTCACAAATACTTATTGACAACCAGCCATGTGCTGACTCTATTCTAGGCTGTAAGAACACAGTATGGCAAAAAGATGAAGTCACTGTCCTGAAGGAAAGTAAGGAGATAAACAAGTGAATAAGTACATAACATAATGTCATACGGTCATGATGAGTGAATGGAAGGAAAATAGCAAGGAAAGGAGAGGGAGGGAAGAAAGGAGGAAGAGAAGGAAGAACGGTGCTGCTCCTGAAAGGGTGTTTCCTTGAAACAAGGGCTATCTCAAAGGAGGTCTAAATGAAGTGAGCAATCAAGACCCGAAAATTTCTGGCAGAAGCTCATGCTGGGCAGAGAGACTGGCAAACATTGGAGTCTAGGACTAGAAGATAGAGAGCAAGAGCGAGAGAGAGGGAGAGAGAGAGGCAGCTGAAATTAGCTGATGTGACATCTCTGAAGTGATTTCATTTGCATGGAGAGCTGATATGAAAATAAGCGTCTAGAAAGAAATGTATCCAATGCCCAACGTATGATACTGTAACCTCTCTGTACGTCAGTTTGATAATAAAAATTTGAGAAAAAAAAAAAAAAAGAAAATAAGCGTCTAGGGACTGAGAATATGGCCTAGTGGCAAGAGTGCTTGCCTCCTATACATTAAGACCTGGGTTCAATTCCTCAGCACCATATATATAGAAAACGGCCAGAGGTGGCGCTGTGGCTCAAGCAGCAGAGTGCTAGCCTTGAGCAAAAGAGAAGCCAGGGACAGTGCTCAGGCCCTGAGTTCACGCCCCAGGACTGGCAAAAATAAAAGAAAGAAAGAAAATAAGATTCTACGGAAAAGCCACACCATGGTATGTGCTGAGAAAAGCTTGCTTTCAGCATGTTTACATTCTCCCCCCAAATACATGAGGTGTGTGTGTGTGTGTGTGTGTGTGTGTGTGTGTGTGTGTGTGTGTAATCCCTTCATTTTTAGCAAATTCTAAGCAATGTACACACTGAGGAAATGAAAAGCAATCCTATCGGTACTCAGGGCCTCACACTGAGCAGGCTGTCTACCATTTGAGTCACACCTTCCAGCTTACATCTGCGTTTTCTCTGAAAACTTCATGCTTTCTTCTATTTTGATATTTTAACTCTTTTAAGTTTTAAATCTAGCAGTAATGGATTCTTTTAGTGCAAGAAATCATTAGTTGGGGTTGGAGGTGTGGCTCAGTTGGTAGAATGCTAGCCAAAGAATACTCAGGTGCTGAGTTTGAGGTCCAATATCAGACCAAAAAAGGAAAAAAGAAAAAAGAAAGAAAGAAATGAAGAAAAGAAATATCAACACTAAAAAATAAAAGAGAAATCACTGCTCAACAGCTTTACTTTGCAACTATTACTTAATAATCATAAGTAACCTTTAGCACACCATAAATTTTCATAGGTTTGAGCATATGTGGATTCTATTTTAGTCCTTAAACTTGTTTCAGCATTGGAAATGCTTAAATTAAGAACAGATTTTTATTAATGTACTCTTAAAATAACATTTTCAAGTATATAAATGCCACTTCAAGTGTGTAATAAACTTGGATCATTCTAAGTGATTTTCCCCCCAGTAGTTATTTTTGAACTGATTCAAAAAAATATAAAATTAAGCTGGGTGCTGGTGGCTCATGTGTGTAATCCTAGCTACTCAAGAGGCTGAGATCAGAGGATCATGGCTCGAAACCATCCCAGGCAAAAAAAAGTCTATGAGACTCTTATCTCCAATAAACTACTCAGAAAAATCCAGAGGTAGAGCTGTGGCTCAAGTGGTAGAGCACTAGCCTTGAGCACAAAGAAGCTCAGGGACAAGGGGCTGGGGATATGGCCTAGTGGCAAGAGAGCTTGCCTCGTATACATGAGGCCCTGGGTTCGATTCCCCAGCACCACATATACAGAAAATGGCCAGAAGTGGCGCTGTGGCTCAAGTGGCAGAGTGCTAGCTTTGAGCAAAAGGAAGCCAGGGACAGTGCTCAGGCCCTGAGTCCAAGGCCCAGGACTGGCCGAAAAAAAAAAAAAAAAAAGAAGCTCAGGGACACTGCCCAGGCCTGAGTTCAAGCCCCAGGACTGGCAAAAACATTAAATTTAAAAAAATACATATATACTTAAATCTTAATTCTGTGGGGTAAAATCATAAATAACTTAAGGAACTGACAGTCACCCTGCTCTAAAACTCCACTATACCTTGGAAGCATCTCATGAGCTTCTGGTTGAGGAGGAAGAGGGTAGGTCTCACTTCTTACTCATTCCTAAGACAATGGTTTTCATACACAGAGAAACGTAAGAGCCACTAGAATAACATTCCTAGGGGGGAGTTTCTCATTTCAAATATTCTTCATCAAAGGACAGCTAAGATAGGGCCTGTCTTGCAAATGAAACACCTAAAAAATCCAAAAGAAGACATTTTTTAAGCTAATTTTAAACAAGTGTCTGAACCAAATATTTAATGAACTAGAAGTAGTACAATACATTCATTTTAAAGTAGGAAACATATAAAGGAGTCAAATGATAAATAGAAAGAAGAGACCATAACTGAAGAAACTCTTAAAGAAAAACAGGGTGCAAATAATAAATATCCCTAAAGGAAAACAGTCTAGACTATAATCCTAAGGAACAAACTTTATTAATTATAAATTCATTGTCACATAAAACAAAGAGGAAGCCACTGGAAATCTTACTTTTGCGTGATAAGCTTTGGCAGAAGGAACATAAACTATGTAAACCCAAGGGGAAAAACTGCATCCAACCATTTCAACTCTGCTGATCCCTTGATCGGGCTGTGTACCACATTTCATCCCAACAACTAAGATGTTTTCTTTTCCACTTTTTTCTCCCTGCAGGTACAAACTCAACCCAGAGCAGTGGAAGGAAGAAGAGAATCCCAAGTCAGGGCATCAGCACACATGCCTCCAACCCCTGTCCTCGGGAAGCTGAGAGAGAGGCAGGAAGTTTGAAAGTTGGAGGCCCAACAGAGCTACAGTCTCAAAAAAAGAACATAAAAATCTGTTCCAAAGCCACTCTCTATCCTGGTCATAATAAAAGTAACCATAATAGAGGCTTAGAAGGAATTCTGTTGTACAGAACTCTCATAGTAAAGATGCAATAGTTCTCTAGCTCTTCCTGCTATCACCTCCTGCCTAAGAGAAAGGCAAAGGACTGAGGAGAACAGAAGGAAGGTCCCAAAGGTCCAAGACCTCCAAATGCATAAGGATAGTAACCTTGGAGCCAGCAGAAATTTCACTGGTTTCAAAAGGTGCTTTACAGCCAGACTGAGGACTTACACCTAAAACCGTAGCTATTTGAAAGGCAGATACCAGGGAATCATAGTTCAAGGCCAGTCCAGGTCAAAAATTAAAAATTCCATGAGAATATCTCTGGGTGCAGTGATATGCACCTGCTATTCCAGAGACAAAGGGAAGGACTAATAGGAAGATCACAGTCCAAGTCAGGCCAGGCAAAAAGAGAGATTACTTCAAAATTAACCAACACTAAAAAGGGGGCTGGGAGAGAGGCTCTAATGGTAGAACACCTGCCTAGCAAGCACCAAGCCTGAATTTAAATCCCATCAGAATTGAAATCCCATCAGAAAATATGAAGAAGCAAAGAAAAACATTTATACTCTATTGTGCAGATACAGAACTATGATTATTTTCCATTTTTAGCCAAATAATTGTAAAATATCATACTTGCACTTTTCAAGAAATTTAAAGAAAACAGATGTGCCTATTCAATGTTTTCTTAAGTCATAAGCAATATATTTCTAAACCAATAACTGAAATGAGGAAATGAAACAGTATTTACAGATAAGCATTTTGTTTAGTAAAAAAAAAATCCAAGAAAATCTATGGATAATGTCTTTAAAAATGTAAAGAGTAGCTAATAACAAGCTTAGGAAAAGTAATGCATCCCTAGTCACCAAAAGTAATGAAATAGAAAAGAAAAAAAAAAAAGGACTCTACTCATGATTACACATAGGAATTCAGCCCTGTGCAGAAAATGAGTTAACAAAGCAGGTCTGCAATGATTGTTCTTAGGCCAGCATTTGAAAACTCAGTTGGTTCCCTGAACTGATAGAAATGTTCCTGAATGACAAGGTGTAGTTACACCTAAATGAGTTAGGCACAGGGTACCTACAAGGGCTGGCTCCAACAGTGCCATTACATACAAAGCATCTAATAAGCTTCCCAAGTAGACACTTCCCTCAAGTTGTCACAGCTTGTTGCTGGAAGAAATGTTCATTGTGTCTCCATTGGGAAAAATACTCCTGGAAGCTGGCTCCTGGCTTCTTCTGAATTAATCATTAATCTCCCCCCCCCCCCCGTCCTGGGGCTTGAACTCAGGGCTTGGGCACGAGTGCTCTGAGCCTCTTTGTGTTCAAGGCTAGTGCTCTATCACTTACGCCACAGCACCACTTCCATTTTTTCTGAGTTTATTGGAGATAAGTCTCATAGACTTTTCTGCCCAGGTTGGCTTTGAACTGTGATCCTCAGATCTCAGCCTCCTGAGTAGCTAGGATTATAGGCATGAGCTACTGGTGCCTGGCTGCTTCATGAATCTTAACCTTTGCCATTTTTTGTATATGTTTGCTTTGTGCCTGTCCTAAGGCTTGAATCAAATCCTGGGCATGTCCTAAGCTTTTTGCTCAAGGATACAGCTCTACCACTTGAGCCACAGCACCATTTCTGGCTTTTTCTGAGTGGCTTTTTGGAGATTGGTTTACTTGCATAGTTTATTGGAGGACACTGTTTGACTAGGACAAGACCTAAGTGGAATGATAGGCTTGAGGAAGTAAAGAAAGACAGCTCCACCATTCAGCCTATCCTTCAGGTATTCAATATAATTCCAGTTGCTATACCCACAGGGTTTTTTTTTAATGGTTCTGGGTAGGTCACTCCTAGAATTAATATGGAATAACAAACAGCCCAAACTATCAACTGTGGGAAAGAAAAACAAGGGGGTAGACCTGCTTGTTCTAATTTCAACAATTATTGTAAAGTTACAGTAATTAGGCAGCAAGCAAAATAACTCAATTCATGTTCATGGCAGTTGACAACAGGAATCTAAAAATTTTAAGAATTAAATAGGAAGCCAAAATAGTGAAGTACATCTTGGGTGCAATTAAAAAGCTACAGAAATTGAGCTCGCAATAGATCAATGGAACAGAACAGAAAGCCTCAAAGTCTATCAGAAATAGAAAAATATGACATTTGGTGTTATGGAACGCAGGAAAGAATCAGTAAATGCTGAGATGATCCATACAGGAAAAAATAGCTTAGATCTCCATCTTGTACAGTTGTCTATACTCGCCTGTGTGTCTGAAATACTTCATACTAAAACCTTTGTTTGCCTGAGTGCACACTGCAAAATCACTGTACTCTTGATTCATAATTTTATAAACTGTTCTCCATTCTAGGACCGCAAGGAGCTATGAACTTACTTAAGTAGCATACAACCTCCATTTTTAAACTTTGAAAGTAATATAAATCTCACCTCGTAGATCCTGGCAATTCCACAAAGCAGGGTTACTTCTCCTGGAAACTTATCTAAGCCTTGTTTGAAAATATTTAAAGCAGTCACAGGTTGATCCAACCAGATATAAACCTAAAAGCAAGATGTATTTGAGTAGAATTATCAGTTCTTAGAGTAATGGAGAATTACTGACAAGGAGCAAATTATCACCTAGATATTACAGTAAAAAAAAAAAATTCAGAAACAAGCTGGGCATAGTTTCAAACCTATAATCCTAGCAACTTCGGAGGTAGAGATATTACTTCTTTTTGGCATCATCTCTGGATTTCACAGGGTCTCCTTTCTTGTTGTTGTCCATGATCAGCACTGCATAGTTAGGACAACAGTGATGACCACACTGCAACCTAAGAAATCAGGTAAAAAGCCAGACTTCCTTTTAGATCTCATCTTCTTCTGAATCTCCTTTGAATATTTTGGATGGGTGGACAGCTTGGGTTTGAACTCAGGACTTCATACTTGTTAGGCAGGTGCTCCATCACTTGAACCACCTTGCCAATTCTTCTTAGCCTTAGTTATTTTTCACATAAGGCTGGCCTCAGACTGAGATTCTTTTACTTGTATTTCCTGTGTAGTTGAGGATTACAGGGTTTTGCCAGTTTGTTGGCTAGTTGGTTCAAATAGGGTATTGCTAACTTGTTCCAAGCTAGACTCAAACTCAGTCTTCCCAATCTTCACCTCCCAAGTAGCCAGGATTACAGGCATGAGCTATTATTGTATGTAACCTCTATATTACACCTTTTTTTTTTTTTGCCAGTCCTGGGCCTTGGACTCAGGGCCTGAGCACTGTCCCTGGCTTCTCTTTTGCTCAAAGTTAGCACTCTGCCACTTGAGCCATAGTGCCACTTCTGGCCATTTTCTATATATGTGGTGTTGGGGAATCGAACCCAGGGCTTCATGTATACGAGTTAAGAACTCTTGCCACTAGGTCATATTCCCAGCCCCTATATTACACTTTTTAATTTAGAAACCTCTTAAGATACAGCAAGATAATGTCATAACCACTACTTCATTGTTTTTCTTTCAAAGTAATCTTTTTTTTTTTTTTTTTTGGCCAGTCCTGGGCCTTGGACTCAGGGCCTGAGCACTGTCCCTGGCTTCCTTTTTGCTCAAGGCTAGCACTCTGCCACTTGAGCCACAGCGCCACTTCTGGCCGTTTTCTGTATATGTGGTGCTGGGGAATCGAACCCAGGGCCTCATGTATACAAGGCAAGCTCTCTCGCCACTAGGCCATATCCCCAGCCCCTCTTTCAAAGTAATCTTGGTGAAGGTAGAGAAGTGATTTAACTCCAAAAGAGGCTCCCCTTATCTGAAATGCTTTGGAACAGAAATATTTTGGATTTCAGATGTTGGAGGAGGTCTGGAATATTTACATATACAGAAAAAGATACCTCAGGAATGAAACCTAGTCTATAAAATCCATTTATATTTCATCTACATCTTAGACACACATATGGTATTTTTAGTGTGACTGGTTTTTTTGACTGTAACAACACGTGAAGTCAAGTGTGGAATTTTCCGCTTGTGACATCATGCTGGCACTCAAAAGGTTCAGATGTGGGAACAGTTCAGATTTCTAGTTTTTTTATTAGGAATACTTGGCCTGTAGTGACAATTCCAGGTGGTTCTGCCCTGCCTGTGGCTGTGGGTGGCACTGTGCAGCAATGAGTAGGCATTTCAAGACTTACATTTGAATGTTGGCTATTAATAGCTCAGTGACCCTGAAAAACTCACCTTCTTGCGGTCTTGTTCTCCTTAAGAATACAAAGGAAAACAAAAACTACTATGCAGGGTTACTTTGAGGGCAAACATAAACCACATATATAAAGTAACCTGATAAAATTCCTTATACTGAGCAGGTGGTCAACAAATGGAAATTAAGGTCTTTATTGTTATAGTAGAGTAACTTAGCTATAAAATCAGTCCCTGTTCTCAGAACTAGGTGTGATGGTGTGTATCTATTAGGCCAGCTACCCAGGAAGATGGTGAATTCAGCACCAGCTTGAGAAAAGAGAAGAGAGGATAAGATAGAAGAGGAGGAAAAGAAAAAAGAGGAGGAGAAGGAGGAAAGAAAAAAGGAGGAGGAGGAGAGAAAGAAGGAAAGAAGAAGGAAGAGAAGGAAAGAAAGAAGATGAGGGGTGAGGAGAAGGAGAAAAGGAAAAGAGGAGGAAGAAGAGAAGGAAAGAAAGGAGAAAGAAGGAGGAAGGAGGATGAAAATGAGAGTCATAATCGAAGATCTTAATGTTCTTAATCGAAGAAAAGGAAAGAAGAAAATGAGAAGGAAAGAAGAGGAAGAAGGAGGAGAAAGAAGAGAGAAAAGAGGAAGAAAGGAGAGTAGGCTTTTCTTTTTCAGGGCAATTAGTTTCTCCTGAGGTGTTTCTTCTCCATATGCTATTTCTCCTTTGCGATAAAGTAAAGTAAGTAAAATCTACTTATACTTGTTGCCAAATATTCTTGAAGAACTGGCAACTTTCCATGCAAGGGTTAGAATTCTGACAGATTTTACCTAAGTTAAGAATGTTTACTTACTTTTGCCAAATAGTGAAATGTATCTACCATTTCCTGCTGTTTCAGAGCTGATTTAAACTGCTCTTCTGCTTCACGGTACATTCTGAGCCTAAAAGCAGCCATTAAAAAATTAGAGAGTCAATTTAAAAATACATCTGACATCATCTGGGGAGAAGAATAAAGATCAATTACACCTTAGAGCAAGCACATACTAACAAAGATCATGTGCATACGCATGTATCCACATGAATGTCAGTAGAATTTAGCAAAACATTGCCTATCTCTCATACTCACTGGCTATCTAATCCTCAAATGGTGTGGAAAGAGTCTGTCTGCAGCCTATTCACTGCTGGACTAGTAGCTGCCAGTAAGCCAGGTCATATCAGTTCACCACTCAAAGAGCTTACGATCAGCTGGACATATGGCAAGTGACCTGAATAAATGCTTAACTGGGAGAACTGAAAGATGATGTTTCTTTGAAAACATCCTCTATTGTGAGACAAAAGCCTAGTTTTTAGTTATCCCTTGACTATTTAGGTGTAATAACTGCTATTCAAGCAGCAACACTATCCTATTATTCTAGAAACACTTTGTCTTTATTAAGTATCTGATACTGGCTATTCTAGTCTATGAATCTGAGACTTGCTTAAATACGACTGTCCTGATGTCAGTGCCCACTTGTTCTGTCGAGGATGTCGTTCCCACTGAATCAATCATAAAAGGACACACAGCTTATATCACCCATACTTAGGAAATGTATTAAGCTTTCTTATAACTACTCATAGTCATGTAACAGCCATTTAGATATGATGATTTATTTTGTGAAATCAAATCAGAGTGATATATAATATGATGAGTGACTTTCACTCAAAGACTTGAAAAAACAGGAAAAAAAGTTGACTTTTTTTTGTCTTTTCCTTTTTGGGGATCGAACCCAGGACATTGTACTTGCTAGGCCAGCGCTTTGTCAATGAGCTACATCCCAGCCCACAAATAGATTTTTTTAAAAAACCCAGTTAGAACTATTGAGCTAAATAGAAGCCAAAAAGAAAAAAAAGGAAGAAAATATGGATTATATGAAATTTCTTTTCATATGACCATGAAACATCTTTTCATATGATCCATATTATACATATAGTCATAATGAAGTTAGTGAATGAATCTATTGAGGTTTTCAGTAGAAATATTCTTTTAGAATTATCAGAAAGGAACTTATTCCTTTTTTTTTAATGTGCCAGTTCTAGGGCTTGAACTCAGGGCCTAGACACTATCTTTGAGGTTCTTTTGCTCAAGGTTAGTGCTCTACCACTTGAACCACAGCTCCACTTCTGGCTTTTCGGTAGTTAATTGGAGACTTGCGGACTTTCTTGCCCAGGCTAGCTTCAAAGCACAATCATCAGTCTTAGCCTCGTAAGTATCTAGCTAGGATTACAAATGTGAGCCACCAGCATCAAGCTTCACATAGATTCCTACATAAGAAAACAGACCATATTCAAAGTAAGTTTAGGAATAACAAAAATGCTAATCAAGTTCATAAACTCAGGCAAGTCCAGTAACAGAAAGGCAAGAATCCAAAGAGATAGTTCCCATAAGGTGCCAATTTTCTCTCTACAATTTAATTCAACACAATTGCCAAACAACTAACTGCATGCATATTTCACTATAGTAAGAGGAGGCAAAATTAAAAACTGGAAGTGTTGATAAATGAAAAAGGAAACAAAGTGTGCTTACAACTTTCACTGTATTGTGACCCATGAGAAAAAAAAAGGTTTTGAGAGCTTCGAAGAGAGAATAAATCAAAAGTAAATCAAAAAGACACTCCTTTTGATGTAATTATTTATGGGTGAGAGAAGGAATCAGAGTTCTATTTTCCTTTTAAGTTTTAATGATTTTGTAGGTTTTACTTGGAAGCTCAAGATTTTAAGATTGTCTCTGGGAATTGTATTCATAAGAGTTTAATGTTATGGTGGTCTCCAATGACCTGGCAGAAAACACTCTTTGAACCTAGAATATGAAAAAACATTTTAGAGTCCTGTGTGTAACGCCTAAATGGAAAGCACTCAGTTTCAACAGCAGAGCAATAAGCATTCTTTTCAATCCATTTATATTCTTCATTTCCTCCATATTGTTTGAATGATTACTAAAGTTTATAAATATTGGAGGGTACTCACAACCACTAAAGTCTATCTTGTTTTTAAATAATAAAAGACATATTTACCTTTATAAAAAAAACATAATTGTTTATTTTTCTAAATGTTCCGAGTACACTTCGTCCTAAGCAACAAATTTCAGCACCTATTTATCAGTTGCTATATAAATATTCCAAAATTAATTATAACTGTGATCTCCTAGCTTTTAAAAGTATTTAAAGATTAAGAGTACCTGAGACTATTCAGGTCCTAGAAAAAGAATATAGGATTATGGAAATAATAAAAGAACTAGTATCAGAAAGCGGAGCTCAGTTTCTTGTTCTGCAACTTGTGAACTATATAGATTTGGACATGTCACTTTACCTTTGTCAGGCTCAATTTTGTTCATCTGGGAAAATGACTAATAATAGCAACTACCTTCCAAGTGCTTTGTAGCTGAAGGGAGATGACGTGTCATTAAGTTAGTGCCTAACTGTAAATGTATTATACCTTTGAGACATCACGAAAACCTTAAAAGCCAATAGGATGGATGGAATAGAATAAACAAACCTGAGTTCTGTCCCAGGTCTGATACTAAGTAGCTCCTTAAGAAAATCACAGCCACTGTCGGTCCTCACCTTCCTCATCTGAAAAGGCACCCAATGATCAGTCTCAAAACCTTCCACTTCATCCTTAAGACTTTTACTTATCCTAAAGATATTAGTTCTTATTGCTGCCATGTGATTGGTTTAAAAGATGCTTTCACAAGTAAAAGTTCTCACTTATTCATGTGGAAATATTAAACACCAGATCTGATACTCTAAAATATATTGTCATTTCCAAATTTTACCTGAAATAACATTTTCCAATCTGTACCTTCCACCACCAATCCTTGTACTGAGCGTACTCTGTGGAAAGGGCTGCCAGATCCAATGCCTTTGAAAACAATTCATGTTAGGTTAGAATTCTCTTTTCTAACAACAAACAGTCAGACAAATAATGAAATAAACCATATAATTAGCACTAATCAAAACATGCATTAGAAACCAGCCAGAAACTCAAGTTGCTCAGGTTTTCCAGATGGCCTCACTGATTGTCCCTAATCAGTTCCAGACCAGAGGGCTGGGGGGCAGATGAATTACAAATAACTGATTAAAGTGAAGCATATGTACAATATATCAGAGACAATTTTCAACTGATACTGAAAAAAAATCCCTAAGCTTTTTATCTCTTCCCATGATTGACCAACGTCTAATATTCAAAATGTCTTCAAACTCAGTGTTGGGCAAGCTTTTTGTATTGTCAGATGGGTCAAATGTCAGTCCCCATTTTAAACACAATGTAGAAAAGGAGTGTTCTTCATATTAACTCTTCTAAACATGAATGCCAGAAAAGTCCCTTCCATCTCCTACTGCAAAATTAATTACCTTCCCATGAGTTCCCTATCTTCCCTTGCTCTAGGGGACACCTCAAGTATGCAAACAGCTTACAAAGAAATGGTATCACCATGCCAGACTTCTAATAGATTTGAAAAATCTGCATCTCTACTTGAAAGCTATGCAAATCAACAATACACACACTACCTTCATATGGTTATTTTTTTCTCCTCACCCCCTCCAGTCAGAAGTAAAAATAAAGGGGAAAGTATAACTTCAATTAACATTATGTCTGAATACAGTAGGAAATTATAGTTTTCCTTGTGTTACATGCCAACAATTTCAGCTTGGGAATTTTTTTGAGACAGGATCTTATTATGTAGCCCACGCTACACTCAAACTCATGAACTTCCTCTCTCCACTACCTGAATGGTGGGATTTAGAGGTATGTACTACCCCATCCAATACCAATTACTTTTTTTATTGTTGTCAACTTCCTCAGCTCAGTTGAGTGGCTCAAGAAGGAGGAAATAGTATTATTTTTTTATTTGTTCTTCTAGTGCATTGCGTCATGGTTGACACAGAAAACACAACTGAGAAACTATTTTTATATGTATATATATACATATACATATATATATATAACTTTTTACTTGATCTAATAGGAAAATAAGGGAAGACACTATCAGATAAATACAGAATTAATATCATCTGGTCTGATAAAATTTGTAATTTCTATTCCTTCACATTCCAGTAAAAATAAAAATTGAAACCAATTTGAAAAGCCACATGCATATAACCTCAAATTTCATCAGTGATATGATGACTACTACTAAAGCTGGGTGATAAGTGCTACACTACATTATTCTTTCTACTTCTGTGCATTTGAAATTCTTGATCATAAAATGTTAAAGGTAGGAGAAAGGGAGCATACTGTGAAGAAACCAGAAATACATGTATTAATGAATCTCTAACACACTGCAAGGTTAAAAGAAAAATGGAGCAACAAGGATATTAGTGTCAAGAAAAAATTTTAACAAGCATATTATGCAGCATCCTCAGTTATCTCTATGTTCCCCTTTAAGGGAGTCACATAACCTATGAACCAGCACAGTTCTTATGGTTCTATTTGTATGCAAATTCTCCCATTAATACAATGGTTTTGGAATTACTGGTAATTCTCTAATTTTTAATACCACTTGTTCATCAGGTAGGAAACAGAACATTTCAGGATCTAAATTCCCAATGTCATAAAAATTTTCATGAAAGAAAATAGCATGAATTTACAACTTACAGTCTTGACATCATTTTCGTGATGAAAGATATATTCAAACAAAGCCTGTGAAGAAAAGTAATACTCAAACTACATTCATTTTTATTTTTAATAAAAGTACTCTACTATAATAGCAAATTCAAAGCTTGCTTGATCTAAAAAAAAATCACAAAAACTAAACACTAATGTGCTGGGGATTTCTAAGTAAAGAATATATCAGAATTTGGTATAATTACCCATTTTGAAAAATATCATTTATGATTGAATACTAGGTTGTATGGTTTTCTTGGTGCAGGTCCTGGGGCTTGGACTCAGGGCATGGGCGCTGTCCTTGAGCTTTTTTGCTCAAGACGAGTGCTCTACCACTTGAGACACAGCTCCACTTTTGGCTTTTTCGTGGAATTTCACAGACTTTCATGCCTAGGCTGGCTTCAAACAGCGATCCTCAGACCTCAATCTCTTGAGTAGTTACAATTATAAGCATCCAGCATTCAGTCTGATTCCTGTTTTAGACTATCAGCTGGAAACACAAAGAACTGAACACTCCCCCCCCCATTACATATACTACTTTAATAGGGATAAATGAAAAGCTTACTTCCTAAAGGCCAATGGTTAGACTTTCATCAAAACAGTTCCGTTTTTAATGCCCTATAGTTACAGTGATTATGGTTTAATTACACTAATTAGAAATGAGAAATCTGAAATGACATAGAACGTGTTCAGTAGAAGTTTTGAAATTAAGGGAATCTTTTAATATTGTAGTAATTGGATACTTCCATTTCAATCAACATACAGTCTTTTCTTCACAATTTTTATAGTATTTTCTACAAGATCACTATCATCATGTTTCTACGATTACTTTATAACTTAAAATCATACCTTTGCCAACTTAGGTTGCTGGGAATATTTGGTTAAATTCAATCTAGATAAATTTATAAATGGTCCATCAGGACTGGTAAGCATGGAAGCCTATAAAAAGAAAAAAAATGAACAAGAAATCTGAAACTTCCTCTTAAAACATTAAGTTGAATTTAATATGCATACGATTATAAAGGCCAGCTAGGTGTTGGCTCATGCTAGTAATCTCAGCTACTCAGGAGGCAGAGATTAGGAGGACTACGGTTACAGTTATTAAGACCCCTAGCTCACCAATTTTTTTTTTAAAAATGAGTGTTATGGTTCATGCCTTGTCACCCTACTTCCTCAGGAAATGTAAGTAGGACGGCCTAATAAATACCAAAGCAAAATGGGATAGGGATATGACTCAAATGGTAGAGTAATTGTATAATAAGCACAAGGCCCTCAATTCAAGACCCAGAACTGTCCCCACAATAGTATAAAGACTAAAGAAGCAAAATGAATTATCTCTAAATTTTTCCATGTAATTCTCTACCACAACAATAGTGGAAAATGAAATAATGTCACATAAAGTTGCTTGAATAATACAAAGCTCTGAGAAAGCTGACCGAACTTACTGTACCCATCCTGACAAATCTTCCTGATGAGCTGGTGATTGGGCGGGCTGTGTAGGCAGTCCTCGGTGTTCTAATGGCCTGTTCCATAGTCCCTGGCCTTCCACTCTGAGTTCCAGACCTAAGGAAACCTGTAATGGGTCTTCCAGCTTGAGTGACTGGCCTGTGAAGTTGTTGTAATACAAACAAGATCAATTAAGGAAAGACTTACAGTCCGGTCAATAATCAATGGCAGAGGTATGAAATACCTCTGAGTACTTATTTACCTTACAGCTTGACTAGGTCCTCCTGTCTGATTTGTTCCAGGGAGTTTCAAAGATGTTCCAGGGCCTGAGATATGAGATGTAGATTCAACTTAGCCAGGAGCTGATGGCTCACACTTGTACTCTAAGCTACTCAGAAGGCTGAGATCTGAAGATCAAGATTCAAAGCCAACCCAGGCAAAGTGCAAGAGACTCTTATCCCCAATTAACCATCAAAAAAGCCAGAAGTAGAACTCAGTCTCAAGTGATACAGTTCTAGCCTTGAGCAAAAATGTTCAGGGACAGCACCCAGGCCTTGAGTTCAAGCTCAGAAATGGAATAACTATAACACTTAGCTTATATATTATCTGTTCATTTGTAAAAAAAAAAAAAATCATCAGTTAAGTCTAACTTTATTAACTGTGCTGGTCTGGTAGAAAAGATACTAATTGCAAGAAATATATTCTAGGGAAATGCATTTGACACTAATATTCAATAAGTGCCTATCATATTATATGTTTTATCACACTTAATCATCATAATAAATCCCTAAGTCAGGTAAGTATTAACTCATTTGACAAGTTGACAGAATTAAGAAAACAGATAAACCTATTAGTAGACCTTGGATTCAAAGACTAGTAGGCTCCAAAGTTTAAAATGACTGTTCTATTCATACAAATTACTTATTTTTGATGATAAACTTCTCCCAATAAAAGACCACTTACCAACCATATCTAGAATTTAGGCATTTTTTCTCTAAAAGAACAAAGTAGTAGGAAAGACATTTTTAACATGATGTATATGTACTTTTTTCCCTCAAATTCCATTCCAATCTTTAAAAGTTACTATTTACAAAACATACAAATAATCGAGAACAAATCATCAGAAAAAACACCATATGTCGTGGTGATGATGCCAACCCTGAGACAATCCCCACAGATATTTACAGCTCTGCAGAGCACCTCATCACCTCCCATGGAGCACTGGACCAACTCAACTGTGACTAACAATAAAAGGACCCTTTCTGAAGAGGCATTTCAATCCTTTCAGAAGACCTCTGACTAATCACAGAACACTTCCCGTGTTTACATTTCCAGATAAACAATCTTATATTAGATAAGCAACCCAAGTAAAATACACTTTTATGGAACATAGTTAAATGCATTAGGTAGCTTTTACTGGAAAATCAATAATGCCAATTTATGCCTTAATATAATCAAATGGTGGTAGGGAAGCCCTTGTACCATGTGAGGGAATAGAAATCATTTAAGGTAATTTTTTCTGATAGATAGATAGATGTTTATATAATATGAAGAATAGCCAGGTGCTGGTGGGTCACATCTGTAATCTTAGCTACTCAGGAGGCTGAGATCCAAGGATTGCAGTTCGAAGCCAGCCCAGGCAGAAAAGTCCATGAGGCTCTTATCTCCAATAGCAAAAATATCTGAAAGTGGAGCTGTGGCTCAAGTGATAGAGTACTAGCCTTGAGCAAAAGAAGCTCAGAGGCAATGCCCAAGCCCTGAGTTCAAGCCCCAGGACCAGGAAAATAAAAGAATGCATACATATATATGCATATATACACACATTATATACACATGTTTGTATGTATTTCTCCTACATATAAGTGTTCTTCCTCTTAATAGTATTCTATTAACTTAATTGAAGAACCATACTTACGTGGAACTTGGGCAATAGCATTCTCATCCAGAATCATTTCTGCAATTCCTTCCTCATCTATATCAATTTCATCTATGTATACCATTTCAGTTAGTGCTCGTGCCTTTAAAATCCAGGCTGCCTACAAAACCATGGATATATAAATATTAAAATAGCATTACAATTCTATACAGTTTATGGAAGCTATATATCTTTCATTATTTCACTTTTTATTAAACATACTTTTTAATTATCACAAATCATCCACCACATCAGTTACCTAGTAAATAAGCATGCAGCAATTTTCTAGACTAATCTTCTAACATTCCTTGTCATAAGTAAAAGAACATTCTTAAGAGACAATTTTACTAGAACAATAATTAGAAAATGAATTAATAAAGCTACAACCACCGTGCTCTTTCTGCTTTCCTCCCTCAGGATGAAGACCTTCATGAAGCTTTCCCCAATTGTCTATTACCCTCTTGACCTCATAGTTTCTCTTTATGCCTTGGATCTTATGCACTTACTCTATTCAATAAACACTACAATTATCTGGGCATATGTTAGCCTTCTCTTCCACAGAGTTCAAGCTTTCATACCTTGTTTACTTCTGAATTTCCCATGACACACATAGGTTTTGTTCACTTTTGCATTTTCCATGATACATATAGGTTTTGTTCTTTCCCCTCAGTCCCCCAGGTCCAAGACTGGGGCTGGAACTTTGTACCTGCTGCTGCTTTCGTTCATTGTTTACGGCTCTACCAACTGAGCCATACCTCCAAACGCCTATTTTTGAAAAATAGGTTTTGTTACATAGCAGTTATTCAAAAACTGCTGGTTAACTCAAGCTAAGACCAATTCCTCTTGATTCCAAATAATAAATCAACTCTGGAAATTTTGTGATATAGTCAACTTTCTTGTCAAATATGTATAACTGCTTTCCCAGAATGACTGAAGTTCAGCATTCTGTGGAGGATTCAGAAAAAAGGCAACTCTTGAAATATCAATCTTACTCTAATGTACAATAGCAAAGAAAATTTGGGGATGGACCAGGGCTCAGTATACTAGGGATGTAATTGTGAAGCAGGCAGAGTGAAAGCCAAAGGGGCTAAAAACAGATGGAGCTACAGGATGTTCACAATGTCTTTGTAGAAGAATAGTCTTTAAGTTACTCTAAGGCTATATTTATTGAGTAATTCCCAATTATACAGCATTGGGGCTAGGTTCTGAGAAAGAAAGACAAGAAGATTAAAACAGACTCTAATTTTCCTGAATACATCACCAAGTGTACTAAATGACAAAGCAAAGGTATGTGTGATAGGTGACAAGTGTGACAGAGAATAGAAATTTTATAGAAATTGTAAAGTAGAGGGGCTGAGAATGTGATTTAGTGGTAGAATGCTTGCCTAGCATACATGAAGCCCTGGGTTTGATTCCTCAGTACCACATAAACAGAAAAAAATTGGAAGTGGTGCTGTGGCTCAAGTGGTAGAGCACTAGCCTTGAGCACAGAGAGATTCAGGGACAGAGTTCAGGCCCTGATTCAAGCCCCAGGACTGGCAAAAAAAAAAAAAAAAAAAAAGATTGGAAAGTAGACACCATTTTTAACTTAATTCATTGCAGTATATTCTTGAACTGTTTTTTAGAATGAATATAAAATGCATCGTGCTTTCATTTTAGTAACATTTAAAAGGCCACCTTCATAATATTTTTAGGTTGCAAAAGTAAAATACATTTGGCCAGATGACTTGCTTTTTGGCTTGCACTTTCCTAGTTGAGTTTTACTGGATTCTTACCATATAATTTATAGCACAATGCCTTACATATAAGTGTGAATTTAATGTAACTGAATGCATAGAATATAAACCCAGGGAATTAATTTGTTCACTTAAGAAAATCAAAGGAGTTAACAAACAGTACAAGAAATGTACCCAAGGCCTAAAGTATGAAACTGTAACCTCTCTGTACATTACTTTGACAATAAATAAGAAAGGGAAAAAAAAGAAAGAAGATCAAGTTTAATTATTTTTAACTTGTAAGAGAGACCAAAGTATAGATTTCACTCACAAAAGATTAGGAAAGATGCCAGATCTATAGAACTATTTCTAGAGGTCAAGAGCATCATCCCTGGCTTGGACTAGTGGTTTAATTTTGCTTCAAAGTGGAAATAAGCATTCCTAATTCATCTTAACTCTTCACAGCTCATACTTCCCTACAAGGACATTCTGTGATCTTGCCTCTAACTGAAGGATGAAGAACTGCAGCATTTGCTGTTGAAAAGAGAAAGCAGAGGGGCTGGGGCTCTGCAGACATCTACATGTGGCTACATCCTAGGAATTCAAAGAGAAAAGAATCCCAGTTCTAGTTCAAGCTCCAAAGAATTCAATGGAAGAAGAAAAATGAATCCACAAAAACAAAGAGAAGTGTGATATGGAAGGAGAGAGGGAAGGCAACAATCTGCTCAGTGGTGAAATAAAGGGTATTGAGGGTAGAATAAAGGGTATTGGCCCTGTGGCCAGCCAAAGCAGCCAACAGAGCACAGGTAGGCAAGCTCCAGGGCTCAGAGTGTGTTCAGAAACTTCTCAAGAGTTGCCTATGTTGAACAAGCAGGTTAGAATGAAGAAGCAGTCAGAGAACAAGACGGGATAGAAAGGCTGAGGACAAGTGATAGGTCCTGTAGGCCACTACAAGTAAAGGATCTGGTATGTTGATAATGAGGAGCTAATCAAACTTCAGAACTATCATTTGGAGTCCTACTTAAACCAGTATTTTAAAAGCTAAACTTTTAGGTATTGTTGACATGGTTGGCTATTATTCATGAGCCTAGTTTATTTTTGCCTATTTTCAGGTTCAGACTGCTTTTTCACAGTCCAATTCATTATGATATTGATGTGTATCCCCCAACCAACCACTTAAATATCAAGAAGATGAAAATGTTTACATTAGGACTCAAGAAAACACAAGGAAGTGAATCCACTATTCGCTCCCTACCAGATGAATAAAGAATCTGCTTTTCCAAGCAGATTAATATTTGTTTCAATGTTTAAAAATATAATTCCTAAGAAATGAAAATGAGGATGTGAGTTTTTAATATTTAAAGATCTGTAATAAAATTTACTCAAACCATTATTCAATTTAAAATTTTTATCAGGTATTTGGAAAAAATTAATCTTCCCAGTTTTTCTTCTAAGAAAAAATGACCTTGAAAGTCATGTATCACAGCTTGAGTATAGATCAGATTATATTCAAAGAACTACTTCTGGCAATGTGAACAGTTCTTGAGATTTTAATGAAAACAGCAGATGGGCTTTGGCTTTAAATTTTTTTTTTCAAATAAGCCAAATTTGTTTCACAGCCCTAAAAAAATCCCCTGTCTATTAAAAAAAAGCAGCAGCATAATAAAATACATGTTACTCTCAAATTGTCCCTTGAATTAGAATAAAACTATAGATTTTTCTGATTTGTTCACTATGATAGGAAGTTGCAGAATCATTTATTTCAGTACTTATGTAGCAGAAACTTTTTAAGGGAAAAAATATATATCATTCCAAACTAAATGAATAATGATTATACCAATAATTTCTCTTTATAGCATGGAAAATAATTCCATCCTGTTCAGCAATATCCTCTGGAGGAGCATACCTGCCAGCTAACATCAGGAACGTGCTGGTTCATCTAATTTTGGTTAGGAAAATAAATTTATCAAAAGGTAAAGCTGACTGAGGATCACAGTTCACAGTTCATAGCCAACCCAGACAGATAAATCCTCAAGACTCTTATCTCCAATTAACCAGCAAAAAGTTGTGGCTCAAGTGACAGAGCACCATCCTGTGTGAGGCCCTGAGTTCAAGCCCCAGCACTAACACCAAATATATATACATATATATATATATATGGCTTTTTTTTTTTTTGGTTGGTTGTGGAGCTTGAACTCTGGGCCTGGGCACTGTTCCTGAGCTCTTTGGCTCAAGACTAGCATTCTACCACTTTAAGCCATAGCTCCACTTCTGGCTTTTTGGTGGTTAATTGGAGATAAAAGTCTCACAGACTTTCCTGTCTGGGCTGGCTTTGAACCACAATCCTCATATCTCATCCTACTGAGTAGCTAAGATTACAGGAGTGAGCCACTGGCACCTGGCTAATTTTTTAATAATAAAGTAATTATTAGTCAGGGGGAAAAAAGGTAAAGCTGAATTGACTGAGCAAAATATGTTTACAATATTCTATTTCCATCATTAATATAAAACAGAGGCCAGTAGTTTAAGGCCTCTAAGAAACAATTTTGATAGATTATAATGGCAGCAAGTCTACCAAAATAAGTCTGTCTGATCAAGTTTGGACATCATAAAAACCAGTATTAATATCTGACACTCACTGAAAATGAACTATACAACTTGTGGATGGGGATGGGAGGGAAAAACTGGGAGAGAGCAACAGAAGGGGGTGACAATGTCCAAAAAGAAATGTACTCTTTACCTTACTTATATAACTGTAGCCCCTCTGTAAATAACCTTTATAATAATAACAAAAAAAATTAGTAGTTGACACTCTGCCTACATTATGGAAAGGAAAATTTAGGCATAAGAAATCAAATTATATTACTGGGAAGTCCTGTGAGGACTTGGATAAAAAATGTCGCCACAGGCTAATGCGTTGAAGGCTTTGTTCCCAGTTTGGGGTGCTACTCATCAGATTATGAGGGTAGTAACCATCATCTGTGAGTTTACACTAATCCATCTAACATCATCCATGGATCCACTGATGAGCCATAGCTGAATGGGCTGTTAAGAAGTAAGACAAATCTAGCTGAAGGAAAGAGGTCACTTAGGGTGGTAGAGGAGACATGCCTTTAGGGAGTAGAACTGTCCTTGGCTCCTTCAATTGTCTCTGCTTCCTGGATGTCATGAGGTGAGCAGCTTTCCTCTGCCATGCCCTTCTGCCATGTTTCTGCCTAAACGGCCTAAAAGTGTATCCAACTAATACCAATACATCTGTAAGCCAAGATAAATAAGCCTTTAAGTTGTCTTTCTCATGTATTATGTTTCAGTGATGACTAGCAGAAGACTCATTTCTTTTCATGTTGCAAATGTGCAAAAACGTGTAAACAATGTGTAAATAAAATGTCTAAATAATGTAAATAAAATGCGTAAAGTGAGTCAAAAGAATCCAGCCAACCTTTTCCTCTTTTATATGATTATCCAGTGTATAATTGTGTCTACAAGAATAGAATAGGAATGTTAATGCTAAATGTATATAGGGGCCTCTTGAGTGACCTCTGTGTTACTTTGAAACTTTTCAATGACAGCTTTCCAATTATACCGACAACCAAAATCTTCCTAATTTTTAAGTATAAAAGCTACATTTATGCTCTCTCCCCTCTCTCAGGCCATGGATCATCTTGGCCACAGGCCAGCAGTTCGGTAATAAACTTTCTTTCCTGCCTGAATACCGCGTGGCGTTCTCCTTTACCGGCTACCTACTTTAAAAACCTAACATATATGGTGCCGTGACTCGGGAAGGGCTTAAGAGTCAGGACAAGTGGAATTCCCATCTATTTTTCTCCTTTTTCTGGGAGTATCCCCAGTCCTGACGGCCCTTTTTCCGCGAACCGAACTGCTGCGAGTCGCCACGCGGCACTTTTCACTAATATCATTGCTGGCCTCCACATCCACCTCCACCTCCACACCACTTGTCTACCCTGGTGAGTGAAACTGCTGCTGCTCGGGTTCTCTGCCGCTCCGTCCGCTGCTTCTGCCGCTTCTGCCCGCCCCTGCCTCATGAGACTTCTTCCAGGCTTCATTCAAGGACTGGCATCTACCACCAAGGGACCCTGCTGCTCGCCTTCTCCAAGAGAGCCACATTTCTGCCTTTTACCCCTAATGCCAACGCCCCTTGCCAGCAGGAAGCAGCCAGAGAGAGTCTCCCTCCTTTTTCATTACTATTAAAAGGCTGGAATGTTAGGTTCTCTCCCTGAGGGCTACATGCAGATGCCCCCACCTCATTAAGTCTCCACCCAGTTACCTGGGTAACCTGAAGACCTGGAGGCAGTTACCTCCCCTTTCCCTGAGGTCACCTCCTAATCCACCTGGCCACACCCCTTGCCCCTGCCCTAAATAAAGCAGGGCTGGGTGGGGGTCTCTCTCTCTCTCTCTCTCCCTTCTCTCCGGCCATGGATCATCTTGGCCACAGGCCAGCAGTTCGGTAATAAACGTTCTCTCCTGTCTGAAAAAAAAAAAAAAAAAAAAAAAAAAAGCTACATTTATTTATAATTCTTGAAAGCCTTTTAGTAAGTTTTCCCCCGTCTATAAGTTCTGTAAATCAAAATTATAAGCATTAAAAGACAAAAGTCCTCTAAAGAACATAGTGGCACACTGTAGCTTACTTACAATATTTGTTTAATATCATACAGATCTCCATAAGAGTACTTTTCTACTGTAAAAAGTTTGTTACTCACATGAACCTCATATGAGGTTCAAATCACTTGTCTATAAAATACTATTGATATTCTAGGTCATTTAGCAGAACAAACCTAGCAACCTTTAAGCTGTCTGATTTAGAGCTTTCTCTACCCCTTCTCCTTATCTTTAGACTCACTGGAAACCCTCCAGGGCTAAAAGCTTCAGCTCCCCCAGCCAGAATCCCTCCATCTCAGGGCCTTCTGATTCATTCTCTTCTGCTTTACACGGTTAGTAGGGTCCTCTGGCTAAGTGCCAGCTTTAGCCAGTAGGTGTGGCTGTCTAGAGTTCCTTCCTTCCTTTCCTCTTTCCTTCCTTCCTTCTCCCCCTCCCTCCTCATCCTCCTTTCTTTCCTCCCCTTCCTCCATCCCTCCCTTCCTTCTTCAATATGGCAATTTCCTCCTTCTTAGAGCTACATCAAGATCTTAATAAGCAGAGGCATACTATTCTACTCTAAATCTACTGTTCTGTTCTTTAATCTTTGCTGATACTTGAGCTTTGCTGACTGCTTGGTGTCCTTCCTAAGTCCATGATTTCCTCACCTTCTTATTTTTCTCATAATTCTAGTCAGTTTTGTTCATTTCTCTTTAAACTGAAAATCTTAATAAAAGTAGAGTAGGTCAGTTCTACAAGGCTATTCATATATGTCAAATTATCAGAAATAGAACAGTTTACACAGGAATGTGCAGATGTCTGATAGATACAGCTCATTTTCTAACACTACACGTAGCTATGCAGCAGATTTTCTAATCTACATTAATAACTAAGCATTAGTAACTAAAGCATTTCTAAACTAAATGCTACAGCTAAACTTTTACCTGGAGCACCGGCAAACCAGAAGCTGGTTCCTTGAAAGCATTAAGAAGGCAGTACACATTTTTAAGAAATACAGTTCCTAGGGGAACATGGAATATGTGAGACAAAGGATAAATGGAGAACCAATGTAACAGCGATACTCACAAGACAAGATGTTGGAAATAAGGGGGAAACAGTGGGAAAAAAAAACAAGGGGGGAGCAACAAGTATGATAAGAAATATACTCACTACCTTATGTATGTAACTGTAACCCCTCTGTACATCACCTTGACAATAAAATTGAATTAAAAAATACAGTTCCTAAAATCAAAAGTTTTCAGTACTAACCAAGTATCCATAGATAAACACTAACTCATTCAATAAAAATCCAAATATTAACTTCAATCTTTTTCCTTAAGTAGTCTCAAGAATTCAAAAAAACTCACATATAATGAAGAAAGCTAAGTTTTCTTTTCTTTTCTTTTCTTTTTGCCAGTCTTGGGCCTTGAACTCAGAGCCTGAGCACTGTCCTTGGGTTCTTTTTGCTCAAGGCTAGCACTCTGCCACTTGAGCCACAGCGCCACTTCTGGCCATTTTCTATATATGTGGTGCTGAGGAATCGAACCCAGGGCTTCATGTATATGAGGCGAACACTCTTGCCGCTAGGCCATATTCCCAGCCCCGAAAGCTAAGTTTTCTATGATAAGAAAATTATAACTGATACAGTTTAATGTAGAGAACAAAAAAATAGTATCTTGGGCTGGGGATATAGCCTAGCGCAAGAGTGCCAGCCTCGGATACACAAGGCCCTAGGTTCGATTCCCCAGCACCACATATACAGAAAACGGCCAGAAGCGGCGCTGTGGCTCAAGTGGCAGAGTGCTAGCCTTGAGCGGGAAGAAGCCAGGGACAGTGCTCAGGCCCTGAGTCCAAGGCCCAGGACTGGCAAAAAAAAAAAAAACTAGTATCTCAATTACTTGTTTTATGCAGAGACATTATCTCAGAAGGCAAGAATAATCTTATAACGATGCCAAGGAAATATTTTTGTAATAAAAAAAGTAAGTTTAGGGTGGTTAAAACATTCAGACTTTAATCACTTAGAGAAGGAAAATCAAAACAACATAAACCCTCTTATTCCACATAAGATAGGATTAATGGCTGATAATAAGAAATTAATTCTAACCGCAATGCTCTCTGTCACAGACTACACAATACACATTAGTGCCAGATGCTAGTAAATACATCATCTGAGCCTTTTCTACCCGAATTAAAGCGAAACCCATCTATTAAAAAGATCAGACTTACAACAAATTCATTTATAAACAACGACACTTACGTGTCTATGCAACAGCATCTGTTTAGCATTTATCTGTATCATGTTTTATTGGGGAAACTACTAAGAAATAGAAAAGAGGAAGCCCCTTGCTTTCTGCAGCTCTAAAACCCCAAAAGAATATATTTTAAGTAGATAATTATCTCTACAAATAATATGCAAACCATATGGTCACAAGCAAAGACCACCCATTTATTTAGCATGATATATGGTAGGAAGATGAGAGGAAAAGGCTATGCAAGGCTATAAAATGAGGGCCCCAAAGACTAGGATTTACAGATGATTTGGTGATCAACTGAACACAAAATACAACTGGAAAATACACAGCAATTTGCAAGTTTGCAAATCCCAGCGTATACAACAAAGATCTAGAAAAACTATACATTTCCTAAATACAATCTATTGTGAAAGAAAAACAGCCATAGGGAATGAGATGGCAAATGACAAAAGTAACCTTTCCAATTCACTCTTCTATGCATCTAAATGTCTGTATGGCCCATTATATCATTTGAGTCTCACAAACAACCATTTGGAAAAAGTAAGTAGATATTATTACTCATTTTACACATAAAGAAATAAATCCAGAGATGTTAAGTAGTTTGCTCAAAGTCACAAGCAGAAGTAGGTACTCTTTCTTACTAATGCCTCTTGGAAGTTAAGTTTTAAAAAAGATAGAAATAATAAAGCAGGGCTGAAGGGCGAATTTTCAGTGAGGTATAGATCAGTGATAAGAGTTTGTGTTTGGCATACAGGCTCCAGTGTAGCAAAAAGGAGTAAAGTTTAGGAGAGCTACAAGGTAAGACCAACGCGGAAAAGGGGGAAACGTTGACCAATGGTGATAGTGCTGGGCAAGGGAGTGGGAAGGAACAGACACAACTAAAGGAGACAGAAGCCACCGACACCAAGCAAAAGTTGGATGTCTCATTAAGCTGTCAGGGCAAGCAGATTCTCCAGTGGCTCAAACTGATACTACCATTCAGCCTCTCAGGATTCTGCTCACTGATGAAGGGCTGTGAACTCTGTCTTGTTCTTCTGCCCTTGAGGATACGTTTGTAAGTATGCATGGTAGGAACAGGTAGGGAAACAATGAGAAGGTAAGAGAAGAAAATAAGGCTTAGAGAGTGTGGGATAGTATAGGAACAGTAACATACACCCAGTAAATGAAGACAAGGCCTCGATGGGGAGGGGGGGCGGGGAGGTGGGGAGTAGAGAATATACTAATTCTATAACATGTTCATTCCTAGCATCTCTGGCACCCAAAGAGACGCCAAACATTCTATGGAAGGAAAACATAAACATTACAATACACTGTTAAATGCTATACTCGTTCATAAACCAATTGCAACTCCATTACACATGAAAGACCTAGAAAAGGTAGCTTTCCTAAACACAGTCCATACTTTGGGAAAGAAAAGCTAAAGGCATCAGAGATAACAAGAGAAACAGAGAAAAGGGAGATTACTCTGGAAAGCATCCAATGTCAGTTATATATGAACAATAACATTTTTGCCACTCATTTCAGTAGACATTTTCCTCACAAATGCTTTCCAGATTATCAACAATTCTTTAAGATAAACACAGACAACAGTATTCTTCATGCTAATATCTCAGGGGTAAAAGATGTCGGAATGAAAACGGAGTTTGCTCATGTCAAAATGTAAAGAAAAAACAATAATATATATAAAGCCATAAGATTATGAAAGAGTGGAACTCATGTATATATGCTTGATAGTAAGAACTCTCACAAAGACTGTATCAGAATCACAGCGTTGTACAAACACCACTGAAATCTTGAATCAAAAGTTATTTCCACTGGATATCTATTTAATAATAGTCCATTAAACCTTGGAGTGATATCATATTCCTTCAATACCCTTGCTATTAATCCTGTGGCCAAGGGGATTATTATTTCTAAATAATTTACATAATCCTCCTCATTTTGCCTTTACCCCATCCCCTCTGAATATGCTCATGATTTTCATGGCATTTCCAGTTTCCACATGGGAATGCTCCCTGCGAATCCCCAAAGAAGTATCACTTTCCTTTAGTCTTTTTTTTTTTTTTAATGTTCAGTCGGATACTAACTTATAATGACAGGAGCATTTAACATTTTTGACCACTGATCACGTATTGAGATAAAAACTTCTAAGAGCCTCAACACCGTTGAGTAGATGCCTTGTCTGGTGTCAGAAGACTTGGGTCTGTCCTCAGAGAGCAACTCAAGCGCCTTGAACTAAGAAGTCATGCAACTTTCATTAGTTATCCTGTCAGAGTAAAGCAATAATACCTACTTTCTGGGATAGCTCTAAGGCCTAATTGCTAAAACCTTGCTTTTTTTTTTTTTAAAAAAAAAGGGAATACTTCATAATTTTCAGAGCTTTTTCACAAATGCAATCATACTTAATTAAATATAAGGTTAACAGAAAAGCATCAAACGGTCCATGAGTCCTTTCAGAATTCAGAATTATGACAGGTTAAATTAAAACTTTGCTCTGAATCTCCTTAAAGTGGGTAAAGCACTTGGAAAGCAGAGTGGCATTGCCTAGAACTAGCAAACACTCATTAGCATCAACTTCCATCTCAAAGAAGTTTCCTCCCTTCCTCCCTAGGGTACAGCTTTTCTCTTAGGCTGTTATTACTTCAGGGAGTTAAATCTCCAGATCTATCTGAATGCAACTTCCTAATTACCACCAACACTTAATTGTAGCTGAGTCTACCCAGCTCTACTCTTAAATTGCTGAGTTGGTATCCAGAATTTACTAATAACAGAAAGGAAAAACCTGTAAGACAATAAAGAAATGGATGAATTCAGGTTAGGGAGATCAAGTGATCAAGCAGCCACATAAGAATATAATCTGTATAATTAAGCAGGAATAAAAATTCATAAAATGAACCACCTGACAGTGTAGTGAGCTAATGGGCTAAGTCTAGCTAGGTCTCCATGGCCCCAAACAGGAAACAAATTAGGTAATTATACAGAAAGATGTTTTTTGGGGAGTGAAGAAGAGTTGGATCATTATTTATCCAACCAACTACTAATACATAAGGGAAAACATGTTTCACATCTCTCATCTAAACCAGTAGCTTTCAGCCTTTTCTCAACCTTCAAATAATTTATGATAATAACCCCTCTTCTCTGTGTTCACTCTTATTCCAAGTAGAGAGGAGAAAGTGAAGAAAACCTTGCTACTTCATTCTGAATACACCTAGTGTACCAATCATCAGAACTGCTAACTTTAACAAATCTACTAGAAACCTACCCTGTTCATGATAGCATACTGTCTTTGAAAAATGCTTTTTGCATGAGCTGTTTAATTGTAATAGAGAAAAAAATCATAATCAGGACTAGTTTTAAAGCCATGAATCTGACATATGGAACTCAGACAACAGTAATCAGATTAAGCAACTAATCGGGATGGTCAACATGAACAGTAGAAGCAAGCATTTGCTCTAGGTCACACTGTGTGGAAGACTACTCTGTATTTCCTACTTTTATCTAACCATTATTTACCACTTTTTGATCACAATTGAAAAAGAAGACACTGGTTCTCTCTAAATCAGTTCTTCCATATATATACATATATGTAAATGAAGATAAATGATTCCCATCTTTCTTTATTCTTAACAGGTCTAAACATTAACATCCTTCATGTTTAGGGGCCCTGCCCTCTGTTGCTCATCATTCTGTGTCTGGAAAAGGAGTTCAGAATCCCCTGTTCTTCAAGAAACCTTCCTTACTACCAAAACTCAATTATTATGTCCAAGCTACCCTTCAGTTCTTGAGTAGCCAAATAAAACTGGAAACATGCTATTCTGTAGCATTTCATACCTCTCTAAGTGGCCTGATTACAATGACATTACTAGGAACTAAAAAAAATTAAAAAGAAACTTCAGTGTCCTACTATACAATATGAGACACCAATTAAAGATTTTTGAAGATATTATACCAAAATGGTACCCATTAAAAGGGGAAACAAAAGCAGATGAATGGCTGGGGATGTAGCACTCTGCTATAATACCAGTCTGGCATGTATGAAACTGCGAGTTTTATACCCAGCCTTGAGATGATAGCAGAGGAGAATTAAGGGTTGGCTTCATTCAAAAGGTATCAAGACCAAAAAGTCAGGCTCTTTGACCCAGCTTATGATAAGATTAAAATAACAATAACTTCATAGTTCTCATCAATATCCACCTCCGAACTATTCATACCTGTTAACTCCTAGCTATTTAGAAGGCTGAGAATGGTTTGACTGTGCTTTGAGGCAACCTTGTACAGAACATTTCTGGGGACTATAATTGCGTGCAGTGGTTCATGCCTGTCATACCACACTACATGGGAAGCCAAGACTGGGAGGGTATCAGGCCAGTCCAAGCAGAAAAGTCCATGAGACATTATCTACATGGAGGGAAGGGGGACACTGTGGCATAAACCTGTGATTCCAGAGAGGTCAGGAAACATAAACTAGACAGATCATGGCTCAAGCCTATTCAGGAGAGTGAGATCCCATCTCAAAAACAGCCAGCAAAAAACAAGGCTGGGGTTGTGGCTCAGATGATGATGGACAACCTATTAAATGCAAGACCCCGAGACCAAACTCCAAGACCATATAAAATAAAAATCTTGGTCACAAACAAAAATCTCAATTCATAGGTGCAGTATTTATTGAATGTCATCATGACCTTGAGATTTTAGAGTACTCTTCACTATTGAGAACACTGCTACTTTGCCTATAACATTTCCTGATGGTATCTATGAAATACATTTGAACCTTGCCCTGGGGCCAAAAGGAATCAGTGGTCAATTAAGCTCCACAAATGTTCATTAAAATCAGGTTTCATTTCTTCAGAACTATTCAGAGCCTTTAAGGTGCACAAGGAATCTTTACCAAGGGGACATACATCTCCCAAAAGCATTTAATGAGGAAACTTTGTTTCACTGGGAAACTCCTGGGACTAGTGTCAGGAGGAACATTGAATGGAAACTACCCTAACTCAATGGAAAAATGGAAGTAGCAACAAAGTTTTTAACAAACTATTTTGCCTAAGCCATGTTGGGTATGTCAACAGATCTTAACAAACTTCCATCACAACAAAGGTAAAAGTGTCAATATTTTCTCACAGTATTCAAACAAATTAGGTTGTGGATTTCTTTTTTAAAGCAGCATCTATGGGACTACTAGTGCAAAGAAACACCCTTGCATAAATGCTTGTGAACAGAAACAGTCATCTTGTGTGAAATAACACGAACAACCCAGCTTGGCATTACAGCTACTACAGTCTATTCTGTAAGATTTGTTCTGTCCATGACAAGCTATTTTGCTAGAAATGTACTATCAATTAGCTATCCTCCAGCTATCTGCTGAGTCTAGAAACAACCACCACACTCAAACCTCCTCTTTCAAAACTCCCCTCAGTGTTCATCTACTATCATCACCAAGGCAATACCATTAAATGAAACACTTGGGAAATAGACCTATACAGGTACATTCTGCATTTATTAAAATCCACAAATTCTCTTTTTCTTTCTTTCTCTTTCTTTTTGCTTCTTCCAAGAGCTAACTGGCTATCAAAGTTGTACCTTTTGTGCACACTACTTCCCTTTTCACTCACTACACACAATAAATATCACTATTGTTTTTTAAAGTTCCTTTTAATCAGTGTCATTACTTTTTTTTTGGGGGGGGGAATGCTTTGTGTCCTATCCCTCCCTCTTACCATTAGTTTCCCTTGCCCACGTAGTTTCCTTACTGACAAACATCTTTTCTCCTCTTACATTAGAGCTGGCCCAGAGTAAAAAGCTCTTCCAAACTTGGATGCGGATGAGGTGGCAAAATTGCATGTTTACATTAAAGGGGGGGGGGGGGGACTACAGTCTTTGTTTACGTGTAAGTTTTGGAAAATTCCAAAGACCATAAAAATCCTTCCTGACGCCAAGTATAAATGAATTATCCAAGTTCTTCCCCAATGTAAAGTCCGAGGCCCTAATTCTAGGCCTCAAGAAAAGAAGACGTACTGGAGTTGGAGGAGAAGGCGGTCAGGGTCCAGAACTTGTGCTGCCCCGGTGCTGCCGGGGGCAGAGACCCCTCAGCCACAGCTCCAAGGGACCCCGCTGCAGGGACCTGTGTGGGCTGGATGGTCAGCCTCATCTTGGGCCTTACTCCCTGACCTCTTCGCCATGGGCCTTCCTCCCTGGCCTCCCCTCCCGGGGGCCTAGGGTCCCCCCAGAGCCCTTGGCCCTCAGCGCGAGGACCCACAGGCTGACGAGGGCCAGTTGGTACCTGGTCATAAGGGGACTTCTCCAGCATCTGCGTGCATAGATCCGCGCAGAGCTGGAACTTTCTGCGCCTAAAATAGCTCCAGGCCAGAAGCAGCGGGTCCATCTCCGAGGCCATGGCGGCCCAGGACGGCCCGCGAAGGAGCCGGGGGTCCGGCCCAGGGAAGGAGGTGGGCGGGAAGCGGGGAACGGGCGGCGTCAGGCTCTGCCCAGCAACGCGTAGCGGCGGGGCCTTGCGGGAGGGATGTCCAAAAGCCTGCCTGAGAAGTTATTATTTTTTAATTTAAAAAACACCACCTGAAAGAACCTCGCTATAGAGTATGCCCAAACGTGCGTGCAAAACAAATGTGTGCTTTTTTATAAATATCATTAATTTCGAAAATTAAGACATAAGGAGTTAGTGACTTAGACACCTCGCATAGGGTCCTTCGCCCTCCCAGGAGACGCGGTTGCTAGGCAACCTCACGCTCTGCTTACGCCGCGGGTTCCGTACAGTCGCCCGGGTGGACCACGGTGCGTTCTAGCAGTCACCGTCTCGTTTCCCTTTTTGAGTCTAGGAACGTAAGCATGGAAACAGCTTGTTGTTTTGTTTTGTTTTCCCAGTGCCACCCAGCCCGTCAGTGCCAACCCTCCGCTTCCCACTGTTGTTTTGCTAGGTCCCTCTCCCCGCAAGCGCAGGGTCGGACCTGCGAAGGGCTTTGGAGAAAGCTTGGTCCACCCCGACTCCTGGTCCGGATGCTAAACCAAACCCCGGGAAATTCTTTCCCGGAAGGCTCGTGGACTCGGAGAGCTTTTGACGACAGGCTGTTATTTTTTTTTTTTTTTTTGCATTATAAACTAGGAACGTTTTCGAAGTAGTGTATGCAAGGGGGAAAAAAAAGATTTTTTTTTTAAAGTTTACCATGTCTCCACGCCGGCCTCAAAGCTCACTATCTTCCCGCCTCAGTCTTCCAACTGGTGTGATTGCAACCATGCACTACCATGCACACTACCGTGCACGTTTAAGAGCATATGATTTTTCAAATATTTGTTTAAATTATTTACTTTTTTAAAAATTTATTTTGCATGTTCTGGATGAAGCCCATGAGTTTGCACATGCTGAGCAGGGGCTGTATCATGAGCTACATTCCCAGCCTTAGGGAGATTTCTTGAGGCATTTATTCTCTCAGAAGGCAAACACTTAACAGCAATGATTTTGAAGAAGAAAAGCGTGGCTGAGCTAAAAGCCAGTTAAACTTCGTGAGCTATTAGGGATCTTTTTCCATCTTTGTCTTACCAACCTCGTTAGGAGGAGAAGGAAAAATAAATCCCAATCTTGGCAGTACTTTCTGATCCAGTTTAAATCTCCTTTATCGCTGAAGATAACACACTTGACAATGCTCTTAGGAAACCTAAGTTATCGGGGATTTTCTGAAACCACTAGGGAATCACAATGCACATATTATATTTTAGAGACATTAAGATGAACTGTAAAATTGTAGAAGAAGCATTTGGGTTGTTATAGATAAGAATCTCTAGAACAATTTTACTGCAAGAGATAAGGAAGCAGAGAGAAACAGCTTAATCCGTTTAAACATTTCCCAATCAGCCCTAGATCTCAGCTCAGATCTTTATCTTTTGCTCTCTAGCAACTAGATATCTCCTTAGGTTAATTCTTTTTTTAAATGCAATCCTGTAACTTTAAATGCCCAAGGCTTCAAGTTTCTTATTAAATTGAAATTATTCAACCACTTAATTTGCTCCAAAAGAAAAAAACAGTATTAAAAAAAGACGTTTTGGTGAACAACATTCATCTAGACCCTTTGAAATGAGCCCCCTGGCAGAAATAAGTCTGAGTCTGGTGCTATATGCATATAATTCCCTCACTCAAGAAGCTCCTGAGGTATAAGAGTGGTGAATTCCTGCCTATCCTAAGCTAATTAGTGAGATACTACCTATACATTAATTTAATTTAATAAACAAATACCGATAGATGTCATAACTATATTTGTACATAAAATAGTTACTGAAATGAACACTGGACTTTAGAGTTGTATGTTTTCAGGCAAAATAGAAATCAATATAGGATCATGAAATCCCAATATTGTTCACTGTTTTTCTGAAGACCTCGAGAAAACTTTCTTCATATGATGTCTTTAAAACCTCACACCCTGTTAACACAGTCTTCTTGATAATTTGCTATTCTTCAACATGTATTTTTGAGTGCCTACCTGTGCCGGCTACTTTGGGCGGGGGGGCCTAGGAGTCTTTACAGTCTACTGTTTAAATTTTAGGGGTAGAGCCTCTCTGATCTCATGAATGGGAGAGAAATTATAGCTATTGGTAAACTAGGAATATTTGCATATTTCCTTAGCTTGTCTTAAACCACAACTGACAACATACACAACAGTGCACCCTTAGGAGCATTCTCAGTAAAATCTAAAAGAATATGCTAGCAATGTTATTATTGAAGATTATTCAGTACATTCTAGTTAATGCAATAAAAAATAAGAGGTTTGGCTATTGGAAAGACAGAACTAAAACTACTGTTATTCAGCTACAGATAATTGTTTCTCAACAAAATTTTATTATGTAGGAAATCTGTTTTTGTCATTTTCAGTTCTAGGGATTAAACCCAGAGCCTTTTACTTCCTAGGTATGTACTCTGCCACTTGAGCCATACTCCCAGCTTTTTTTTTTTAACTATTGATTTGTTTTTCATAGGGTCTCCTGCTAACTTTGCCTAGGCTGGCCACAAATTCATGATCCTCCCAACTCCTCCTTCAAAATAGCTGAGATAATAGGCAAGAATCACCAATCTCAGCTTGGAAATCTGCATTTTAAAATATACTTATTTTGTATTATGTAATTTACTGGACATTTTGACCTAGTAATTTGGAATGCTGCCATCATTGTACACTAATTTTGATGTATACCAAATGTTCACTGCCTTACCTATACTGTACCATTGATGTAAAGGTCAATATTTTTGACCAGTCAGTCATTTAAATATTTATAGCTTTGTTTGCATGTCCTTATATTTTTCTTATTTCTTCAAACTTGCATGAGTCTTTATGAACACAAATAATGGTCTTGTGCCATAGATTACTGACATTTCAAATACTTGAACAATGATCTTTTTGTTTATCTGATGAGAAATAATATTCCAAAACAATCTCCAAATCAAAAAATGTTATAGAGCTAGTGACTTCCCTGAAAATAAAAAAGCTTCTCCATTTCTGTACATGAACTGCATTGCATTAATCTCAAATTACTGACCATCTGCCAAGAGCCATTTTCCTCTTGTACAGCTTCAATGAAGTCACCACCTGCTATGCTGGCAAAGATCTTAAAGGGAAAACTACAATTATCAAGCCTCGCCTTTGATTCTAATTCTGTTTGTTTAAGTCTGACTATCACAAGCAATTACACATTGACTAAGGTGATCCAAATAGGTGTGCTCAGGAATATTTATCAAGTCCTTCTGATGCGCATTGCATTCAACAGCCTAGACAGGTTTAAACTAAGCACATAAAGAGAGCTGATTACACTCAATTGCTTTTTCTATCAAGCTTCTTGTACTCTGAAAATCAGATTGTAAAGTCTGAAAATGAATTAATTTTCAACAATGGAAGTAAGCTTAGAGTTTGCTTGATATAAATTCTATTGATGCAACAACTAGCTCTGGCTCCATGATATGCTGATGGTACTGAATATGCTGGGAAAGAATGTCCATTTCTAGGTAGTATAATCTGCTATAGCAGATTATTTTAAAATATTTTCAATTGAAGAAAAATAAACCTAAAATTTTAAGCTAAAGTAATGACATATGTTGTAGATATTTAAGATGCAAAAGAAAAACCCTTCTTGACTCTTTATTGTGACATACAATTTATCTTCACAGTTTTGCCCTATCCTAGTCTCTTCCACAAAGACTTACATATGAGAGGAGAGCAATAAATAAGAAAGTGGCTCTGGCTAGAGATCTGCTCTTTAGAAAAACAAAGTCCATTGCTTCCAGAATGCTTTACTCTCATCTAAATTCCTTTAAAGTTTTTCAGGTTTGAGCTGGATGTGGTTGTGCAATATAATCAGGTGTAATATCAACACTTTAGAGGCTGAGGAGGAGTGTAAGTTTTAGGCTAGCTTGGGCTACCTACTGAGACATCATCATGATTATCATCAAGCCCTCCAAGGTTCTAGTTGCTGGCTATTCCACATTCAAGTGGCACTGGTCTCCTTGCAGGACTTAGCAGGACATTTTACACTTGCAGTGGTCTGACTGCAGAAGTCCACTTGCTTCAACCCCATGATTTCATAAAGGTCCCTCATTGCATGTCATTACATTGACCAGGTCCTCCTTCCAAACCATCTCCATCTCCTTTCCCTGATATATTTGTTTTCAAAGTACAAAGATTTGTTCCTTAACCAAACTTTAATCCAATTCCTTTGGGCCCATTTTCTCTACTTGTTTCCAATCTCCAGGCTTCTGTGCCCATTCCTACAGAATTCGGTTATGCTAAATTATTTTAGAGAGAATATCTGATCCCACTCAATAGCTGACTAACTTCTTACTCTCCACCATTCCAACATCTTTTGCTTTCTTTCAGCAAGAATCCTGTTAACAAGAATTGTTCCTAGTCCTTGGGTAAAGAAAATATAGTATCTATATACTGTGGAAATAATACACAGCCATAATGAAAAAAATGAAATCATGTCATTTGTAAGAAAATGGATGGGGTTGGAAAACATCAAACTGATTGAGATACACAAAAGCTCAAAAACTATTAAATGTTTTTGCTTATTTATGGAAGCTAGATCTAAAGGACAAACATCCATGAATGTGTACATACATAACGACAAATATACACGTGTATATACATATACATTTATATGTGTATATGCATAGACTGTGATTTTCGCTATAGGACTATTTAGGGGGATGGGCATGAGGGGAGAAGGAAAGAGAACGATGTAGACTGCATGATTTTGAAACACTTTGCAATTACATATGAAGATTGGTTATAAGGAATCTCAAGGAAAGTTGCTGATTAACAGAGGGTTGGAGGTGGGAGCAGGGAGAACAGCAATACAGAAGGTTATCTGATTAAAATTTAATATATGCAAGTCAAAAATATCATGGTGAAAATTCTTGGTGCAATTAATACACACTAAGAAAAAAAAGAATGGCAGGGGAAAAAAAAGAATGACAGGAAAATAAAACTGGCTGTGTTGGGGGGGGGTATTAGCAGGAGAGTGAATCAGGATGAGTATGTTCAAAGAGTGGGTGAAGGGGTGATAGGATGATAGCGTGGTAGAGCTTGATTGAGATAGTTTTGTACATGTGGAAATGTCACAGTGAAAGTCCCCTTATAAAATTAATGTAAGCTAATAAAAATAAAAAATTTAAAAAGCAATCAGACAAATTAAAAAAGAAGTCCCTCTACTCTGGATATCTCTTAGTGATTTTCCTTTTTTATTCTTTTATTTTTATTTTTGGCCAGTCCTGGGGCTTGGACTCAGGGCCTGAGCACTGTCCCTGGATTCTTTGTGCTCAAGGCTAGCACTCTATTTCTTGAGCCACAGTGCCACTGTTTATGTGGTGCTGAGCAATCGAACCCAGGGCTTCATGAATACTAGCCAAGTACTTTACTGCTAAGCCACATTCCCAGACCCTCTTAGTGATTTTCTATCTCCTACTTTCCACCTTTATTTTTGCAATGCTCTCCTTTGCATTGGATCTGCACTGGTTCTTCCTATATTTGGAGTTGAGCCTAGATTGTTTTTCCTTTGTCTGAATGAAAATCTGATTTTATTACTTTACTAACAGGTTCTAGTTTTCTTTAAACTACTTAGTATATTTTTTTCTCTTTTTTGCCAGTCCTGGGCCTTGGACTCAGGGCCTGAGCACTGTACCTGGCTTCTTTTTACTCAAGGCTAGCAGCACTCTGCCACTTGAGCCACAGCGCCACTTCTTGCCGTCTTCTATATATGTGGTGCTGAGGAATCGAACCCAGGGCTTCATGTATACGAGGCAAGCACTCTTGCCACTAGGCCATATTCCCAGCCACTACTTAGTATATTTTTAAGGGTATTTGAACATACTATCATCTAATTCCCCCTCCTTCTCCCAAGAATATTCACACCAAGAACAGAAACTTTGCTGCCTCTCTAGTGCCTAGAATACTGTATTGTTTTGTACATAATACATGTTCAAAAATGTTTGCTGAATGAATAGCTTTCTTCCTAGTAACATACTTAAGACAAGATAAGGACCACTTTAAAGATCCAGATATTGATTAGCACCTGATAAATCTTAGCACTTGGTAGTGTGGACTATTTAATTGAATATAGTACAGGTGCTTTCTTAGTAAGTATTATCTAAAAAAATTGCTGGCCAGGAATGACTGTATGCCTGTAATCCTGGGAATGTTAAGACAGAAAACCAGGATTACCTGGGTTACACTGTGAAATCTTGTGTCATAAACAAGCCAAGAACTGGTGGTTCACACCTGCAATACTAGCTACTTGGAAGGTGGTGATCAGGAGAATCAGGGTTTGAGACCCGCTTAGCAAAAGTTTGGCATGATGGCAGGTATATGCCGGTCATCCCAGGTATGGTAGGAACCAGACATAGAAGAATAACTGTCCAGACTAGGCTGAGCAAAAAGTAACCAGAGCTAAAAGGGCTGGAGGTGTGGCTCCAGGTGCCTTGCAAGTGGGAAGCCCTGAGTTCAAGCCCTGGAACTGCCAAAAAGAACAATAATGTAGCCAAGCATCCATGGCTCATGCCTGTCCACTACTCACGAGGCTGAGATCTGAGGACCACAGTTCAAAGCCAGCCTGGGCAGGAAAGGCTGTGAGACTCATCTCCAATGAACCACCAGAAAACCGAAGTGGCGTTATGGTTCAAGTGGTAGAGTACTAGCCTTGAGCTGAAGAGCTCAGGGACAGTGTCAGGCCCAAAGTTCAAGTCCCATGTCTGACAAAAATGAAAAAGAGGGCTGGGGATATAGCCTAGTGGCAAGAGTGCCTGCCTCGGATACACGAGGCCCTAGGTTCGATTCCCCAGCACCACATATACAGAAAACGGCCAGAAGCGGCGCTGTGGCTCAAGTGGCAGAGTGCTAGCCTTGAGCGGGAAGAAGCCAGGGACAATGCTCAGGCCCTGAGTCCAAGGCCCAGGACTGGCAAAAAAAAAAATGAAAAAGAAAACAACAATGAGAAATAAAGAGAGAAAAGAGAGACACTTCCTCCTCCCCCTCCATAATACCTTGATTGAGGTTTTTCTTGGTTAATGTATAGTACTGTTACTAGATAAATTGAGTATAGAGCAGAGAAGAGGAGGAGGGGCCAGAAGGAGTCCTGACCACCTATTTGGGGACCACCATTAGCATCTGAAAAGAGAACAATGGCCCAGGAGAGTTAACGTAAGAGGGAATCGTGGACCATATTTTGTTCTCTTCGTGTGGAGGTGCTTGCTCTACACTTACTCGCATTTCTTCTCCCCTTTCCCAACTCCCTTCTGTTTTGATTTTTTTTCTACTCCTTCACTCTGGAATTTTCCAGTTTTATAATCAGAGGGCTTTGGATTCCATTATCTAGTACTCCATTCCCTGTAGGATATTGCAATGGATTGGATTCGTGTATTCGACTACTTCTTCAATCCTTTCTTGAAAGAAGATGAAATGTCCTCACCCATTCACCAAGCCACTTGCAGTTTTCAGCTGGGACAGTGTGCTCTCCCTGACCACCTCCCTCCCTCCTGAAAAACGGATATCCCTCTTCTCAACCAGTATTATGAGGGCTCCAACTAATCTAGGCAGGGATTAAAGTGGTTTCCAGCATTATTGTTGCTGCTGTTACCTTCAGTGCACTTCACACTTCATATGAGGGTAGGCTGCTGTTACTTGGTGCATGGTATTGAGTCTGAAAAGCTGTAGGCTTATTTCTTAGGTAATGCATATGCTTCTGCCACATAGTACATTTTCACTAAGTCTCTGCGAGTATGCGGCATGTGAGGCAAATGGTCTTTTTCCCTAGGCTCTTTCCCCCAACCCCAAGAATAGACTTGGTACTTGTCACCCATATTCAGTTTGTGTGGGGGTGGGAGCATACCCTGGGGTTCTTTAGCCTCAAAGGCCTAGGCAGACCTGTGAGCTTGAGCCTCCTCCTCCTCCTCGTCCTCCTCCTCCTCCACCACCACCTTCTCCCCTTTCTCCTATCTTTCCTTCCTTCTTTCTTCTTTGTTCTTCTCTCCTCTTCCCTCCTCCTCTTTCCTTTTTCCTTTTTCCTTCTTCTCTCTTCCTCCTCCTCCAGAGCTACTTAGTGTTGATTAATAAAACACAAGTTCCATTTCCTAATAAAAACACATGAGTTTAAAATATCTGACATCTTACTATTGTCCTGTCTTTTACTTATTTCTTTGGGACAGTGTCTCATTATGTTTTGCAGACTGGTCTTGAACTTATTGGCTCAAGCGATCCTCTTGCCTCAGCCTCCACATAGCTAGAGGCCTTCACCACTGTGCCTAGCCTTGTCTTTCATATGTCCTGACTTAGTTTCTTTCTTTCTTTTATTTATTTATTTTTTTGCCAGTCCTGGGGCTTGAACTCAGGGCCTGAGCACTGTCCCTAGCTTCTTTTTGCTCAAGGCTACCACTCTACCACTTGAGCCACAGCACCACTTCTGGCTTTTTTTTATATATATGTAGTGCTGAGGAATCGAACCTAGGGCTTCATGTATACGAGTCGAGCACTTTACCACTGGGCCATATTCCTAGCCCCATCTATCTTTATTTTTTTTTAAATCACCAATTATCACATCTCTTTTCAGAAATGCATTATATAGAAAATGCCTCTCCGGAAAGTGCTCTTCTACATCAAAATTAACTGAAGATACATTTTTATAAGTATTTTACATTTGGCTTTTTTTTTGGTATAAACTGTCATAGGTCTACTTTGTTATTCTTCCTATATCCATTTCTTTAATGTGAGAGATTTGAATACACCTCAGAAAAGTCTTTTTTCATAAAAGCATGTTCACTCTTTCTTTAATTTTTTTCGACCCTTTTGTAATTTTTCAGAGATGATGTTGGCTCGTATTGAATATGAGTAGATATGTATATATGTATATACATGTATGTATATATGTATATACATACATGTATATACATACATATATGTATATACTTACATACATGTCATTTGTTCATATATTTTTTCACTACATCTTAAAGCTTTATCTTTACCATGCTTTACTCCTTGGAACATAAATTCTTTAAAATAGTGTGTGTATGTATTCATTTTTCTCGATCACTCCTCCATAGTGCCAAGCTCAGTGATTTACATGTGGGCGTCCAACTTCTATTTAGGAATAATTATGGTGGTGTTTCTTAACCTTTTTCTTTCTGCAACATGCTTGTGAATACTAGAAATGATGCACAACCATGGTGGGCTCTTGTTCTCCGGCAGTATGGAAATAAGACCAGGAGCAATGAACACAGGGATGGTAAGCTAGTAAAGAGTTCATTTAACAACGAAAAAGGAAAGGCCACTCGGGAGTGTGAACAGAGAGACCAGGGACCCAGAAACTAGTTGTCATCTCAGGGGTCTTTGGGCTGTTGTTTTATGTTACCTCTACTTCCTCCTTTTTTTTCCTCTACCCTTTAGGTCATTTGCCAGATTGTGATTGGCTTGTCTAAAGACCCTCTCCTGGGCAATAGCCACAAGAAGGTGGGCTTACCTGAGATATTATGACATTTCCCCTGTTTAGAGAAAATTTGCCCCTTAGGCAGTTTGTTAGATTGTGGGTCAGCTTGTCTAAAACAGGGAGACCCTCCCTTAGAGAGTAGCAAAAGATGGTGGGCTGGCCTGAGGCCTTGTGACATTTCCTCTTTGTCTCTTCCCTCAGAAATTTGAGCAATGTACTTGAAGAATGAGAAACAATTTGAAACAATCCAACAATTGTTACAGAATAACCACTAGCAAAATATATGATAGCACCATTTCTCATCTATTCAAGCATCCTGTTATAGCATCCACATCTTCAAATAGTACATCTCCATCTGAGTAGAATTGTTTATAGTCCTGAAAGTATTCTGTTAATTCATTGAGTAACAATTTCTCCTGTTTACTTTTATTAGGTTGGTGTCAAGATATACATCTTCCTAGTTGCTAGCTAGCTGTACTATACCATGCTCCATTGCTGGTTTAAATCTATGTTTTCAGTTGTAGGTCTAGGAGTATAGCTCAGTGGTAAACTAGGAGCTTAGATGTGGAGATAAACTTCACATATTTACCACAATCTGGGAGCACTTCTAGTCAGGATATTAATGATTTATGTAATATGTCGGATCTCTGTTTAGAAGGCAATATCCCATGGGTTGACACATTTCTGCAATCTTGTGAGCACAGATGTGGGCTGCCTTTGTTCCAGATTGTCTTGCAAGGATATTTATGTAGTAAACAACCATGGATAATAAAGATAGTATCTCACTCTAGAGCAGGCAACAGGTTTGTTTATTATCCTTATGATTAAGATGGCACCTCCCTTCTGGGCAAAGTTTAGACAAGTTTACTGTCTATTATAAGAGATTTAGGTTCCTTAGGTTTGGTTGAGATTTCTCTTCTATAATATAACTTACTGGATATGTGGGTGTTACCTGATCATCTTTGATATTTCCAGGAGGAAATTGGTCCTCAGGATCTGCGTTCTATCTCTGTTTCTGTCTCTCTGTCTCTGTCCCTGTCTCTGACTCTGTCCTGTCTCTGACTCTGTCTCTGACTCAGTGTCTCTCTGTCTCTTTCTCTTTCTGTCTCTCTCTCTCTCTCTGTCTCTCTCTCAGGGAGCTGAGAGGCCCCAGAAGAGGCTGGTGTATACAACCAGAAAGTGTGGGCATGGACTCCAACTCTGAGGTGAACTTGTATAAAGGAGGGAATTGGACAAATAATTTCTCTCCTTTCCCTTTTGTATGGATGTCTTATGCTTGCCTCCCCTTGAGGGAATCCTTTGTACCAGGTGCCTGCAGCTGCCTCCATTCCATTCTGTTACTTCAGAGTTTCTTCTAAGGTGGCAGCCAGGCAGTAACATCACTTCATGTCACTTTACATGACTTCACCTCATCTTTTTTTCACCCTCACTCGTCTGGGTTGGTTCTTCCTTGTTAATAACATCAATGTTTTAGTCTTTACTTTGTGCTCAGCTGTCTTGAGACTCTAGACTAAGGTATGGAATAGGAAAAGAATGAAGACTAAGGACTCTAAAAGAATTAACAGGTAAGTACATGCTTTCCAGTACATATATTATAGAATTGAAAATGACAGTTTTCTAAAATTCAGTAACCATGCTACTATATGGTCTGTAAGATTTTATCAAAGGTACTAGTTAATTAAGTAAATGCTAATTAGTCCTGGAGAGTGTGGATAGAGCTTTTGCAGCAAACTACAGAGAAGAGTATGAATTCATTTTCCAGGACTGCATTCAAATTGAATGGCTCAGACAACAGAAAATTATTTTTGCAGTTCTAAGAGATGAAACCTACTATCAAGATAAGTTCCTTCTGATGGCTGTGATTAAAATAATCTGCACCTTTCTCCAGCATCTGGTGGTTGTGGCAATACTTGGTTTTCCTTAGCTTGTCACATGACATTTCCCTGTATAGGTTTCAGTGTTCAAATTTCCTGTTCATATAAGGATGCTAGACAGGTTAGATTCGAGTTCCATTCTACTCCATTAATTAAAATAGACACTTTGCATATAAGGTCACATTTTAAGATCTTAGAGATTAGAGTTTTTGCATATGGATGGGGGGAAAGGGGGCATATAATTCAATCCAAAACAAGGTGGTACATTTAACCTGGGTTTAGACTCAATAGGAATTAACAAGATTGACAGCTGAGGTTATGACTGATCATGGAGGCTATGCGTATATCTGGGAGTTCTGGGAAAGCATGCTTAATTTCAGGAAGAACTATTAATGGAGGAGTCAGCTCAGAACAGGGAGGAATGGACAGGAGGGGAGACTGTTAAAAACCCACTGGAAGTTTTATGTGTCATAATGAGAAGTTGGTCCTTTATTTCATAGTTATCTAGAAGCCTTCCATCTGTTCACTTAAAATTACTTTCATTACCTAATTATAAGACATTAGGAGAACTGAAATACTGGTTAGGCCTTTCTTATCATTCAGGAAGTTTAATATGGCTTGAAAATGTCCCTTCCTTTGAGAATCCAGTGCTCCCACTGTTTCATCCAGACCGTTTTAGGGCTTCTTTCATGTGGCATTGCTTCCCACTACATCAGCTCAGATGAGAATTTCCAATTCTCCGGTTTCTAATTTAAACAAACAACCAAAAAAGTCTACCCATGAATTGAGAAACTTCAAGATCGGAGTGGTTTTGGAGAGAGCTGTAATTATGTCATCTTTCTGACTTCATTCCTCCCTCATCTTCCTGGAATGACAAATTCATCCTCATTGCTCATGCAGAACAACCTGCCCACATTCAGCTCCTTCAGGATGTCATTTCCCATGCCAAGCTCCCATTCAGGTATTTTTCCAAATGAACAGAATTCTCTTTTCAGGATGAATTCTGAGGAATAAGATTCTATCGTGTCATTGCATGTATTTTTCAAAGGACTTAAGGAAACACGCCAGAAAATGGCCCCTCATCTCAGAAAACTTAATGAGTTGCTATTTATTCCAGTCTTCATTCTATTATGCAACTGGGCTCATTCCATATATCCACTTAATATATATTTGGCTCGATTTTTTCCCCTTACATTCTATCATGAGAAATTTTCAATGCTGCCAAAATTTATCTGAAAATCTAATTTTCAATGATTTTATAGTATTTAGTCATATTGGCTGAATCATTTTGCTTCAGTCGCTTTCTAGTTGAACAATTAAATTCCTTTATTTATGCTGTCCTACATTATAAATAAAATAAAATAATTCTTTTCTTTTTGTGTGGTTCTGAGGATCAAATCTAGAATTTTTTTTTGCCAGTCCTGGGCCTTGGACTCAGGGCCTGAGCACTGTCCCTGGCTTCTTTTTTGCTCAAGGCTAGCACTCTGCCACTTGAGCCACAGTGCCACTTCTGGCCATTTTCTATATATGTGGTGGTGGGGAATTGAACCCAGGGCTTCATGTATACCAGGCAAGCACTCTTGCCTCTAGGCCATATTCCCAGTTCCCAAATCTAGGATCTTTTGATTACTCCCCCCCTCTGACTTTAGTCCCCTGGCTTCATTCTATGGCTTTAACAGGGGCACGTAAGTCAGCCAATCAGAGTCAATAGGACCAAAGTCTAGTAGTTTCTAGGGGATCTGGGGAGAAAGGCTCTTTCCACAGGATTGCTCAGGTGTAACTGGAGCTGTGGACAACTATTTTACTTGTCCAGGAATGAGGTCAAGTGGGTTAATTGTGATAAACTGGTTCAGATGGTATCACCTGAGTTCTAAGATCCAAGAACATCAACGCCAGCTCCAGGGATGTTCAGTCTACAGTGGCGGGGCACCAGTAGCTCACACCTGTCATTCTAGCTACTCAAGAGGCTGAGATTTGAGGATCACGGTTCAAAGCCAGCCAGGACAGGAAAGTCTGTGAGACTCTTATCGCCAATTAATCACCAGAAAACCAGAAGTGGCACTGTGGCTCAAGGTGGTAGAGCTCTAGTCTTGAGTAAAAGAGCTCAGGAACAGTGCCCAGACTTGGGTTCAAGCCCCTTGAACAACAACAAAAAAAAAAGAACACTACAATTTCTTTTTTAGCTTAAGCCTCTTGGAGTGCGTTTCTGTTGTTAACAAACAGGAAAGTCCTGACTAATAATACAGTATGCATATCAAAAAAAGTCCAAGTTTTCAAGGGTTACAAGTTTTTCAGATAAAACTAAAAGGAGTCTTATTGTCAGTATATAATGTTTTGTTACAAAAAATAGAAAACTAAATATAGTGACTAACAAACGTAGAATATCTATGCTAGTGGGATACATAGTGCTCTGAACATGTAATAGATTTTTTTCAAAGATGTGATTATAGAAATTTTTTTTGAAAATTTTTGTAAATGGCTAGATAGAATTTTGGCTTTTATGTTTTACAACCTTTGCCTTGTACTTCTTTTTATTGACCTAAAGATATATAGAATGGTAACAGCACATAATCACTAAACAACAAATCATCTGCTTCTTGTTTTAGAAAATATTTCAAATTCTTGGGATACACAGCCGCTTTTGGGGGGAGCTCATGTTTCAAGATTTAGGGGATTACACAGTGGGTATTGTAGCTTTTATTTAAAATGCCTAAAGATGTCTACTTGTTGATTTGGAGAATATTTTGGATATGTTCTTCACATCCTTATTTAAGCTACTTTCAAAGGACACAGATAATTACATCTCATCTAGCAAGAAAAGGTTGAGCCTTCTGTTGTGCCCGTAGCTGTAACAGATGATATGAAGAACCCATCAGGGAAGTGAAGCTGTGGCTCAAGTGGTAGAGCACTATCCTTGAGCATGAAACCTCAGGAACAGTTGTACTCAGGCCCTGAGTTCAAGTCCCACAACTGACAAATAAAAGGGATCAGATTTGTTTTGTCTTTTTTGAGTATTCATGAGCAGTTCATTTTCCTACTACCTTGTGTCTCTCTCTTTTGGTCTTGAGTTGTCATCTGAGGATGGTTTAATTAAGAATGTTTTTGCTTCACATTCTACCCTTGGGTCATTAAAAATTGTGGTGGAAAAATATGATAATGGGAAAATAAATTATTTAAATGTTATTAAGCTGAGTACTTAAATATGTATCATGGGATTCATAAAACCTTGTGCTGAAAAATGCAAGACAGAAGCAAAGTTGTTTCTTATTCTTGTACCTTCTATGTCACAAAAATCATACGTATCATAAATGTATTGCAACAGAATAATCTTACCTCACTGCTTAAATTTGCATAATCAACATCTTTTTTTTTTTTCCGGGAGCAATTCTACCTGATGGCAATATTTAAGACATTTGACTTCACGATTTCCCTACACTCTCCATAAGAGATTACTACTCAATTAGGAGGCAACGGATGGTAATATCCCAAATAGCAACTGGAAAAAAAAAAACAAACCAAAAAAACCAAGCCGGGCACCATTACTATTTATTAAGACATTGGATCTGACCTGTCAAATGTACACTTAGGAAATCAGATCTTCTTCCCACCAAATGCCTGGGGCAGTGAGCTTGGTGAAGCAACAAGAATAGCGTCCCAGTGTCACATCCCCAGGCAGAGAAGCAGCCTAGGTCGGGGGCAGAGAAGCGTGCCGAGCGCCCAAGCCCTGCCACAGGAATCGCGGTTGCCTGAGGGGCCTTCTCAGAGTTGAGAGGCCTGATGATGGAGGCGTGTGACTGGGAGCAGAATGCGGACGCGGCCCGCCGGGGCTTCGGGCGCTGGTTAGACCAGAGGACAGAGAGCCACACGGCGCAGGAGCATCAGCTTCGCTCCGGCAGGGACTGTCCGGGCCTTCCCACCCGGGGGTGGGGTGAGCGGGTGAGTGGGTGGAGGGGCGTGGCGAGCGCGGGTGTGGGCGTGGCGAGCGGGGCGGGGGCGTGGCGAGCGGGGCGGGGGCGGGGCCACGCGACGCCGCACGCCCCGACTCAGCGGGGCTCGGGAGCGCGCGGAGCGGGTGCCTCAGGGCTGTGGCGACCCGGTCCGCGGCGAGGTCGGAGCGCCGCAGGTGACTGGGGCGGGGAGCCCGGGCTCGCGCGCGGGCGGGCGGCGGCTGAGGTGCTGCCGGCTGGTCTCCTCTCCCGACCTGGGCTCTGCCGACGGGGAGACGCGGCCGGCCCGGGCAGAGTGAGGAGAAGTCGGGGAGACAGGGCGCAGGGGGGTGGGGGGAGCTCCCCTGGACGGCCGGCGGCGCCCGCGGTCCGCGGCGCGCGGCATGCTCGGCGGGGCGCGGCGTCCCGTCCCGCCCGTGGGCTGACGCGGGATGCACCTGCCGGGCGCCGCGTAGAGGACGCGGCGGGCGGGCGGGCGGGCGCGGAGAGACCCAGCCGCCAGCCGGCGGAGACTCGGGTCACTGGCCGGGCCACGGCCACCGCCGCCGCCGCCGCCTCCCCGAGGCCACCGCGGGCCCGAGCCCAGCGGCGGGTGGGCGCCCCGTCATGGCGGCCCGGAGCGCCCCGAGCTGCCACCTGCGGCTCGAGTGGGTGTACGGCTACCGGGGTCACCAGTGCCGCAACAACCTCTACTACACGGCGGCCAAGGAGATCGTCTACTTCGTGGCGGGCGTCGGCGTGGTGTACAGCCCGCGCGAGCACCGCCAGAAGTTCTACCGGGGCCACAGCGACGACATCATCAGGTACGGGGCGCGCGGCCCCGGCCGGGGCCGGGCGGGGGAAGGGGGGGCTCGCCCCGGCCCAGCTCCCACCGCCCCCCCCCCAGTCGGCACCTGTCCGCCCTGGCCACGCGTCGTGACTGCTTTTGCGGGGAGCATCACCCCGGGGAGGAACCTGCCGCTGCCTGGTTCCCAGCCCAACCCATTTGTCACCCCACTTCCCCCCACCACCCCATCTTCCAGTTCTGTCCCCTGCCTTCCCCCACCCCCTTCCAATCAGGTCCTTGCTTACTTTTTTCCCCATCCCCGACCAAAATATTTTTTTTAAACCTGCAAAAAAAAAAAAAAAAAAAAGTTATTTTGGTAGCGCTCTAATTAAAAGAAGAAAATCCCACGAGAGGTTTCTTATTAAAGGAATTCTTAAAGAACGAGGGACAAAATCGAGAACGGACCCGAACCCCATGGAGCTTAGACTGGTCCCCGGGTGAGCGCGCCCACCTCACCCCTCCGCCAGGATGATTAGTTATTGAGTTCGGGTCTCGCCCGACTGCAGTGAGCAGCAAGTAGAAAGACAACCTTCGTGTGATTCATTGGAAATTAAAATTTGCACACCTAAAGTCAGTGTACGGGTACATCTTGATTTGAAAAAAGTCACCCAAAATAATTGCACCCATTTCCAGTTCTCTTGATGCATCTTCACGAAAATACTCCTGCTGGTGTACTTGCCTCCTTTATTGTTTTTATTTAAATCACAGACTTGCTGTATATTTTTATTCTTTCTTGTACGATATCTTTACATTATTGGTCCAGGTGCTTGTTTACATTTCCTTTAGTGAGTGGGCTTGTTTAAAGTGTCATTTTTCAGTCAGCGGTTCAGTAAAACTTTGTAGTAGTTAGATGCTTAAGAGATTCCTCTCGACTACTGATTATTGCCTCCAACAGAGCATTTTCATCCGGTAAAAACATTTTGGAACTGTGTTTGTGGACGGCTTTGAGTGGTTATTCACCGAGGTTCTGTGATTTGGTTTTATTCCTTCTTGACTGTTCCACAGTAGGTAACAATCTGTGGTACTGAAATTCCATGGAGCAGTTGTTTGGTTTTGTCTCTCTGTACATCTGTAATGTGTGGGAAGGGAAGGCAGGCCTAGAACAAACAAAAGATAGGACACGATGGAGAAAAGGAGAGCAAAATTTCATAATGTGGATAGAGAATATATGCCGACTTTTTCTAAGTTGTGCTTGATGAGTAGCTTTGGAAAGGAGATAGATCTCTCATTTTAATTTTTTCAAATTAGGATTTTTTAATCAATATTAATTAGCTGTAGAAGGGTTTGTTTTAACATGCTTAGTTATGCATAGTTCAAATTAGGATCCTTTTTGTAGTGGTAGGTATCTCGTATAATAATTCAAGTTGCTAGCTAAGACACAAAACATAGTAGTTATCTATGTTCTTGTTGCTTTTCACCCTAACAGCAAAGTTTACTTCAATCTCTTTGGTTTTTCTCCAGTCCTGTCCTCTTTCCTCCTCCTTTTCATGAATTAGGTACTCCCAGAGTACCACATATATAAGCTCCACATAGATGAAGAAGCAGTCCTCAGAATCTTGTCTGTTAGGTTGAAGTCCTACAGGTGTAAAGGATTCAGGGTCTTCATAGTGCATTTGAGTTGTTTTTCCTCTGTATCTGATATGATCTATTTAGGGTGTTGGTATACTATGTCTTTCTTTATCTTCAGTGATTAGAAGCCACATTATGCATTACACTGTTGTTTTTGGTTTTGTTTTGTTTTCAGTACTGGGGATTGAATCCAGGATCTCAACAAGTGCTCAACTACTAAGCTGTACTACCATGAAATTTCCTATTTGGTTTTGGTGAACTGTAAGGAATGTCATGATTTGGGCTGTTCATAGGATAGTTGCATAACCCATATGTATCTCAAAATATTTTTTTTCTGGTCAGTCATGAGGCTTAAACTCTGGTCCTGGGCACTGTCCCTGAGCTCTTCAGCTCAAGACTAGCACTCTACCACTTGAGCCACAGAGCCACTTCCAGTTTTCTGGTGGTTAATTGGAAATAATAGTCTCATGGACTTTCCTGCTTGGGCTGGCTTTGAACTGTGATCCTTATATCTCAGCCACCCGAATAGCTAGGATTACAGGTGTCAGCCACCAGCACCTGGCCTCAAAATATTTTTAAATGACATACCCTGTGCCATATTAAATACTTGTCTAGGCTTTTATACAAATGTCACATCCTTAAAGTAATTTATAACATTTAAAATAGGTTTCCAGAAAAGTTATAGTATTAAAATCTGAATCATATCATGTATTTCAAAAGGTGTCACAAATTCAGGACAGCACTGAAAATATGTTAGGAATCAACCAAAGGGCTCTGAAAATTTTATTTAAAACAGTAATGACAGATTAATTTCTGGCAATAAGTCAAGCAAATATTAAGACCATTGGATCTTTTTCAATTCAATGTTTGACCTGTAATTATAATAACTTCCAGTAACTTTTAGAAAAAGATGTGACTTTTATCAGTGTGACACATGGTAGAAAACAGTGGTGTGACGTTTTAGTAATAAAAATACTGTTTTCATCATTAGTTTTGTTTCCTTATTTTCTTTAAATTTTCTTGAAATGTATTGGTCAGATATGACTTTGAAGCTAAGATCAGAGCAAGTAGGTCATTGTTTACATTGGTCCTAAAAAATATAATCACTACCAGTCATTTGTTCATTGGTTCTGTAATCTCAGCTGTCATTTATGATTGCCAATAGTGGTGACACATGACATCTCATCATTCTCTCTGCATTGCTCACATTTGTCTACCTTCTTTTTGCATGTATCTGATTACCTTATACTTCTGTAGTCACTAATATTTATTTTAATATTTTATATGCAGAAATGATCTTTAATGTCAGATATACTACTTTTGTGTGTGTGTGTGTTTGTGTCAAGTTATATTGATAAAACTTCCCAGTTGGGGCTGGGGATATGGCCTAGTGGCAAGAGTGCTTGCCTTGTATACATGAGGTCCTGGGTTCAATTCCCCAGCACCACATATACAGAAAATGGCCAGAAGTGGCGCTGTGGCTCAAGTGACAGAGTGCTAGCCTTGAGCAAAAAGAAGCCAGGGACAGTGCTCAGGCCCTGAGTCCAAGCCCCAGGACTGGCCAAAAAAAACAAACAAACAAACTCCCCAGTTATTTGATATTTACAACAGGTTTATGTTATAACATAAGCTACTAGTAGCAGTTTTAAGTATAAAATGCATATCAGTAGCCTGGTTTACATTTTGAAACTTTTGCCAGTTTTCTTTCTATCTTTCTTTGTCAGTGATGGGGATGGAACTCAGGGCTTGCCCTCTCTGCCTGAGCTCTTTTGCTCAAGACTAGCATTCTACCACTTTGAGCCACAGCTCCACTTCCAGCTCTGTGTGTGTGTGTGTGTGTGTGTGTGTGTGTGTGTGTGTTTGTGTGTTTGTGAGAGAGAGAGACAGAGACAGACAGACAGACAGACAGAGACAGACAGTTTAATGGAAATAAGAGTCTCACAGGCTTTCTTTGTTGGCTTCAAACTACAATCTTCAGATCTCAGCCTCCTGATTAGATAGGATTACAGGCATGAGCCACCAGTGCCCAGCAACCAACCAGTGGTATTTCAAAAGGATAAGATTGCTTTTAAATTTTGTTTTCCAATTACTGTCCATCCACAATCTTTTGCAAGTTTGTCCTGTCCCCTTTGAAGGTGGTGGATATTATCAAAAGTTTTCAAATTACTTAGACCAGTGAAGACCATTGATACAATAAGGTTAACTTGGTGTATTTTGGTACTTCACTGTGCTTTAATCATGAGAGTGACCAGCCCATTGTTTAGCTATTTTGTAGATTTGAAGTGCGTTGCTATTGTTAAAACATAGTGAATGTGTCTTCTTAAATGATGATAAGCTGAAATGACAATGCATCTGAAAAAAACTGAGACGTATACCATACTATATGATTGCAAATTCAAATAATAATGCATTGCTTTTCATTATAGCTTTTCCTGTTTTTGTTTTTGTTTTAGCTTTTCCTTTTTTAAGATAGTATAAAGTTCTTTTCTTCAATTGTGGTAAGTTGTCTGGTGTTCTTCAGAAAGAAAATAATCCAGGTCTCGGGCTGGGAATGTGGCTTAGTGATAGAGTACTTGCCTAGCAAGCCTGAAGCCCTGGGTTTTATTCCTTAGTACAACATACACAGAAACAGCTGAAAGAGGCGCTGTGGCTCAAGTGGCAGAGTGAGCAAAAGAAGCTCAGGGACAGTGCCCAGGCTCTGAGTTCAAGCACCAGGACTGGCAAATAAAAATAAAAATAATCCAAGTCTCACTGTAATCTAATAAAAGTGGTTTCTGACAGCTCAGTAGTTACAGTAAATGTGCTTCATTTACTCAATACAAATCAAAATTGTACTTGGAAAAGCAATTTAGAATGTTTAACATTAGTATGATAAATCAGTATTTTGTGTTTATTATTTGGGTCCAGGTTAGTAACTTTTTAAGGGTCCAGGTTTGTCACTTTTGGTCCAGGTTAGTAACTTTGTAAGGCCTAACAGGAATTATTCTGTTTATTCTGTTTTTTTTTTAAATTTATGTTCTGGATATATGTGCCAATTTAGATTAATTATGCTCTGCAAATATTTTCTTCCACTTTCTGATGTATTTTCGTTTTCTTCATGGCCTTTCTTAGAAACACAAAAGTCTGATTTTCAGATTTTTAAATTAGCATATATTAGTCAGACAGTTTTATTAATATTTCCATACAGGCAGATAATATGCTTGCCCAAATTGACCCCCTCAGCTTCCCTCTTTTTATAATTTTAGTGGTTTAGCTAGGCCATTTGCATACATATAATGTACTGCAATCATATTCACTCCTACTCTCCCCCTTTTCTTTTTTCTTTTACTGATTCCCTTCTCAGATTTTTTTGATTAAGTCTGTTTTAACTTTTTTTTTGGTCACTTTTGGTATGTCTAAGAGACCATTGCTTCATCTAAAGTCTGTAAGATGTGTGCTTAATACTTCCTTCTAAGACTTTTATAATTTTTGCTCTTTAAGCTTTTGATCAGTTTGCATTTGACTTTTGTATGTGGGTTGGGGCATGGTACAAATTCATTCTTTGTGTGTAGATATTCAGGTGTCCCAATTCCATTTTTTTTTTTTGTCTTTTCTTTTTTGGTACTGGGATTGAACCCATGATGTTGCACTTGCTAGGCAAGCGCTTTGCCACTGAGCTACATCCCAGCCCCCAATTTCATTTTTTGGAAAGTCCATTCTTTTATTTTTGCCAGTCCTGGGGCTTGGACTCGGCCTGAGCACTGTCCCTGGCTTCTTTTGCTCAAGGTTAGCACTCTGCCACTTGAGCCACTGTGCCTCTTCTGGCCATTTTCTATATATGTGGTGCTGGGGAATTGAACCCAGGGCTTCATGTATACAAGGCAAGCCCATTCTTACCAACCTTGACTTGCCCTGGTAACACACTTGTTGAAATCAGTTGATAAACAATTGATTTCTGGGCCTTTAATTTGATTTTATTATCTTTACGACAGTGCCACACCATCTTGATTTCTGTAGTTTTGTGGGAAGTTGATAAATTTAAAATTGGAAAGTGTGCTTTCAACTTATTTCTTTTCGATTGTTCTGACTATTCTGGGTCTTTCTGAATGTTAGAATCCACATGTCAACATCTACCAAAGCAACTGGTACTTTTGACAGGAATTATGGAAATTTTAAATTAATTTAGGAAGTATTGCCATTTTACAAATATTCCTTCATGTGTAGAACCTGAGATGTTTGCCCATTTATCTAGATTTTTAAAAATAGTACTAAGATTTAAACTTGGGGGTTTGTACTTGTTTGGTGGGCAATCTACTACTTGGGCCATCCCTTGACCCCCATTTTGCTCTGGATAATTTTGAGATAAGGTTTCTCTTTTTGCTTGGGTCAACCTTAGCCAATATCCTCCTATTTATGCTTCCCATCATAGCTGGGATGACTGGCATTTGTCACCACACCCAGCCTTTTCTGTTGCAATGTGATCTCACAAATGCCCTCCCCCTCCCACCCCCTACCTGGGGACTGGCTGGCCTAGAATTGTTATCCTCAGGATCTTAGCCTCTCTGGTGATTGGGATGACAGGCATGTACTACCGTGCTCAGTATAGGTTGAGATGGAGTCTTGGAAACTTTTTGCTGGTGCTAGACTCAAACCACAATCCACTCCGTCTCTCAGATAGCAAGAATTATAGGCATTAGCCACTGGTGTGACTTTCGGTGTAATTCTGTAGATTTCAATGTGCAAGTTTTTATAATATTATTGCCAATGTTTTCATGCTACTGTAAATTAGATTTTTTTCTGATTTAATTTTAATTTGTCTATAGTAATAGAACTGATTTTTTTTTTCTATGTGTGGAACTAGAGTTTGAACTCAGGCCCTCATGATTGCTAGACAGGTGGCTCTATTGGGCAACACCCCATCCCTTTTTGCTTTTTAGCTTACGTTTCAGATAGGTTCTCTTGTTTTTGCCTGGAACCAGCTTGAATTGAGATTTTCTTGTGTATCTTTTCCTTTATAACTGGGATTACAAATGTGAACTACAGAGCCCAGCTTGTTTTTTGTTGTTTTTTTTTTGGATTTTTTGAGATATGGTTTCACTAACTTTTTTTGTGTCCATATTTGCCTCAAAATATGATCCTCTCATCTCTGCTTCCTGTATACCTAGAACTCCAAGCATATACCACCATATCCAAACCTACAACTAACTTTTTATGTGGTGTTTCTTTTTTAATCTTCTGCAACCATGCTTAGTTTTTTTTATAGTTCTTCAATTTTTTTGCATGTAGATTTCTTAGGATTTTCTTCACAAAACAAATACCATATACAAGCAGAGATTATTTTTCCTCTTTCTTTTGTTTCTTTCTGCCTTACTTGCCCTAGCTAGACAATTTAGTATCATGCTGCATAAAATTGTAAGAGCTGACATCCCTTTCTTGTTCCCATACTTAATTTGATACTTCCAGGCTTTCATTATTAAATATGTTGTTATTAGTTGTAGGTTTTTGTAGATGCTCTTATCAGGTTATCATAATTGGTTGCATATTTTTTTTTATCATGAATTAGGTTGGATTTTTCTTTTTTTTTTTTTTGGCCAGTCCTGGGCTTGGACTCAGGGCCTGAGCACTGTCCCTGGCTTCTTTTTGCTCAAGGCTAGCACTCTGCCACACTTGAGCCACAGCACCCCTTCTGGCCGTTTTCTATATATGTGGTGCTGGGGAATTGAACCCAGGGCTTCATGTATAGGAGGCAAGCACTCTTGCCACTAGGCCATATCCCCAGCCCTGGGTTGGATTTTTACTAAGAGTTTTTTCTGTGTCTATGTAGGAGATTGTCATTTATTTTATGTATTTGTTGATTTTCATATGTTGGATCAACCTTGCATTCCCACTCATCTTTTCTCCTATTTTATTCCCTGACATGATAAATTCTACCCTAAACTAATCAAATGCACACTCTAGATATCAAGTCATCTTAAACCCCTCCCTTTGCCTTATGAACATCCAATCCAGAGATTTTGTTTTAATATCTTCCTCACTTTCCCTTTTCAGTTCCTTTACTATGATGCTAGAAATTATTTGTTTCCATCTTAAAGATGAATCTGGTATTTTAAACCTACTTTCAGAAAAAAATTACCAAATAAAAATTTATTTTACTCTATGCCTTCTGTTAATGTACATAAATCCGCACAAACTGTTAAATCTTTGTCTTATTTTTAAATACTCATAGGTTCACTTTCTGTGAATCATAGATGACCTTTTTACAAGAAGATTTGTAATTTATGTAATATTACTGTAGCAGTGCTACTAACTGCCATTAAGATTTGGTCTAAGCTGAGAGTCTGTGGCTCATGTCTGTAATCCTAGCTACTTAGGAGGCTAAGATCTAAGGAGCATATTTCCAAGCCAGCAAGGCCAGACAAATCCAAGAGACTCTTATTTCCAGTTAACCAGCAAAAAGCTGTAAGTGGTAGAAAGCCAGAAGTGGTAGAGCACTAGCCTGAGTGGGGACTGGGGTGAAGGGGAGTATGAGGTCCTCAATTCTTATTTTTCTCTCTCTCTCTCTCTCTCTCTCTCTCTCTCTCTCTCTCTCTCTCACACACACACACACACACACACACACACAGAGATTTGGTCTATACTATCTAATAAAAATAATGTGTTGTGGATCTAGTTGTAGAGGACCTAGCAGGCCTAGTACATGTCCCTGAGTTCAAGCCCCAGTACCACTAGAATAAATAAATAATGATCAAATGGAAGACAGAGCTTAAAAATAGATTAATACCAAATGAGAAAATCCCATATAGTGGAGTTGCTACAAATTTGGTACTATCGTTCTGTTGATGTCTTGTGAAAGTTCTTTTCTTGATAAGTTTATGTACACTATCATGTAGGGATTATGAAGGGGTAAACTAGTTTATCATTAACTACTTATTATACTACGGAGAGTAGTACTTCTTAGAAACGACTTCATACAAATTATTTTAAATTCACATTGTTTAAGATGAATAAAGTCTTACTCCAATTTTCTCTGGATTGGGCTAAATGGATGGCTCCCTTACCTTCTACCCCTTGTGGACCCCTTGGTTACCATAATTCTTGTGTTTACATTTGGCCTTTGCATGGTTAATAAGCTTCTTCAATTTCTTAAGGAACGAGCCAGAGCTGTTCAGTTAATGGTGGTCCGACAGCAATATGCTGCCTCACAAGAGGCCGATCAGGAACCCTATGAAGTTGGCCACAGCCCCTACCAGGATGTATAGGCGTGAGGCGAAAATAACAGGGCTTCCTCTTGAGTGTCAATCCCTCCCACTAGTCCTTCTACTGGGTTGGCAGGCCCTGCAGGTAGGACTGCCTGAAGAGCTAGAGTGGTAGTCAATGACGGGTAAGATCCTCAGAGGGGGACAACCTAAGACAGGCACACTCTCAAGTAAGTCAGCCACCTGCTAATAAAACAAAAAGGGGGAGATGTGGGACATGCACGGATACCTCACATCAGAAAGAGGAAGTCAACTAGCTGGCCCCGCCTGTTTCCCAGCCCTGGGGCCATGTGTGGCTAAAATGGCGCCTGACGGTGAACCAGGAGGCGGTTATGTGGGCTGTGATGAAAATTAGGCCGCCTCTAGGATTGGTCCTCGGCTCTTCTGCCCTGACTGACGGACAGCTCATGCCTCCCCTTACAGTCCCTAGATAGGTGCACGTGCACCCCTCCCCTTCCTGCCGATCTTTGACCTGATTGGCTCCTGTGCCTTATATTAGTTACACGTGTTCCCACCAATAAACGAGATCTTGCACCGAAAGAAGGAAAAAAAATTGCTTAAGATGAATAAAGTCTAATGCGCACTTTGGTATATATAGATGTTATGTATACAAAGACTATAAAAGCTCAATTAGCAACTTTTAAATCTTATTCTTTATTTATTTATTCTTTATTTTGTAGTCTTGCACTGCATCCTGAACGAGTATTAGTAGCAACAGGACAAGTTGGGAAAGAGCCTTATATCTGTGTTTGGGATTCATACACTGTGCAGACCATATCAGTTCTAAAGGATGTTCATACACATGGTATAGCTTGTTTAGCATTCGACTTAGATGGACAGGTATGTGATAAATTTTTCCCTTTTTAAGTTATTATTTAAATTATGTGCTATAATACATGATTATAAACTTATAAATATGAATTGAAGAGCAACTGATGAAAACTGTTCATGCAAAAGTGGAAATGTATATAAATGTGGTTGACTTATATGATACAAATTGAAAGAAATGGCTTTTATCATCTTAAGAACTTCCTTAGTTAAATGAATTACTACCTTAATGCCAAAGAGATTCTGATTTAGTGCTATATTACCTGATTGCTAGAAGCAATTTTATAAGCAACTTCTTTGAGAGTAGAATATTTTGATAGGACAGATGAAAAATTTCTTAGGAAAATTTAAATTTGTCTAAGTAAAGCTGTATCTTTGGGTACTTTAAAAGTTATATTTTATAATTACATTTTTATTAAGAAAAACAATGAGGTAGACAATACTGGACCCACAGACCAAGGGCATTCTTCTCCGCTCTGGAGTACCTCTGGGAATGGAAGAGGGAAGTTGGAAGCAATATTGTGTGTCATCCACTGAAGTGTTACCACTTTCAAGTGACAATCTTCACCTTGGCCCTGCCATGGGGCAGAGCCTGTCTGGCATAGCAGCCTGACTTTTATGCCCTAATCTTAAGTTGAAAAAATATATGCACAGGAATCAAAGAAATATCTTTATATCTGACTGTAAAAAATGAAGTGCTTTCCTTTTTGGTGCAATAAAACTTGTTTCAGTAGAAAAAAATGAGATAATTTTTGTGTTATTTTTATACAAAACCAAAGGTCAAAACCAAGGATTAAATTATCATTCCACTGACTAACCAGTTTCCAAATTATTCTCTAATTGTACTCAGTGGGGTTTTTTTAGTAAATTTTTTATTGTTATTATAAAGGTGATGTACAGAGGGGTTACATTCATAAGTCAGGTGAAAAGTACATTTCTTTTGGGACATTGTCTCTTTACTCTCTTCAGTTTTTCCCTCCCATCCCCACCCACTAGTTATACAATTATACTCGAATGGTTTTTTTAAAAAATTAAGTAAACCAAGAGCTTTTGCATAGTGCTTGTATGGACATTGTTACGCCTAAAACATTTTGAACATGACAAAAAGTTAGATTTTCAGGTAGTAAATAGGTAATCTTTAAAAGGTGTATGTTAAAATTAGGCTTTGAAGTTATCTTAGCTTTCAGAACAATTTTAGTTGTGTGCTTTATTAATTCATAAAATTGGTTTGGGAGATCTTTATTTTACAAACACAGATGACATATAGTCCATTTCTTCAAAAATTATAGTGAGTAGATGTTTTTAATTACTTTGAGGAATAATTTCTTTGTGTAGGTGATGATATTCGGATAAGAGAATTGGAGAGATTCAATTGGAATTCCTTATGTGGCAAAAATATGCTTTGAGATTCAATTTCACCCTGTAGTAGGCATTAACAATTATAGAAACTAAACTCACATTTTATTTGAACTATTACCTTTCAAAGTTTTTAGTGTCCTCATATCAAAATGTCATTCTCTTCTTTAAAGAAAGGAAAATAATACTTTTTCTATTTCACAGGAGCATAATATATTTTAAATAAATGTTAAATATTTTCAAAAATAATTTATCATTCACAGTATTAAAATTCAAGATATCTTAACAGTGAGAACCTGTATACTTTAAATATAGATTATTTTTCTTAATTTAAAATTGCTTTTTTAAAATGTAATATACTGCTTTTCTGAAAACTTTAACATTTCTCCAAGGAGAAACCATTCCCATAGCTTTTATAGGTAGAAAGCTTTTAAGTTTGCTTAATTTGATCAACTTAGGAGAAAATCTTGGACACATGTATTCTACCACCATAGATCTTCATGAGAACATGCTATTATAATTTTAAGCTTCTAAAACGTAGTATCTGAAAGTTGTAAGTGCTGGGCATTTTACTGAGCCTGCATTATCTCACTTAATCCTCACAACAACACTATGAAATAGATACTGTTATTATCTCTATTTTATAGATAAAGAAACTGAGACTTAGAGAGGTTAAATAACTTGTCCCAGGTTATATAGCTAGTAAATGGAGCAGAGCAAGAACCCAGGTCAGTCATATTGCAAAGCTCATGTTCTTCATCGCAATGCTTTACTGCTTCCCAAACATATAATTTGGAGGAGGTTATTTACATTTCAAAAAAATTCATCCCGTTTAAATAACTTAAATTGTAAGGAACTGCTGTCAGTTGAAAATTAAGAAATTTTCTCAATACTGTAAATTGGAAAATGTATGTGAGAAAATATATTTATTTATTATATCTGTAAACTATTTATGGAATACCAAGTAGGGAATAGTCTTCTTTTTGTACTTGACAATAGATTTAAAATTGTAAATGATTATTTAGGACTTATCTAGTCAGTGAATTTCCTTATTTATGGTAATGCTGACTATTCTTATTCCAGAATATTTCTTCTAAATGAGCTGAATATCCACATTAATACATTCTGTCTTATTGAGGGTAATTAGGGCCTGAAAAGTCTATTTCTATGAATTCATATCAATCAGAGAATTAAATTCATATAGTAAGTGGGAGAAGAGGAGAGAAGCTTAGTACTCATCTTTAAAATATGACTGTGGCTGGCTGGGAGCCAGTGGTTCACGCCTGTAATCCTAACTACTCAGGAGGTTGAGATCTGAGGATCTCAGTTTGAAACCAGCCCAGGCAGGAAAGTATGTGAGACTCTTATCACCAGTTAACCACCAAAAGACCAGAAATTGAGCTGTGATTCAAAGTGGTAGAGTGCTAGCTTTGAACAAAAAAAAAGCTCAGCCATAGGGCCCAGGCCCTGAGTTCAAGCCCCATGACCAACAACAACAAAAAAAGACTGGGGCACCTGTGGCTTGCTTGCACCAGTAATCCTAATCCTAGTTACTTCAGAGGTTAAGATTAGGAGGATTGCAGTTCCAAGCTATCACCCACCCAAACCAAATCTGTGAGACTCTATTGAGAGAGAGAGAGACAGACAGAGAGAGAGAGAGAGAGAGAGAGAGAGAGAGAGAGAGAGAGAGAGAGAGACAGAGAGAGAGAGAGAGAGAGAGAGAGAGAGAGAGAGAGAGAGAGAGAGAGAGAGAGAGAGAGAGAGAGAGAGAGAGAAGTGCATGACCATCATTCCAGGACTGACTCTGTATTTGGATGCATGGAGTTTGAAAGTTTTTGGCCAGTTGAGATTTACTAACCAAAAAGAAGAGGCATCAATAGAAAGAACTATTCAGCACTTTATATTTGTTTGTAACCTTTTAGTCTTTACACTATACTATAGCATGAGGTAGATATCGTTGTACTTGCTAGATAGTTGCTGAAGTCCTCTGGTTCCTAATTATTAGTCCTAGCAGGAAGAAATCATTTTCTCTTTCTGTACAGGCTTTTTTCTAGCTTGATTTGATATAAAATTGTGACTAACTTCTGTATCTTTGTGCACGTGTGTGTGCATATGCACACGTTTGCCAATCCTGGATCTGAAACTCAGGGCCTAGGCACTGTCCCTGGGCTTTTGGGCTCTACTGCTAGCCTCAGATCTCAGCTTCCTGAGTAGCTAGAATTTCAAGCATGAGCCACTAGCACCTGGCTCTGTATCTTTTTTATATGAGGTATTCATTCTTCCCACTTGGTTTAGAATATAATTCTACCTTTTTTTTCTGTCAGTCATAGGGCTTGAACCCAGGGCCTGGGCACTGCCCTGTACTCTTTTGCTCAAGGCTAGCACTCTACCACTTTGAGTCACAGTGCCACTTTCAGTTTTCTGGTAGTTAATTGGAGATAAGTCTCATGGACTTTCCTGCCCAGGCTGGCTTTGAACCATGATCCTCGGATTTCAATCTTCTGAGTAGCTAGGATTACAGGTGTGAGCCACCAGTGCCCAGCACAATTCTACTTCTCTAAAGTTATGTTTAAATGGGTTCTAGATAGCATTTCTCATTTGGACAAATAAAGTACATGAGTTCTTAAAGCCAGTTGTGGTTATGTTAAATTCATAGTAATGCTGATGATATAAAACCTTTATGTGACACTAACCATATGCCAGGGAGTTCTTCTAATTCCTTCATATGTACTATGTTAACTTTCATATTATCCCTGTGATATAATATTCCCATTTAATGCGTGAGGAAAGTAACCTACAGAGAGGTTACATAGCTAACTGCCCAAAGCCCACCAGTTTGGTCAGGCAAGTCTGATACCAGAATTTATGTGCTAAACTACACTTTCCTAAGCTTAAAAAAAAGAAAAGAAAACCCTGATAGTAAATATTTCAAGCCTTGTGGACCATATGGTTTTTGTTGTAGCAATTCATCTTTGCACTGTGGCTTGAAAGCAGTCATAGCTAGTGTGAAGAAATGAGTGTGGCTGTATTCCAGAAAAACTTAAGTTGTGAAAACAGGACATAGTCAGATACTGGCATGATAGTTGTAGATTCCCTAAAGGAATAATTCTCTGAGAATTTGTTCCTTGCATTTATCCTTTCTTCAACTCTTCAGTCATTTAGAAGTAACTGTTATTGCTAATTTTCAAATATTTGGAGAATTTTCTGGATAACTCCCTTATTAATTTCTTGTTTAATTTGCTATTGTCAGGGAACGTACTCTGTATTTTAATTTTATTTAATTTGTTGGGCCTTATTTTATGACCCCAAATTTTGTGATCATGACATTTTATGCACTCATACCTGTAATCCTAGCTACTTAGGAGACTGAAATTAGGAAGATCACAGTTCCAAGCCAGTCTGGATATAATTGTCTCAGTAACATATGCCTGTTAACCTAGCTAGCTACTGTGGAAAATGAAAAATGGGAGGATTGTCAGCCAGGCACATTCCCAAGCAAGAATTAAGACTCTATCTCAAAACTAACCAGCTCAAAAAGTGGCTTTCTCAATAGATAAATAGATAGATTATTACATAGCGCTTGCTTAGAAAGCAGGAGGCATTGAATTGAAACAATAGTTCTGTCATACCTCTCTACCAATAAACTGGAAAAGTTTATCCTACTATTTACTTCCCCCTTGTATTTATTGTGCTATTTTCAATCATTTTACTTCATATTTTATAAATCATAGAATAACCAGTTATTTTTATTGTCAACAGTTAAATTTAAAGGAAATTTTAGATAAAAATTGTTTTATTTACAGATTTACCATTTCAGGATTCTTGCTTATAGGTATAAAATAATTTTCCATTTAGTATCATTTTCCTTCTGTCTGAAAGAACTTCCATTACTGTATCTGGCCTGCAGGTTTGCTGACAAGCCATCTTCCTACTTCAGCTTCACAAGGAGCTCAGATTACAATTGTGTGTCTCTGCCTCCACTTACCAGCTTCTGTTGCTTGGGGAAAAAAATATTTAGACCTACCTTTCAAAAGATATTTTTGTTAAGTATATAGTTTCACATTACCTTTTTCCCCCTTTAACACTGTAAAGAGATTTTCCACTGTCTTTTGACTTACATTGCTTTAGAAGACTAAGATAGTTTGTGTTTTGTTTTGTTTTGTTTTTGGCTTTTGGGAGTTTGAACTCATACTAGTCAGATGGCTCTACTACTTAATCCTAAGATAATATTTTATATTTATTCTTTTTTAATTAATTAATTTACTTATTATCAAAGTGATGTACAGAGGGGTTACAGTTTCATATGTAAGTACATACATTTCTTATCCAACTTGTTACCTCCTCCATCATTTCCCCCCTCCCCCATCTGCCCTCCCATATTTATTCTTCCATACAAAAACATTTATTTTCTGAATGTTTTTAGAATGTTTTTCCTTAACACTGGACCCAGCAATTCAATTATCATGTGTCTTAAAGTGTAATTTTTCTATGTGAGTGTTTCTATATGAGTGATTATTCTGCTTGAGATTTGTTTAACATCTTTATGGATTTATTTTCATCAAATTTAGAATTTTTGGTTATCATTTCTTCAAGTCTTTTTCCCTCTGTCTTTTCTTTTGGAGCTGCTTTTCACCAGTGTGTCCTCAAACCATTGTTCTCCAGATCACAGCCTCCTGAGTGGCTAGGGTCATAGGATTGAGTCACTGGCTCCTGATTTATGTCTCTTTATCCTTTTTGTCCTGAGCATTTTCACTTTAACTGCTAATATAGTCCACATTTCATCATTTTTGTATTTTCTGTATCTGTTTCTATTGACTGATTCCCTTCACTCTTGTGATTGGTCTTATTTTTCTCTTTTATCACATGCCAGTAATGTTTTATTAAATAGTAGACATTGTGCATATTACATTTTGAATGCTATATTTTCTTAAATCCCTTTAAATCAATTGAACATTTGTCTGACATGTGACTAAGTTCTCTACTGATCACATCAATCCTTAGAAAAAGCTGCTTTGAAGTCTGATACTATTCCTTGTCTAGAATTGTACCTTTCACATTTCTTAACCATCTTTCACTCTTCCCATCTAGCTGTCTCATCTTAACAACTGTCTTTCATCTCTCCCTATGTGTTATTAAACTTTTGTGTGTTATTTAACTCTCCATTGAGCTTTAATTTCATCAGCTTCGTTTTTCTTCCTAGAAGTTCTGTTTGGCTCTTTACATCTCTTTGTGTACTTTTCTTTTGTGCTCTTACTGGAACTTGAACTCAGTCTAGTTGCTGTCCCTTAGTCTTTTCACTCAAAGATAGTTCTCTACCTTGAGCCACAGCTCTGCTTTCAGCTGTTTTTTCTGGTTGGAATGGGAATAAAATCCTCATGGCTTTTGCTGCCTAGACTGACTTTGAATCATGAATCTCAAATCTCAGCCTCCTTAGTAGATAGGAATACAGGTTTGAGCCACTGGCATACAGCACTTTGTATTCTTTTTATAGCTTCCTAATCCTTGATTTGATATAGACATTATGAAGCCTTGATTACATTTCTCTAATTATACTACATTTATTTTACATTGTTTATACAAAAATTCCAATGTCTGATGCATTGTACAACATTGATTTTACTGGTTGTTGTAACTTTTTAATTTTTTTATTTATGGTTGTAGAGGATGTTTAGTTGGCTTTTATTTTTATCTTATGCTTTTTTTTTTTTTTTTTTTTTTGTCAGTCATGGAGCTTGAATTTAGGGCCTGGGTACAGTCCCTAAGTTCTTTTGCTCAAGGCTAGTGTTCTACCACATGAGCCATAGCTCCACTTTCAACTTTTTTGGGGGGTGGGTGGGGGGGAAGTCCTGGGGCTTGGACTCAGGGCCTGAGCACTGTCCCTGGCTTCTTTACTAGCACTCTGCCACTTGAGCCACAGCGCCATTTCTGGCCATTTCCTGTATTTGTGGTGCTGAGGAATTGAACCCAGGGCTTCATGTACACGAGGCAAGCACTCTTGCCACTAGGCCATATCCCCAGTCTACTTCCAACTTTTTTGGTGGTCAATTGAAAGTAACAGTCTCACAGACTTTCCTGCTGGGAAGTCACATTTCAGCTTCCTGTGTAGGGTTATAGGCCTGAGCCACTAGCACCTGGCCTTATGCTTATTTTTATTGAATTTTGCCATGTAGTAATTCTTTGAGGGATGGATTGAAAGATGCATTCACTTATATGAATTTATATTTGCCTATATACCACATTGTTGGAATTGCTTGAAAATACAACCATCCCTTAGGATCACTGAGTGAATTTAGTTTTTACACAAAGTAAATATTATTTCTGGTTACAGATCTTCAGGGAGAATCCCCAACCCCTTTCTCAACTCTCTCTTCATGCACTGCTCCTTTTCTTCATAAAGAGATTATTTCTCATTGTCTCTTTTTCTGAGAGCTTTGTGCCTTAGACTCAGAGGTCTAGATGCAAGTCAGATACTTAGCTTGGGTAAGCACTGGACCTTATCTCTTATTCCCCCTTGCCCTATAACACAAAAATCAGGAGTTCCAGGATTCATTTGATGCCTTTAGAGTAGATACAGGTTATCTATTAATTTCCAGGATTCCCACTGAGAATCTGTTTTGGTTCTGTTATCGTTAATTCTTAAACCACTCAGCAGTGTGATTTAAAGTATTTTTTATATTTTATCTAGAATGTTTAGTTTTTGGCAGGAGTTATTTTTAGGATTTTTTGCCAATCCTGCTATTAGAAATATGTCTTTCTCCCATTTCTTAGTATGAAAAACTGTATGTATGCACACATATTAACATAAAATACATCTTTATTTTCTAGGGGATCTATGAAATGTAAATTTTGATGTTTGTAAAACTCCCTAAGTAGAATTTATGTGCCAATTATAATTTGGTAGTTCTTTGATTTATTTGTCTTTTTATTCCCTCCTGGACTTCTGGACATTATCCAGCGCTTGGTTTCAGTTGGACTCGATTCAAAGAATGCAGTTTGTGTTTGGGACTGGAAAAGGGGGAAAATGTTGTCTATGGCTCCTGGTCACACAGATAGGGTAAGTATCCTCCTTAGGATGTGTAATGAATATTGGACAAGAAAAGGCTAAAGGAGAGCTCAAGATATTGTATTCTTCGGTGTCTTGTTATTGCCAGATATGTCATAATTAATTAAAATCTTACAACATGTGAAAAAATTATACCATTTGGGGAGAAGAGAGATGATTAAAGAGCAATGTAGAATTCCTACAATAGTTACAGAGTTCCTTTATGGAGAGTGAGAAGTTCTAAAACTGTAGTCATGCTTTTACAATTCAATGAGCATACTAAGAAACACTGTAGTTTTCAGAAGTTTTAGAGTATGTGAATCATATCTCAATAAAAAATGTATGGTTATAAATGCTATAAAATCTTAGTGTAGGCTGGAAATATGGCCTAGTGGTAGAGTGCTTGCCTCGCCTACATGAAGCCTTGAGTTAGATTCCTTAGCACCACATATATAGAAAAAACCAGAAGTGGCACTGTGGTTCAAGTGGTAGAGTGCTAACCTTAAGCAAAATGAAGCCAGGAACAGTGCTCAGGCCCTGAGTTCAAGCCCCAGGACTGGCAAAAAAAAAAAAACAGCGTATATTATAGGACTCAGAAATATGGTTCAGTGTGTGATGTTAGCATAATACTTTTAACTCAATATTTGTTTTGGGAAAAACTATGCAGTTTTTTTATAGTAGCTTTATTGATTTGTAAAGGACTACTTAATGTTTAATTTGTACAATTTGATGAGTTTGGATATATACAAACATCCATTATAACACAGAATATATAACATTTTATTGACAATTGTATGTTCTTATTTACTTAGATCAAAGTACTTCAAAGTTATTTTTTTAAAAAAATAAGTTATGCTAGGTACCAGTGGCTCATGTATGTATTCCTACCTAATCTGGTTTGAAGCCAGAATAGGCAGAAAAGTCTGTGAGATTCTTACTTCCATTTAGCCACCAAAAAGCCAAAAATAGAGCTGTGACTCAAGTGGTAGAATGCTAGCCTTGAGCAAAAAATGTTCAGGGATAGCACCCAGGTCTTTCCTTCAAGCTACAGGACTGCTGCACACACAGGAAAAAAAAATTAAAGTTAACTAGGCACTGGTGGGTTACACATAGAATTCTAGTTATCCAGGTAGCTGAGATCTGAAAGTCTCGGTTTGAAACTGGCCTGTCCAGGAAAGTACAAGAGACTCCATCTCCAACTAGCCAGCAAAAGTCAGACTTCCTCAAGAGGGAGAGCACTATCCATGAGCAAGTAAGCTATAGTGAGGGGGTTGGAGGTGGGGGAAGGTAGAGCAAGGCATATTGATGCATACCTGTAATCCTTGTTGCTGAGAGAGGAGGATTTTAAGTTTGAAGCCACCATGGACTACATAGCAATACCCTGCCTAAACATAAGTAAACAGTATCACATTTTAATGTACTCTTTATAAAGTTAAAACTAAGAAATAGCTTTTATTCCTTATCATGTATTTTCATATTTACTTATGTGAGCTTGTAATTGGGATTCTAGTTATGATGTATTGATATTGCTGTCACTTTAATAGATTAGGTGTGGACCATTTGCTCTTCTTTTGTCAGTCATGGGACTTGAACTCTGGGCCTGGGTGCTGTCTCTGAGCTCTTAAGCTCAAGGCTAGCACTCTGCCACTTCAGCCACAGTGCTACTTCCGACACAATTCTTAAGTGATGTTGGAAATAAAGATTTTAACAATGAATCTTATTTATTTACAGATATTTGATATTTCTTGGGATTTGTACCAGCCAAATAAACTTGTCAGCTGTGGTGTAAAACATATCAAGGTACTAGAATGGTCTTGTTTTATAATAGTTATAGTTAGTTTTTTGTTATTTAGTACATATCATACTGCTAACACATGAAGCCTTAAAATGCAAGTATATAATATTAAAAAACTATTATTTTACATGGTAATTTAAAGGTGAATTACTACTGTCTGGGCCTACTTTCTTTATACAGAACTATTTAGCTTATCTATCTCCACTGTGCTCCATTGAAGAGTTTTTCTCCCTCTACAGAATTTACTGGAATCCAAATAATAGAGCAAAAAATCTGGTCATGAAGATTCATGTATAATTTTATCTCCTCACAAGATTAAGTCATTTCAAATGGGTTGTTATTTTATTATGTTCCTCTCCCTGTCCCCCCCACCCCACCTCCGCTTTTTTTTTTTTTTTTTTTTTTTTTTTGCCAGTCCTGGGGCTTGGACTCAGGGCCTGAGCACTGTCCTGGCTTCTTTTTACTCAAGGTTAGCACTCTACCTCTTGAGCCACAGTGCCACTTCCAGCCTTTTTGTGTTTGTGATGCTGATGAATCGAACCCAGACTATCATATATATGAGGCAAGCACTCTTGCCACTAGGCCATATTCCCAGCCCTGCCTCCCGCACCCCCCCCCCACCGCCGCTCTTGGCCTGGGCATTGTCCCTGAACATTTGTGCTCTAGACTAGAGCTCTACCACTTTAGCCACAGGTCCACTTCTGGTTTTCTAGTGACTAATTGGAGATAAGAGTCTCACAGACTTTCCTGCCTAGGCTGGTTTTGAACTGCAAACCTCAAATCTCAGCCTCCCTGAATAGCTCCAATGACAGGCATGAGCCACCAGCATCCCATTGCTGTCTTTTAGTAAACAAAAGAATTGCTCAACTTTGAAATAATAGTGAGAATAGCATACAGTCTTTTCCCCATCCTTATTATTTCTGTCAGAGATTGAATGTTAGCTTTGGTCCTTTTCCTATTAGTGTATGGTGTTGTATCTTCATTTTCATTGCTAGCTCTCATTCCTAAGTATTTTTTCTTGAAATACCTCACTAAACTTATCCATTGCCAACTTTTTAACCTAAGTTTCATGTAGACTTTTTAAACAAGATATACAGAGTATTTATCTTTTAAAATAAGCTAGTTTAAAGTCTTTATTCTTACAGATAAAGATTGAAGCACTGTGATTTATTTACTATAACATAGCTTTTTGACAGCCGTAAGATGACGATGTGAACTGAAGGCTACTGTATCATAAGGCAGTTACCTAGATGACTTCTGTCTGCTGCTAGCATCAAAGTACTGGAAATATTCTGCTTTTAAAGCCTTTTTTTTTTTTTTTTTGGTAATTTGACGATATTATGTACCTTTTAGTTCTGGAGTTTGTGTGGAAATGCTCTAACCCCAAAACGAGGTGTCTTTGGTAAAACTGGTGACCTTCAGACAATTTTGTGCCTAGCCTGTGCGCGGGATGAATTAACATATTCTGGTGCACTCAGTGGGGATATATATGTTTGGAAAGGAATTAATCTTATACGAACCATACAAGGAGCCCATACTGTAAGTATATTTTGATACTACAAACATTTAACTACTTAACCTTTTTAGGACAGAATAACATACTGTTTCTAATCAGTTAAATTTCTTGAAAAATGCTGCTCTAATGGAATAAACTTGTTTTTAATTTTTCAATGAAGAGGTATGCAATAGACTCATGAATATTTAGTATAATTAGTATCTTGTTAAAACCATTGCTCTGTCTTTCTAGAAAGTGTTGAAGAAAAACTTCTTGACTAATTTTAAAACATTCCAGATTAACTATAATAAAATAAAACCAGAATATTTAAGTCCAACTCACTACTGGAAAATGAGTACATATCTAGAAAAAAAATAACAGTGATTCATTAAGCCAATGGAAAAGGGATTTAAGTTTTGTACTTTATGATATTTTCATATAAATATGTTACCAAATCAGAAAAAAACAATTAAAATGATTAATTGTATTTTGACTTGAGCTTTTTGACAGTTGGGCCCCTTCTTATAAAGTGAAGGGAGCTAGATATAAGTAGCACAGAGCTTTTGTGTTGTTAGCAATAAGAATGGTAGAATAGGGGCTGGGAATGTGGCTCAGCAGTAAAGTGCTTGCCTAGCATGCACAAAGTACTGGGCTCGATTCCTCATATAAACAGAAAAGGCCGGGAGTGGCACTGTGGCTCAAGAGGTAGAGTGCTAGCCTTGAGCAAAAAGAAGCCAGGGACAGAGTTCAGGCCCTCAGTTCAAGCCCCAGGACTGGCAAAAAAAAAAAAAAAAAAAAGAATTGTAGAACAGTTCTGAAGAGACACAAGAAACACTTAGAAATGATTGACTCTGAGCAAGAAGCCTAAAGGCCAAAAGCATCAGGTTTTCCATAAAAGTTGTGGCCTTTGACATAGTTGCCATCATTATATAAAAATATGAGTTGAGGCTGGGAATGTGGTTTAGTGGTGGCGTGCTTGCCAAGCATGCATGAAGCCCTGGGTTCCATCCCTCAGTACCACATAAACAGAAAAAGCCGCAAGTGGCACTGTAGCTCAAGTGGTAGAGTGCTAACCTTGAGCAAAAGAAGCTTGGTGACAGTGCCCAGGCCCTGAGTTCAAGCCCCAGAATTGGCAAAAAAAAAAAAAAGTACTAGTGGAAATGGCGCTGTGGCTCAAGTGGTAGAGTACTAGCCTTGAGCTGAAGGGGTCAGGGACAGTGCCTAGACCCAGAGTTCAAGCCCCACAACCAACCAAAAAACAAAAACAAAAACAACTAGTTCCCTCTAATATTCACCAGCACAGAATATGCTCATGTTATTAATTCCTATTTATCTCTGGATAAAGATGGTAACTTTTTGAATTTTGTTTCCTGTCACTTGGGAAATTTCATGTATTTGCTTTCTTCTCTTTTCTATTAACTTTCCTTATTGTTTGCTCTTTTGTTTGCTTATTTGGTTGTGGTGTTGGGTTGGTGATTTTTTTGTTTTTGTTTTACTTTTATTTTTATTTTTTAATGGTTCTGGGGATGCACCCAGGGTCTTAGAAATGCTAGTCATACACTCCACCATTGACCTATATTCCAGGCCTCCTTTTCTTTCCTTCATTTATCTGTATATTAGAGATATTTACCTTTTGGTTCACACAATTAACAGTAGTTTCCTTATCTGTTTGTCTTGTGTATATTATCTTTCCTCATATAAAAAATTAAAAATTTTATTTTTGCATGTAGAATTTTCCTCTGTAATTCAACTTTATATGTACTATAAAATTTAACTTTGTTTTCTTCTGTGTTAAATCTATGTCATTACAAACCACCTTAATTGTATACTAAGTCCCTGAAGAATTTTATTTCTAGATTTTCTGTTCTATTTTCTGAATTTTTTGCTTATTCCCATATCATATAAAAATATTGCTGAACAGATTTTTAACTTTGTATAACATATATTCTTCAGAAGTTTATATTGTTAAATTACTTTGTTTCTTCAACTAGGCAGGAATTTTTACCATGAATGCCTGTGAAGAAGGATTTGCCACTGGTGGCAGAGATGGCTGTATTCGTCTTTGGGATTTAACTTTTAAACCAATTACTGTGATTGATCTCAGGGAAACAGAACAGGGATACAAAGGTAATAATGAAATAAATCTTTCATTACTAGGCAAATTCTCAGTGAACCATGGATTCTAAGTATATATAAGAGTTTGATTTACCACTTCACACAATTATATACATGTAACTGAAATCTATCAAGGAAGACTATTGCTTAGGGTTTGGACTCACTATTATGACAGATTATTTTGCATTTGTAATGGCTATAATAATGAAATCTACAGAGAAATGTGATTGGCACTTACTCTGGTAACCTTGGTTTTGAAAATATTTTATTAATTAGAATGTTAAGTGTAAATTGGGTGTGGTAACACAGATCTGTGATCCATCTCATGGAGAGTCCATTGCAGTTTGAGGCTGGCCACAGGCAAAATGAGAAATCTTATCTAAATAATACTTAGGCAAAAAAAAAAGGACTGAGGGTATTACTTTAGTAAGCTTGGATTTTTTTAATATAATCTTGGGTTTTTAAAATATTTTGTTATTAGAATGCTAAATTTGCTGGGCACCGGTGGCTCACGCCTGTGATCCAAGCTACTGAGGAGGCTAAATTCTTAGGGTTGAGGCTTGAAAAGGCTGTAAAATCCATGATAATCTTACCTCCAATTAACCACCAGAGAATGGGAAGTGGCACTGTGGCTCAAAAAGTGGTAGAGCACTAGTCTTGAGTGAAAAAGCTCATGGACAGTGTGCCCAGGTCCTGAGTTCAAGTCCCATAACTTCCCCCCGCAAAGCTAAACTATTTATCAAATAAGTTTTTTTAAGTATGTTGTAGATTGGAGAACATTTGCAAGAGATGATTTAAATATTTTTCCTTCATCACAATTTGTGAATTTGGATGGCTCAAATTGTAGAACACCTGCCTAGCAAATACTAGGACCTGAGTTCAAACTCCAGTACTATGGATAAACCATGTATGGAACAGAATCTTTCAATGTAAGCTTTAAGATATTAACTGCTGATGTCTCATTGTATTTAAGACCAGAAATTAGACAGGACTGTGTTTAAATCATATACCAGTCACTTGGGAGATGTATAACTCTGAGTTAATTCTTCAACATCTTTTGTAAACTGAGGAAATAAGAATAGCTACTTCACAATACTAAGTGAGATAGTGTATGTGAAACACTTAAGAAGAATATCTGGAACATAAATAACTTGTGAATGCTGACTGTTGTGTTTAATTAGTGTGGCTGAGTATTACTATAATTCTGAAGATTACATAATTATTTTTTCATTGAATTGTGAGGTGTACAGTATTTTATATTGGCCACATTATACAGCTGAGAAACCGAGAAAACCCATTTTCCTAAGTTTACAGAAGTGAAATATGAAGAAGAGTAAAATTCGTTCCTCTTACTCAGATTTGGTATTATATTGACAAATGAAACATGAAAGAGGATTCTTAGAAAAGAAAAGTAATATAACTTTCATATGTACTTGTATTATTTTTCTTTTATAATAATCTGACTTCATATGTTTATACCTCTTTATGGTAGTTCCTGAATAATTACTCAATGAAATAGACCATTGTGCTGTAAGACTTCAGCTAACATCATCAGACTCTTGAAATTGTCTAAGAAGGTGAAAGAAAGAAGAATGTATGTTTTAAAGGGATGGTAGGAAATAACTACATAAAACAGAGAAGTATTCCATATAGAAAACAATATGAATCATTGAAGAAACTGAGATTATGAATCAAAGACTTGGATTATTTTCTTCTACCTTACATCTGTGATATAAAAGGTACAAAAATTTAGCCAGGGGCTAGTGGCTCATGCCTGTAATTCTAGATACTCAGAGGGCTAAGAGTCTCAGTTCAAAGCCAGCCCTGGCAAGAAAGTCCATGAGACTTTTATCTCCAAATAACCACCCCATAAAAGCTGAAAGTGGAGCTGTGACTCTTGTGGTGGAACACTAGCCTTGAGCAAAAACGTTCAGGGACAGCACCCAGCCCCTGAAATTAAGCCCCAGGACCAGTGCATACGCGCACATGTACTCGTACAAAAATTGATTTCCAGCGAGGAAGATTGGCCTTACATTACCAGAGGATTGATACTAAACACAATATTAATATTGATATTAAATGTACTTTTTATAGGTTTGTCTATAAGAAGTGTTTGCTGGAGAGGTGACCACATTTTAGTTGGAACACAAGACAGTGAAATTTTTGAAATTGTGGTACATGAAAGAAACAAACCTTTCCTAATTATGCAAGGGCATTGTGAAGGTGAACTTTGGGCACTTGCTGTTCATCCCACTAAACCTTTGGCTGTAACTGGAAGTGATGATCGTTCAGTGAGGTAATCAATTATAATTAACTTCATAAAGTAATTGAATAGGCTGAGACTTGTCCTTAGATACACCTAAAACTTAAAAAAATTCTCGGATATAACTATGCTGTGGCTGATAATATATCAAATGAACATAAAAGGTACTTAAAAATTGGTAGAATTGCTAGGCACTGGTGGCTCACTCCTGTAATCCTAGCTACTCAGGAGGCTGAGATTTGAGGATCATGGTTTGAAGCCAGCCCTGGCAGGAAAGTCCAGGAGACTTCTATCTTCAGTTAACCACCAAAATGCCGGAAGTAGATGTTTGGCTCAAATGGTAGAGCACCAGCCTGGAGCAAAAAAATCTAAGAGAGAATGCCTTAGCTCTGAGTTTACAAAAAAGAGATAATTACTTTAAACAATAATATTTAAATAAAAATGTAAGGCATACTATTAACTGTTCTTCTCATATTTTAAATTAAACTGCAGGATTTGGAGTCTAGTAGATCATGCATTAATAGCAAGGTGTAATATGGAAGAACCAATTCGTTGTGCAGCTATAAATGTAGATGGAATCCATCTTGCCCTTGGAATGAAGGATGGCTCATTCACTGTACTTAGAGTAAGGTATGGTATTAGGGTAGAAATAGAAACAATAATTTTCTGTTATCATTTAAAATACATAATCTTCATTGGTTTTACCCATTCATCATTTTTGCCCACTTTGTATTAATATGTATTAATATTAGTTTCATTAAGTATTTACAAAGTTTTATTTGAAAACTAAACTCAGAAACTTTGGTTTGGGGGGCTAAAAGTGTTTCGTAGACCACTGGCTAGACTTTTGAGCTATACATTTGGGTCATGACTTTTCTTTCCTGTCACTGAACCTGAGGCTATGAACAATGAGTGGATAGTATTTTGTTGTTGATTGTAAATTAATGCACTGAAAAAAAAATATCTGCATTAGAGATAAGAGTCTCATGGATTTCCTCCTCGAGCTGGAGTTTGGGTTCAAACCACGATCTTTAGATCTTAGCCTCTTGAGTAGATAGGATTACAGGCAAGAGCTAACAACACCCAGCCCCTTCTCTGCACTTTTTATTTAACTTAGTCACCTTCTCTGGTTTTATGCTCAAATTGAATTTTACCCTTCCTCGTATCCTTCTCATCTTTAATCTAGTCCTAACTCTTCTTTTTTTGTCCCTAAAAGCACTGGTTTTATTTATAACAGCGTGCCCGAGCGGTCTAACTCCTCTTTTCCTTCTTTTTATCTTGTTGTTTTTTTTCTTTGATGTACTCAGCACTCACACTTACTGGTGCCTGTACCACTTGAGTGATACGTTTGGTCCTGCTTGCTAGTTCTTGTGAAGTTGGAGCTTAGCAAACTTTTCTTCCCAGGCTGACCTTGAACCACTTTGGAAACTCAGTTAAATTAAGTGTTGATCAATTTTCATGGCTGTTGTCAATACCTGTATTACTCAGAAAACATAAAGCATTCTTGAAAAGTGTTTTAACTTCACTGGTTGGCATGGTCTCTAAGGGAAGAATTTGTGTTCTATTAAGGTGGGTGTGGTGGTGCATGTCTGCAATATCAGCACTTGAGAGACTGAGACAAGAGAATTTAGAATTTGAGGCCAGATGTGGATACATAGTGAGTTCAAGGCCACAGCCTGAAATACATAATGAAATCCTGTCTCAAAAAAAAAGAAAGTAAAGAAAAAAGGTCAAAAAGATTGAAATAGAAAAATTGTGAGAAAAAAAGAATAAAAATAGAGGCTGGGAATGTGGCCTAGTGGTAGAGTGCTAGCTTAGCATACATGAAGCCCTGAGTTCGATTCCTCAGCACCACATGTATAGAAAAAGCTGGAAGTGGCGCTGTGGCTCAAGTGGTAGAGTGCTAGCCTGAGCAAAAAGAAGCTCAGAGACAGTGCTCAGGCCCTGAGTTCAAGCCCCAGGATTGGAAAAAAAATAAAAGAATAAAAACTAGTGCTGGGGCTGGGAATGTGACTTAGTGGTAGAGTGCTTGCCTAGCATGCATGAAGCCCTGGGTTCAATTCCTCAGCATCACATACACAGAAAAAGCTGGAAGTAGCACTGTGGCTCAAGAGGTAGAGTGCTAGCCTTGAGCAAAAAGAAGCCAAGGACAGTGCTCAAGCCCTGAGTCCCAAGCCCCAGTACTGTCAAAACAACAACCACCAAAAAACCCTAAGAAATTAACTAGTGCTAAGTACATAAAGATATATATTCAAACATACTGTTGAAGTAATAAGTTATTTCATAAAGGACATGTTTTTATGATCCAAAATTACACACACAGCTTGTTTGAAAGATTATAGTGCTATTATTGATAATTTTTTAGTAAATTCAATGTTTACAAAGAATTTTTATCACAAAAATCTGAGTTTATTTATTATCTGAGTCTAGGAATTTAATAGTCTTAAGTTCTTAAGAACAAAGTAATTTATAAACTGAAACTTATCATTACTCTCTACTTTTTTGGTTTCTGGAGTTGTTTGTTTGTTTGTTTTGTAGTGATGGGTCAAATCCAGGGCTTCAGAAATGCTAGGCAAACACTACTGCTGAACTACACTGTCACCCCATTTTTCTGTATGTCTGGCATATGTTTGGTTTCTTCTTTTCCAGTCCTGGGGCTCAGGGTCTGAGCACTGTCTCTGGCTTCTTTTTGCTCAAGGCTAGCACTCTGCCAACTTGAGCCACAGCACCACTTCTGGCCTTTTCTGTGTATATATGGTGCTGAGGAATCGAACCTAGAACTTCATGTATGCAAGGCAAGCACTCTTGTACTATGCCATATTCCTAGCCCTGGCATATTTTTTTTTACACAGTAAAATAATTATATTCCTGAACTATGCCTACTAACATTTTATAGTTATAAACAATATAACCTTACACTCAGTGTATACATTTAAGACAATTTTATGACATTTATTCATACTGTCTTATTTTTTTCTTAACAGAGATATGACAGAAGTTGTACATATCAAAGATAGGAAGGAAGCGATTCATGAGTTAAAATACTCACCAGATGGAACTTACCTTGCTGTTGGCTGCAATGACAGTTCAGTTGATATATATGGAGTTGCTCAGCGTTATAAAAAAGTTGGCGAATGTGTTGGATCACTTAGTTTCATCACTCACCTGGACTGGTCTTCAGATAGCAGACATTTACAGACAAATGATGGACATGGAAAAAGACATTTTTATAGGATGCCAGGTAAATTTTTCCGGCAAACTAAAAGAGTAGTATGTAGTTTACAGATTTTCAATGTCTCTACAGTATTTTTTAAATTTCACTAGAAATGAAATATAACATTTGATCATAGACAATCTAAACTAATATTTCAGATATTGTAGCCTTTTCTATAAGTCTTTACCATTACATTGTCATCCTTTTGGAGTTTTTCCTCCTCTACTCCAGATTACTGAGGTATAACTAGCATATATGAAAATTGTATATATATTTAGCATATACAATGTAATGCTGTACATGCCAGCATGGTACTTTATAAAATAATTGCCACAATCAACCTAATTAACAGATCCATCACTTTACATAGTCACTCTTGTGTGTGTGTGTCAAAAACATATGCCCCAGGATGGCCTAGAAATCACAGCAGTTCTCCTGTTCTACCTCCCAAGTGCTGGAATTATAGGCATGCATCATCATATCCAACATGTTCTAACATTTTTAAGATCTTCCCCTGTTAGCAATTTCAAGTATACCATATGGCCGTTGTGATAGTCAATATGCTATATATGGACCCGTCTGAATTCATTTTGTGTATCTGAAGCTTTATACCCCTTGACCAACATTTTTGCATCCTGATCACTTTTCCCAGCCCCTAGAAGCCAGCTTCTGAATGCTTTCTTAGTGCCAGCCTTGAGCACAATAGCTAAGAGAAAGCATTCAGGTTGTAAGTTCAAGGAAAGTTTTTACAACTTCATGAATATTAATAATATAGCTAACAAACTATATTTTTAAGTAGTTCTCATCAAAGACTTAGTTATTTATATGGTAGTACTGGCATTTGAATTTAGTGTTTTGAACTAGCTAGGCATGTGTTCTACCATTTGAGCCAAGTGTTAGCTCTTATCAAAGATTTAAAACACTGATAATCATAAAAGAATAAAATCAATCAGCAAAGTACTTCATTTACTATGATGCTTAGTAAACTAGTCACTATCTTCTGAGAGCCTATTTAATAAGACTCTTTCTCATAATTAAATTAGTTTATCTCCCCCAAACATTTTCATTAATAATATAGGTACAATGAAGATTTACTGAGCTCTAAAATCCTCTTATCAAATACAAATGTATTCTTTTATGCTCTCACTTTCACTATTTTTTTCAGTTCTTATTTTTCTTAATTATTTTAGATTTTCCTAATATCTTATTTTTTCTTATAACTTAGCCGGTATCTAATGTACCATGACTTGAGTAAAATTCAGTGTTTTATTTATTAGCATGCATAAATTTTATAGCGAGGTTTCATTGTGACATTTCCATGCATGCATATAATGTATCCCATACTCACTCCTCCTATCATTCTCTCTTACCCTGGTCCTCATTTTATAGAACAATTTTTAACAAATTTAATTGTTCTATTTTCACACATGAAAAAACTCCTTAGACAGCATCCTTCCTCACTCACCCTCCCTTTTTACCGTTGCCTCTGTAGCTGGTACTCCCTACCCACCTAAAGAGCTTATTTTACTTTCTTATCATCCTTTTGGACTTTTTTTAGTGTGTGTTTATTGTACCAAGGAATTTCAAAATTGTATAAAACTTTTATTTTCTACATGGGTGAACCCGCTAAGGTGACAAACACTTTCAAATCTGTAGGCCTCTGAATCAGGATAATTGTATCCGTAGCCTTATAAAAATTTCTTGCATTTTGTTTTCTCCTTACCCAAACTTGAGGTAGAAAATTATTTAAAATTTTCTGTTACTTTCTAAGTACACGTTAAGGCTTAGTTTAAAAAACAGAATGAAATGAAATCACTTTTTAATTTAAGTCTGATTTGTTTTTAGGGGGAAAAGAAGTAACAAATAAAGAAGAAATAAAAGGTGTTCATTGGGCTTCATGGACATGTGTTTCAGGATTTGAAGTAAATGGAATTTGGCCCAAGTATTCAGATAGTAATGATATAAATTCAGTAGATGGAAATTATATTGGCCAAGTTTTAGTTTCAGCTGATGACTATGGAATTGTAAAATTATTCCGATATCCATGTTATAAAAAAGGTATCTTTTGGGAGCTGGGAATGTGGCTTAGTGATACAGTGCTTGCCTTGCATGCATGAAGCCCTGGGTTCGATTCCTCAGTACTACATAAAAGAAAAAGCCAGAAGTGGTGCTGTGGCACAAGTCGTAGAGTCTAGCCTTGAGCAAAAGAAGCTTGGGGACAGTGCCCAGGCCCTAAGTTCAAGCCCCAAGAATGAGAAAAAAAAAATCTTTTCTTTCAAAATGTAATTTATTCTCTCTCTTATGAAAAGACTTTTATGATCTTGTAGAAAGTAAGTCTTAATTAATGTGATAATTTCATATTTTAAAATGTGTATTGAAGTAAAGAATTTTATTTGGCCAGGAGCTAGTAGATCACTCCTGTAATCCTAGCTACTCAAGAGGTTGAGATCTAAGGATCATGGTTTGAAGCCAGCCTGGGCAGAAAAGTCCCCATAAGACTCTTAACCCTAGTTAACAACTCAATAACCAGAAGTTGAGCTGTGCCTCAAAGTGGTAGAGTACTAGCCTTGAGCAGAAGAGCTCAAGGTCAGTGCTCAAGCCCTACAACCACAAAAAAATTTTTTTTATTTTACTAATTTGAAATCTATCATGTTTATTTTTGGATATAAAATTTTATTGGACGATTATTTTTAATTAATATAGTATAATGGCTCTAGACTAGATTTTTTAATGAAACATTTTCTTCCACACTTCCTGAAATTATTCATACCATCAAACTATGCAAAAATGATTAAAGCTTTCTTATGACTTAATACCTACAACCACTTAGCTCACTGAATTTAGGTCTTCTGGGAGATATTTTTCTCATGTCTTTCCTCCAAGAATTCTAAGGGTGTAGTCAAAGGGTATAAACACAGGTCACAGTTTGGACCATTGGTTTTCTGGCTGTTTTTCATGTGTGAATCTGTTTTTGATTGAATTCTTAGCACATAATGTTTTGACATTTCTTAATTTTCAGCAATAGTAAGATGTAGAAATAGAGGGTTTTATCATTGGTTCTTTTCTATATATTTTACACATTATTACTTTTTTCTTGGATCTCTTCTAAAATTAGAGTATTAATCATTCTGTTAATTGAACCTGGGATGATTAAATGAAATGATGTGCGAGTAGTGACTTATTTTGTGCCTCCTTTCATAAAGGAATTTATATAAAGATACAGCACAAAAGTAAATACAAGTACCATATTAAAACCTGATAAAGTAACAATTTAAATATCAGATTTGAATCTCATCTTCCTAGAAAACAAAAATAAAGCAAGACACAAAATTATACATTCATTGTAGATTTTTTTAAATACATAGTTACCCCTAAGGAAAATCAACTTTCTTTTGAAATTGAATTTTCAAAATCTTTCCTGTGCAAGAGTCTCTGTATTAGGTGCAATGTGCATATATTTCTACAATATCAACACTTTTAACAGTTACAATAATGATTTTCACCTGGCCTGTTGATAAAAGTCATTAAAGAAACATTACAATGAGCATAACAAGACAGTTATGGGAATAGCAAAGTATGTGTTAATTTTACCAGTTTTGAATTAGCATTTTTTGCATTTGAACATAATTAAGATAATGGAAGGACAACACAATGTGAATTATTGTTTATATTTTGTGTCTTAGTTTACGAATTTAAAGATATATTTTTGTTATAGGGGCCAAGTTTAGAAAATATATTGGTCATTCAGCTCACGTAACTAATGTCAGATGGTCACATGATTATCAGTGGGTTATTTCTATTGGTGGAGCAGATCATTCTGTCTTTCAGTGGAAATTTATTCCAGAAAGAAAACTAAAAGATGCTCTTCATATAGCACCTCAAGGTGAGTAACATATACTGTGTAAGCAACACTGTCACCTTACAACTCACTAAATTCACTAATTCCTAAGTAGCAATTTTACTGTTGAAATGAAATGTAGTTTCATAAGTTAACAGTATAACTTGTTAGCAGAACTTTTCAATTAAATATTAGGTTTACGTGTTTAAAGTCAGATGTCACGCTATGTGACATACAAAGTACTTTGAGTTGCATTTTAATCTATCAAATGATGAGTGAATAAGGTGTTACACTAGCAAAACAAACATGAAACTGTTTAGGTTTATATATGTTTTTCATCTTTTGCATATAGTATTTTTAGTTATCTTTCATGTTAATTATAGGTTATATTCACTTATATTTGCACAGACATTTAAATTTGGTGTAGCGGTCATTGGGGAACCAGTGAAGGGATTTAAAGGAGCTATTGAGTTTGCAGTGAGTGGAGAGGAAGATAATCTGTAGTACAGTTTACTGACATCTGTGTCACTTGACTAGGTAATTCCATTTGATTGTTTTCTGGCTTGTCTCCATGTCGACTGAGAGTCAGTTCTTAATCATTAATTTTATATTGCTATTTTGAAAATCAATCTTCTTTAAACAAATGACATTGTATTTTTAAAACATTACAGAAACCTTGGTTGATTCTAATAGTGATGAATCAGATTCAGATCTTTCTGATGTTCCAGAACTGGATTCTGAAATTGAACAAGAGACACAGCTCACTTACCATCGACAGGTAGTTTTCTATTTTCACGTGATTTTTTTTTTCTGAAAAGTTTCTTTTCTTCTTTATCTTACTCTCAGCTACTTATCTATGCTTAATTTTTATAGCTTTACTTTTCCAAGTATTGTATAACTATTTCAGTTTCCCCCTTTAAGTATTGAAGCTCACTTGTGTAAAGTGTTAGTTTATGTTAAACGCTTGATATACCAAGTATGCCTGCATTCTATTTGCCCATGGGTTTTTGCACAGTAGACTCACACTTTCCACTTTTAAATATTGTTTTTGAAGCATAAAGATTTCTTGGACACCAAATATATATTTCTCAGTATAATATATAGAAAATATTAATTACTTTTTTCCTAGGAAGTAAAGTTTGTAAAGTACTCCTTTACTGAAAACACCTGCTATTAGCAGCTCATTAATAGTAACCACAAGAACTGAAAGCTATGTTAGGAGAATATGAACACCCTTATTTAAATATATGCTAAGGATATTTCCACATATATACATTTTAAAGGTTTACAAAGAAGATCTACCTCAGCTTAAAGAACAATGCAAAGAGAAACAAAACACTGCTACATCTAAAAGAAGAGATCAAGCTCCGGGAAATAGTATTCGATTACACTTTGTTCATGGGTATGAAACAAACTTTTTTAGTTATATCTTTGAATTTGGGATCAAAGCTAAGCAGTGTGATTTGGAACAAGTTGCTTAGCTTCTGTTTCCCCATCTGTAAGTTAGAAATTATACTAGTGGATATTTACAATATTGTCTGGCATATAGTCAGTTACTATATAAGTACTTACTGAATTAAAAATTAGTGCATGCAAGTTTAGCTTTATAATTGTAGAAATGGACACTTTATGTTTAAATAGTTAAATATAATCATCTTGTATAGATATTAATATGGAATGATGTTGTGACATTCCATCTGAGCATTCTGGTCCTCATGTTTTAATTTCAGTAAAGTACTCATTTCTGGGTTCTGAACATCTGGCAATGCAGGTCACTCATTTCAGCTTGGCAAAACAGGCTTGCCAGTATTATTTTACCCCTCAGCATTCATTTTCTTAGGCACACTAATAATACATTCCAAAGAATTTAACAAAAGGATTAATTAAAGGTATTTTCCTTCCAGGCACTAGTGGCTCACTCCTGTAATCCTTGCTATCCAAAGAGGCTGAAATCTGAGTATTGCAGTTCAAAATCAGCCAGTACCATGGGACTCTTATCTCCAATTAACTACCAAAAAGCCAGAAGTGAAATTGTGGCTCAAGTGGTAGAGTGCTAGCCTTGAGCAGAAAAACTCAGGAATAGCTCCCCAAACTGGCACCAAAAATATTTTTTAAGTATTTTTCTTCTAATGTTAAAGGGGCAGTGTTGACCTGGGAATGTGGCTTAGCAGTAGAGTTCTTGTCTAGCATACACAAAATCCTGTGTTCAGTTCCTCAGCACCACTTAAACAGAAAAAGCCAGAAGTGGTGCTGTGGCTCAAGAGGTAGAGTGCTAGCTTTGAGCAAAAAGAAGCCAGGGACAGTGCTCAGGCCCTGAGTTTAAGTCCCAGGACTGGCAAAAACAAAAACAAACAAAAACAAAAAAGAGGCCGTGTTTCTATTCAGTTGTGATTTATGAATTGGTTTCTTTGAAACACAAAGCAAAGTTGCCATAATGGAATTATTGATCATTTTAAGACGATTTGGTTTATTTTTCCTGGCTAAATATTTTAAATTACTGTTTAAACCTATTCTTGGAACATATACTCTATCCTCTTTGTTCACAATGTGTATAACAAAATAGAGTTTGGAAACTTTTGCCTCCCCATTGCCTTTATTGTGATCATTTCCCTCCTCTACAAGTTATCACTGTTATTTAGTTCAGAAATAAAAGTAGGTATGCAAACAAATTCAACTAGGTATTATTTATATACTCCTTTACTTATTAAAAACAACGTTTTTGTTTTATAGCATAAAACTTTGAAGCTGGGCACCTGTGGCGCCTGGCGACTCTGGATTCAGATCTGAGGATCGTGGTTTGAAGCCAACCTGGGCAGGAAAGTCTTAGCTCCAATTAACCACCAAAAAGCCAAAGGAGAGCTGTGGCTTAAGTGGTAGAGCACTAGCCTTGAGCAAAAATGCGTGGGGACAGCACCCAGACCCTGAGTTCAAGCCCTAAGGCTGGCACCCCCCAAAATTAATATTATATTTATGCAAATAGTAATATACTCAATTTACTTTCTTGTACTTTGCTTTTCCCTCGTTACTATATATTAGATTTAATTATTTGAAATCTGAGCAATTCATAAAAATTTACAGCATCTGAGAAAATTCTATTTCCTTTCAATTGTTGATTATCCTTTAAAACTGAAGATTTTCCTTTAAAAATGAAGAAAAGGCACCTGCTTCTCTGTATATTCTATATTGACCAGATAAAAGGCCAAAATTAATTGTTTTTGATTTGTCTTCTCCATTAGTTACAGAGGTTATGACTGCCGAAGTAATCTGTTTTACACTCAAATTGGTGAGATCGTATACCATGTGGCAGCAGTGGGTGTTATTTATAATCGACAACAGAACACGCAGCGTTTTTACTTGGGTCACGACGATGACATTCTCTGTCTGGCTATTCATCCTTTGAAGGACTATGTAGCAACAGGCCAAGTAAGTTCTTTCGAAAGACCAAATGACAGTAGGCCAGTTATATTACACTTACGTTTGAGTTTCAAATTACATTATTCTTACACACATTGAACGCTCATACACACATGCATGCACACATACATGCACACACACACACACACACACACACACACTCGGAGGTGAGGGTGGGGATTGACTTAGGAAATGTAAAGAATTCTTGCCAGGCACTGGTGGCTCACACCTGTAATCTTAACTACTCAGTAGGCTGAGATCTGAGGATTGTCATTTGAAGCCAGCCCAGGCAGGAGAGTCCATGAGACTCTTACCTCCAATAACACACACACATACACACACACACACACACACACACACACACACACCACTTGCTCAAAGTGGGAGAGCGCTAGCCTTGAGCAAAAGAGCCCAGAGACAGCACCCAGGCTCTGAGTTCAAGCCCCCTAACTAACCAAAAAAAAAAAGGGGGGGGTTCAAATTCACTTGTATTTTCATATCATATAGTTTATCCCAACATATTTTTTTCAGTTTTCCTTGTATTTTCATTATTTAAATTATTACTATTATATTTTCAATCTGGAACTAAGAGCATTGGCTTGTTTTCTGTTGGTATTTCTTCTTCAATTTGTGGGTAAAAATCATTTTTTAAAAAAATAAAGACTGAAAATCCAGCTTCTATATGTTGAATTACCTAAAAATAATATAACAAACTACTTCAGATGTTTTATGACAACACAGAATTTCCGTGATGACTGTGCTTTTTACTTTGTAATCATGATAGCAACCTATTTATGTTTAACAATGTAGATAGCTCCATATTGACATAGAAAACACTGAATGTCTTGATTGATGCCTCTCTATACCATTATTCTTAGAGAAGGATGGGAAGGAGGGATATTTGTAGATTCTTAGTGTATATGCTTACTTCACTAGCTTCTTATTCTCATCTAAACCCAAGAAAGTGAAATAATTTCTCCTCATTTACAAAGAGGAGAAGACATTTATATCTGTAGAAATTGAATAATTTGCTATCACTGGGCTAATTAAGTAGTGAAACTTAATGCCATTAGTCTATCTGGCTTACACATATAAATTTTACCTTATAGGTTCAGTTGGAATGGGGATGGTAATATGTTATTCCATGTAGCTTCCCTGAAAGGAGAGAAAACTCCTCCCTTTTCTCCTTTCTCTTTTTCCCTGCCTCCTTTTATGCTTCTGGTTGCTTTTTGGTCTATTTTCTCCTTACTTATCCTTTTTTCCCATCCTTTCCTCCCCTTTCAATTTATTTTAAAAGGTTCATTAAACATATTCTGTATGCCTGGAAATGTTCTGGGAACCTAAAGAAAGACATCTTGCCATAGTAAAAGTTCATATTCTGAGGGGTAAGACATAAAAGACAAGAGAAATTATAATGTAGTTTCATAAGCATAGATCTGAGCTTTCTAGCCTTGGCACTATTGATGTTTGCAGCCAGATCATTAGTTTTTGTGGCTAACCTCTGCATTACAGAATATTCAACAGCTTCTCTCACCTCTCCTTGCTAAATGCCAGTAACACTTATAAACTAAGACAACCAAAATTATCTCCAGACAATACCAGATGTTCCCTAAGAGGCAGAGTCACCCATGTCTTTAATACAGAAATATGTATCTGGGGGGCTGGGAATGTGGCCTAGTGGCAAGAGCGCCTGCCTTATATACATGAAGCACTGGGTTCGATTCTCCAGCACCACATATATAGAAAATGGCCAGAAGTGGCGCTATGGATCAAGTGGCAGAGTGCTAGCCTTGAGCAAAAAGAAACCAGGGACAGTGCTCAGGCCCTGAGTCCAAGGCCCAGGACTGGGAAAAAAAAGCAGCAGCAGCAGAAGAAATATGCATCTGGTAGCAGTATAATGAAGGACAGAATTTAAACCAGGGGAAAATCTCAAAGATGTTGATGTTTATTCTGGGTAGTTGACCTGGAAGAAGGAAGATGTTGGGGAAAGTATTCAAAGTGCATCATATCATGTGTAAAATTAGGGCCAAAATAAGCCTCCATTTAAATTAGCTATTTAAAGGACTGTGAATGGCCCACAATATTTAAGTCAATGAGGACATGACAAGCATTAGCGGTAGAACTCATCACAGGGTAGATGGAACCTCTAGGATACCATTTATCTTGAGGTTGCATGGGGTTCCTCTTGAAACACAGTTATGCATCCATGTGCTATGGCAATTGGAATGAAGACTGTATTAACAGTGGCTGTCCCATGATTCTAAGATTTTTTAGGGAATTCAAGTTAGATTAAATAAAAAGTTCATGTGCCACTCGATATTCCTAGATACCCATCAGTCCCTAGTTCCTTTTTCATGATTTGCTTACACAATAGCATTTGTTTTAGGCACTGTGGATTCACTCTTCCTCCCAAAGCACAGGCTCATGCAGTCTGACTTACAATGTTTTCCATTTCTTTTCTGTTATATTATGACCACTCATTTAAAAAATATATTAAATGTGTTAAAATTGTTCCAAATGAAGAAAATACTTATTAAAAAGAAAATACTAGCAAGGTTCCTGTGGCTCATTCCTGAATCCTGGCTACTTAGGAGGCTGAGGATTCTGCTTTGAAACCAACCTGAGCTGACAAATCCAATTAGTTTATCTCTAGTCAGCCAGCAAAAAGCTAGAATGAAGGTGTTACTCATGACCACGAGTGGAAAAAGCTAACTAAGCAAGAGCACGAGTTTAAGCCCTAGTACTGGCCCCAAAATAATAAATGAAATGAAGGTAGAAAGAAAATTAGTTCTGAAGCATTTTTTTTTTTATAATTTTTTTTTTTTTGGCCAGTCCTGGGCCTTGGACTCAGGGCCTGAGCACTGTCCCTGGCTTCTTTTTGCTCAAGGCTAGCACTCTGCCACTTGAGCCACAGCGCCGCTTCTGGCCGTTTTCTGTATATGTGGTGCTGGGGAATCGAACCTAGGGCCTCGTGTATCCGAGGCAGGCACTCTTGCCACTAGGCTATATCCCCAGCCCAGTTCTGAAGCATTTTAACTGATACTTTGAAATTTAGATAACAGCTCTGAAGAGTGTTTTGCTTTTCCTTTGTTTTATAGAGAATAGAGTATGGAGAATAATCCCTTATCAGGAACTATGATGTTAAAGGTACTTGGCAAATGAGTTGGAGAGTTCATTTGAGTATCTTGACTAAATTCACCATAAGATAAAAAATTTCGGTTTTTTCTACAATGTTTGTAAATTACTTCTTCATTAAAAACATTAAAAGTCTTGTGGGAAACACAGATAACTCACACACTCACACACACACACACACACACGTCCAAATGCAGTGGGGACAAGAGACTGTGGGCTGAACCTTTCTAGAACTGTGGGCTTAAATATAACTTTACTTCTTGTAACTTTATTATCTCGGGTTTTTTTTTTCTTCATTGTACTGGAATAGTAACACTTTTCCCTTCATCCCTAAAATGAGATGACCTAAGTGTGCCTCATGTAGTACTCCTTTGTAATACCTCAGCCAGACTTAATTTGCTGTTCAAATCTCAGCTTCTATTTCTTCATCTTTTAAAAGAAGGATGCTATCAGTGCCTATCTTTTAGTTGTGATTGTTAAATTAGGCACCCTTTATAAGGTACATAAGACAGTTTCCGGCATATATGTTAGTTTTCAGTAATTGTTAGTCTAGATCATCTTTTTCCTTTCCATATGAGAGAGATTTCTTCGCATTTGAAAATGTTAAGTCTTGAATTCTGGAGACAATGGATTTGGGAGACATTTATTTATTTAAACATTTACTATGAAAATGTCAAAGTACCTAGGATAAACTATTTAAAGGAGGAAATACTTATTTGGGCTTACAGTTTCAGAGGCTTTAGATGCGTTAGGCTGATGTCCCTCTGCTTTTAGGCCTGTGAGAAGGCAGCACATGCTGGTGGGGAGCATGAGTGGAGCAATGCTTCTTACTTCATGGCAAATGAGAAGCAAACAATGAGAAAAGGGGGTGGAGTCCCAGTGCCACTTTAAGGATATAAACCTAATGACCTAACTTCTCCTAAGAGGCCTGCATTCTTGAGGTTCCACCGTCTTCCAATAGTGCCACAGGCTAGTGGCCAAACCTTAAACTCGGGAGCCTTTGGGAACTACTCCACTTCTAAACTATAACACCAAGTTAAAAGATAGAAAAGATGGAGAGGATGAAAAGGGCCAGTTCGAAATAGAGTACTTGCCTAGCATGCACGAAGCCCTGGGTTTGATTCCTCAGCACCATATACACAGAAAAGGCCAAAAATGGCACTGTGGCTCAAGTGGTAGAGTGCTAGCTTTAAGCAAAAGAAGCCCAGGGACCGCCCCCAGGCCCTGAGTTCAAGCCCCAGTACTGGAAAAAAAAATTTTTTTTCCATGTGCATCTGTGAGTGACAAGAACCAAGATAACAAAGGAGAGACAGTATTCCAAGGAGATAAAAAGAAAAGCATGGAGAATCAGAGAAAGAGGTGTCAGACAGCTAAGAAGCACAAAGAAGCTAAAAGGTGATGCAGAGAAAATTAGGAACCAGTCTGCAACTTCAACTCTAGCTCTCCAGAGAGCAGGACCAAAGCTGAAGCCACAACCACAAGGTAAGCTGGCAGCCTTAGTGACGACAGACTGGCATTTCCTAGCTTTAGGAAGAACACAGTGCTTACAGCCCTTGAATTCATTGCAGGAATGTGGTCTGACAGTGGCTACTGCTGTATGGCAGGCTAGTTTTAAAGAAGAAATCTGTTGCATCACTTCCTATATCTCAGAGGCCTATAACCAGGCGCTGTCTTGAGAGGGATCCAATTGTTTGAGACTAAGCTACTCTGGGGACGTGAAAACAAGAAACAACCACAGGTCAGGTGCCCTTCCCGGTGACCTTTTTATTTCCTGCACAATGGAAAGAACTAGAGCAAACCTCAGCTTGTACTTTTGCTGCTTTTAGATGCACAAATTGAGGGAGGCAGGCAGCAGGGAGGGGGGTGGTATCTCTGAGCAAGTTAGACTTGCCTGGCCCCCACAGGCTGCATATCTATCTCATCCTGGGCAGTAGAAATTTCTAATACTCAAAGAAGGGAAATTCCTAAGTGAATGCAGCCCTCATACTGAGAACATACCCTTGTCTGGCCCAGCCTTCAGCCTACACATAGCTCTACCTGGTGTAATGGTAATGGACAGGAGCTACAATAGACTTCAGATGGGACTACCTTCCTGCCAATCGAGATCTGGTGGGTTCCAATATTAGAATATCTGGGAATAAATACTCTGTCCAATTCTTTATTGCCTCCTCTCTTCTGCACTCCCCCTTCCCTTTTCTACCTTTTTGCTTCTTTTTGTTTTTTTTTTTCTTTTTTTCTATATTTTAGTATTTTTATTTTAATTTTTGAAATGTCTATGTTTTTCAATTTTTTTGTTAGCTTTCACTATTTTTTGGCAGTACTGGAGCTTGAGTTCAAGGCCTTGGGCTTACTAGACAAATGTATCATTATGCTGTATTTCCAGCCCACCTTTAACTTTATATATTGTTTCTTTATTTTGCAGTCTGATTTTTTTTAATGTTTTTGTACTTTTCCCCTTTGTCAAATTATTTTCCATTTTTCTTCTTTTTCTTATGCTTAATTTTTCTGCTTCTTTTTTTCCCTTTTCTTATCTGTGGATTATTTCATTATATTATTTCTACTTTCATTAAACTTTCACTTCATAGTATATTCTACATTAATTTTGTCACTTCTTGATCTGTAGTTATTAGTGGGGCAGTAGTTGTCTTTAATTGATGTCTTTTGTATTTGTGGATCTGGTTTGTTTGGTACTGTTGCTTTTGCAGCAGTTTATTTTCTCCTTTGTGGTGCTGGAGAAGGCTTCAAAGAAAACACTAATCTCACTAAGAGATTTCACTCATAAAACTGGAAGAGATAATTATGAAAACATTACATTTCAACATAGAATCACAACAAATATGCAACACAACTCCTCTAAAAGTTTCTAACTTCAGTATGTGAATCCAAAGATATTGAAACAGTTGAAATGCAAAAGACTTCAAAAAATCTAATTTGAAAAATGATTAATAATGTCAAGGAGTGCTCAAATAAACAGATAAATCAAGTGGAAAATGCCAGTTCAAGACTTGGATGCAAAATTCAGTACAAGAGTAGAAATTCTGAAAAAGAAAAGGAAATGAAAATTACAGCACATTAAATGCTCAGTGAAATGCATCATCTATAGAGAAGACCACACAGAAGACAGAATATTAGTAATTGAAAATAAGGTTGAGGAATCTATATAATCAGAAAATAAACTATGAAAAAAAGAAATCACAGCATTCAAGACCTCTGTAATACAAGAGACCAAACCTAAGAATCTGTGGAAGAGACAGCTGAGATACAAATTGTGAAAGCATAAGAAACTTACTCAGTGAATTATAGCAAAACATTTTCTGAATCTTGAAAAAGATTTGGATATACAGAAGGCATTTAGAATAACCAATAGAAATTACCAGAAAAGGAGTTGTAGGTGTGGCTCAGTTGGTAGAGTGCTAGCCAATGAGTGAAAGCATCAGGAACTGAACTTGAGTCCCACTTTCAGACCTTAAAAAAAAAAAAAGAACCAAAAAAAAGACTCTCTAAGTTTTAGTTAAATTTTAGTTAAAATTCCAACAGTACCTAACAACGAAAGAATACAGAAAACATAAGAAAGCCTACCAGAGTAACTACATCTCTCCTAGCAGAAAACTTAAAAGCTAGAAGAACATAGACAGATGTATTTCAAATCCTGAAAGAAAATGACTGCCAACCAAGATTACTATATCTAGAAGTCATTCTTCATTTAAAGAATGACTTCCCATTATAAGCATGACTATAGCAAGTTTTGATAAGGAATAAAGCATTGCAGAAGATATTTGAAGGCTTACAACACAAAGACAAGGAAAAACACATTCACAAGCATGAAATTTGTATAAAGAACAGATCTCATCAGAACTGTACAATAAACAGATGAGGATTAGGAAAGAATCAAACATTCCTAATAAACCAGCCAGCCCTCTAAGATGAAAAAGAGAGAAATTAGTATGTAACTTTCAATAATAACCTTAAGTATAAGAAGTCTTAACTTTTTTTTTTTTTTTTTGGCCAGTCCTGGGCCTTGGACTCAGGGCCTGAGCACTGTCCCTGGCTTCTTCCCACTCAAGGCTAGCACTCTGCCACTTGAGCCACAGCGCCGCTTCTGGCCGTTTTCTGTATATGTGGTGCTGGGGAATTGAACCTAGGGCCTCGTGTATCCGAGGCAGGCACTCTTGCCACTAGGCTATATCCCCAGCCCAAGAAGTCTTAACTTTGACTAGATTAAACAATAAAATTAAATTATTTGTTGTCTGAAAAACTCATTAGTGAAGACATACACTAACTGAAAGAGACAGGACAGGAAACAATACTCTAGGAAAATGGAAGAGCAAACGGAGTAGTTGTAATTCTAAGAAAGCATGCTTCAAACCATAATTAGTCAGAAGGTCACTTCATATTATTAAAGGGACTAATGTATTATGAAGATATAGCAATTTTAAATAGGCACCATATACACACCCAATTTTTTTCTGGTTCACGGTTTGAATGCTGGACCTTAAAATTGTTTGCCATGCTTGCTTGGCTCAACTGGTGCTCTGCCACTTGAACCATGCCTCTTCCTTGTTTTGGGGGGGGGGTTTGCTGGTTAATTTGGAGATAACGAGTCTCTTAGACTTGTCTTTGCAGACTGGCTTCAAGCCATGAAACTCCAGATCTTTTTTTTTTTTTTTTTTTTTTTTTTTATTATCAATTGAACATAAATTTTTTTTTTTTTACAAGGTGCTGTGCAAAGATGGTGCAGTTACATAGTAGGGCATTGTGTACATTTCTTGTGATATCTTACAACCTGTTTTCCCATCCCTTGTCTAGGTCAGGTAGACCCATATGCAGTATACAATGTATCAAGCACATATACAGTGTTCACAGACTTGGTCTCTACTGTCTCTCCATCTCCCTTTGTTAACAGTCATATATCAGGGAGATCATGCCCCTTTGTTTTCTGTGTTCTAGGCTTGTCTCACTCAACATTATTTGTTCGAGTTCTGACCATTTCCCTGCAAATAACAATATTTCACCATTCCTAATCGCTATGTAGTATTCCATTGTGTATAAGTACCATATTTTTTGGATCCATTCATCTGTGGAGGGGCATCTGGGTTGTTTCCAAATTTTGGCTATTGTGAATTGTGCTGCGATAAACATGGAAGTACAAATGTCCTTTTGATATCTTGGGTTTTGCTGTTTAGGATAGATGCCTAGGAGTGGTATGGCTGGGTCATAGGGTAGGTCTATATTGAGCTTTTTGAGAAACCTCCATACTGTTCTCCAAAGTGGCTGAAACTCCAGATCTTGATCTTCTGAATAGTTAGGATTACAGTTGTGAGCCACCAGTGCCTGGCTACATGAACCCAATTTCATAAAACAAGCAGTACTGAACATAAAGGAGCAGAAACAATAATGGCGTTAACTTCAACTGATCTATCTCATCAACAGATCTCCAGAAAAAAAAGTCAATGAAGAAACTCAGGGTTAAACTATACAATACATCAAATGAATTCAACATCTACAAAATATTCCATCAAAAAACTTCATAATTCAGACTGGAAATATGGCCTAGTGGTAGAGTATACATGAAATCCTCGGTTTGATTCCTTAGCACCACATATATAGAAAAAGCTAGAAATGGTGCCATGGCTCAACTGGTAGAGTCCTACCTTGAGCAGAAAGAAGCCAGGGACAGTACTCAGGCCCTGAGTTCAAGCCCCAGAACTGGCAAAAAAAAAAAAAAACCCTCATAATTCACATTCTTCTAAGTGTATCATGGAACTTAATCCAAAGTAGATCACATTTTAGACCACAGTCAAGTCTTTTTTTTTTTTTTTTTTGGCCAGTTCTGGGCTTGGACTCAGGGCCTGAGCACTGTCCCTGGCTTCTTCCAGCTCAAGGCTAGCACTCTGCCACCTGAGCCACAGTGCCACTTCTGGCCGTTTTCCATATATGTGGTGCTGGGGAATCGAACCCAGGGCTTCATGTATAAGAAGCAAGCACTCTTGCCACTAGGCCATATTCCCAGCCCCCACAGTCAAGTCTACAGATACAAAAAGTTAAAATAATTTCTTGTATATATTTCAGCATATTAGAAAATCCAAAAGAAATGGGTAATTTCTGACCTACCAAAATTTAACCAAGAAGATAAAATCATCCCAAACATCTATAACAATCAGTGAGACTCAAACAGTAATACTCTCTCAGTGAAGAAAAGCTCAGGACCAGATGGATTGCCTGCTGGATTCTTCCAACTTTTAAAGAATAATATATCCAAATTATTCTATAAAGCAGGAAGGGAAGAACTACTCCATCCTCATCCTGGAAACTAATTATTGCTCTAATGAACAGAAGGATACAACAAAAAAGGAAAAACTGTAGAACAATTACTTTGATGAAAGAGATATGAAAATTCCGAAGAAAATTCCTGAAAACCAGATTCAGTATCATATTTTAAAAGATCAAATTGGTTTCATTCCAGTGATGGTTAAGCATAATACACATCATTAAACAATCCTGCATGGAATCAAGTGGAATCAAAGACCAAATCAAGAGATTGCTGAGGTTGTTCAAAGGTAAAGCCTTGGGTTGGGGATATGGCCTAGTGGCAAGAGTGCTTGCCTCGTATACATGAGGCCTTGGGTTCAATTCCCCAGCACCACATATACAGAAAATGGCCAGAAGTGGTGCTGTGGCTCAAGTGGCAGAGTGCTAGCCTTGAGCAAAAAGAAGCCAGGGACAGTGCTCAGGCCCTGAGTCCAAGGCCCAGGACTGGCCAAAAAATAAAAAAATAATAATAATAAAGCAAAGGTAAGGGCTGGGGATATAGCCTAGTGGCAAGAGTGCCTGCCTCGGATACACGAGGCCCTAGGTTCGATTCCCCAGCACCACATATACAGAAAACGGCCAGAAGCGGCGCTGTGGCTCAAGTGGCAGAGTGCTAGCCCTTGAGCAGGAAGAAGCCAGGGACAGTGCTCAGGCCCTGAGTCCAAGGCCCAGGACTGGCAAAAAAAAAAAAAGCAAAGGTAAAGCCTTTGACAAAATTCAACAACTCACCAAAGGAGAATATTCTTGGGAGTAGAATACAAGGGCACAATGCCTATATGCATCTGATCACATAAAATAATACCAAAATGAACTCTAAGAAATGGAAATGATTTTTTTCTTTGTTGCTATTTTTGTTGTCTATTTTTCTTGTTTATTCATTATATCCTTTTATCTGCAGCAGTGGTACTCACTGACACTACAGTGAACATGACTATACAACTTGTGGGGACAGGAGGGAAAAACAGAGTGGGAAAAGGGGTTGACACTATCCAAAAAGAAATGTACTCATGGCCTGGGAATATGGCCTAGTGGCAAGAGTGCTTGTCTCTTATACATGAAGCCCTGGGTTCAATTCCCCAGCACCACATATATAGAAAACAGCCAGAAGTGGTGCTGTGACTCAAGTGGCAGAGTGCTAGCCTTGACCAAAAAGAAGCCAGAGGCAGTGCTCAGGCCCTGAGTTCAAGCCCCAGGACTCGCAAAAAAAAAAAAAAAAAGAAATGTACTCATTACCTGACTTATGTAACTATAACCCGTCTGCATATCACCTTTATAATAACAATAAAAAAGAAAATAAGATTTAACAATTTTTATGGCCTTGAAGAAACTAGGATATGTTAACATAACGAAGGCCATATATAACAACCCTGTAGCCAATATTTTACAGAATAGTGGAAAAAGCTGTAATGTTTCCTCTAAAATCAGGAAGAGAATAAAGGTGCCCATTTCCTCAACTTCTGTTCAGTTTAGTGCTCAAATTCTTAGCCATAGCAACAAAGCAAGGAAAAGAAAGATACAAATAAAATTATTTATACAAGTAAAATTATTACTATTATGCAGATGATATGATATTCTACTTAAGAGATCCTATAGAGTCCATCAGAAATCCTAGATCTGATACTTTCAGCAAAGTAGCAGGAAACAAAAAAAGCCTGTTAAAAAAGATAAATGGCAGAATTTTGTCTATATGCTTCTATATGCTTTTAACTTCTCAAACTTTGAAGAAGTACTTGCTTGATTCTCTTTTTATCTAAAACCTGGAGCTTCTTAAGGCCCACCTCTAGTGTCATCTCTTTCATTGTGTATTTTCTCCAAAATCTTTTAATTCTCATTAAACATGTATTACCAGTTTTTTTTCTATTTATTTGAAAACACCCTGTTTTTTTCCAATTAGTTTGCAAAAGTTAATCTGAATATTTTAGTATCCATTGCATCTACCATAGAAAGCCTGCCAATATCATGCTTAATAATCATTTTTATCTTATATAAGATTATAGGGGCTGGGGATATGGCCTAGTGGCAAGAGAGCTTGCCTCGGATACATGAGGCAAAAGATTATAAGATTATAGTAGTTCTATAGTATGCCTAGAAATACTGTATCTTGTCTCATTACCTTCCCATACCCCCCCCCTTTTTTTTGTACTGTGTTAGGGATGGAATTAGGGCCTCAACCTTAGCAGGCAAGAAAAAAATCAGCCATGTGCACAGTCTGCTTCATATTTTGTATATGATAAATCTTCTAGCAAAACAAAAGCTATAAAACTCTCTTGTTTTACTTCCTTTATTTATTTATTTTATTTATTTATTTATTTATTTTGGCCAGTCCTGGGCCTTGGACTCAGGGCCTGAGCACTGTCCCTGGCTTCTTCCAGCTCAAGGCTAGCACTCTGCCACCTGAGCCACAGCGCCCCTTCTGGCCGTTTTCCATATATGTGGTGCTGGGAAATCGAACCGAGAGCTTCATGTGTAGGAGGCAAGCACTCTTGCCACTAGGCCATATTCCCAGCCCCCCTTCCTTTTAACAGATATAAAAATAAGCAGCTGTGTAAAGTGACTTGTCATTCTTTCAGGTGGGTAAAGACCCTTCAGTTCATGTATGGGATACAGAGACGATCAAACCCTTGTCAATATTAAAGGGATTCCACCAATATGGTGTCTGTGCTGTTGATTTCTCAGGTAAGGGTGTTTTCTCTTCAATAATGATCAAAATGCAGAGGCAATATATAACACTGTAGTCTAAATCACTGTAAATTAAACTTGTCATTTCTGTGGTGTTCCACAGGAAAAAAATGCGAGAAAAAGAAAAAAGAAAGGGGGTTCTTTTGGGATAGATGGGGAGGAGAATGATGGAAAGGGTCACATTAATCAAGATACATTATATTCAGAAATTGAGTTGAAATCTATGTAAAACTGCTTAAGAGAATTTTTAAGAGAAAAAAAAAGAAGGGAGAGAAAAGATTTCATTAAACCCACCATAACAACTGATTTATAAGAACTCAATGACCATGAAAAGTTAAATGAAAAAAGACGAAGGTTATAATATGCTGTCATCAGTCTGTTTTTGTAAAGGGCAATTATTTTAGTTGTTTCTACTAGCAAGCAAAAATAATGAACTATCCTGCCTCTCTTATAAATTTTATAATGTATAAACATATGCATGCTTGTCATCATTTGTCACAGGCATTTTGCTTGAATATTTTATCTAATACATTTGTTACTTGTTGCTTGCTAATAATAACTAAAATAACCTTCACTAAATGCAGGCATATTAATGACAGTATGATGTAAAAATGCTTGTTTCATTTGATTAACTTTATAGCCACTGAGTTCTTAGATAACAACACACTTCTTCTGGGGAATTAATTGAAGTAAGTCTGGGTCAGGCATGGTACTTAGAAGATGAACATAGTAGATGACTTAAGGCCAGCCAAGATAAAACATGAGATCTTATTTTAAAAAAGAATACTAAATGCTAAAGGACTAGTGGAATGGCTCAAGTGGTAGTGTTACTGTGGCAATCACAAAGCCCTGAATTCAACGCCCAGTAAAAATGTAATTAATTCTTTTGTGTCTCTCCTTTGTTAATTTTTTTCTTTCACTCTCACTTTTTTCTGCAAATTTTTTAATTGACTATAATGATGTTTTGCTACCTCAGTATATTATGTGATCATTAATTGGGTATTTAGTGTATCCATCACCTTATGCACTTACCATTTTCTCTCTCACTTCCCATCCCAAACTGATGGATAAATAAAGTAGATGAAGTCAGGTGAGCTGGCATTAGCACCATCCACATGATTCAAGAAACAAGTCATTATCTAGCTACTCAGGAGGCTGAGATCTGAGGATTGCGGTTCAAAGCGAGTCTAGACAGGAAAGTCCATGAGACTCTTTATCTCCAGTTAACCACCAGAAAATGGTGTTGTGGCTCAAGTGGTAGAGTGCTAGCCTTGAGCTGAAGAGCTCAAAGACAGCACCCAGACCAAGTTCAAGCCCCATGACTAACAGAAAAAAAAAAAAGGAGGAGGAAGAGGAAGAAATGAGGAGAAAAGAAGAAATCATTGTCATCTCTCCTTCATAGCTGTGTGCATGCCTATCATTCATTATTTATCAAGTTATTATAATTACGATAATTATAATTATTATCAAGTTATTAATTATAACTACTGGAGCCTGTTGATCCATTTTTGTTACTGTAACATATTACCTGAGGCTGGCAATTTAGATGAGAGTTGTACAATAAAATTGAAATCAGGTGATTCGTTTGATTCTGCCTATAACGAGAGTCCCTTTGGCTTATCACACATATTAGAATAATGTGCATGAGAGAGACATCACAGGATGGTACAGGAGGCCAGAGAGATTCAGAAGTCAGGCTTTTATAACAGCACACAATGATGAAACTGACGCTAGCATTGTGGTTTGTATGCTTGTTTGTTTTTTGCCAGTCCTGGGCCTTGGACTCAGGGCCTGAGCACTGTCCCTGGCTTCTCTTTACTCAAGGCTAGGACTCTACCACTTGAGCCACAGCGCCACTTCTGGGCCATTTTCTATATATGTGGTGCTGGGGAATTGAACCCAGGGCTTCATGTATACAAGGCAAGCACTTTTGCCACTAGGCCATATTCCCAGCCCTGCTAGCATTGTTTTTAAGGGCCCTCAAGGATATAATCAGCAGCTCACACTAGGCCTCTCCTCTTAATGGTTCCCCTGTCACTGAGGACCAAACCTCCAGCACATGAAACCTGGGAGGAAAACTACATTCAAATGAAAACATGTAGCTTTAGGACACATAAGTGTTTTTCAATCTTCTAAAGGTTTGTGGTCAATAAGTATGTCTTTCTGATTAATTATCACAGCGGATGGGAAACGTTTGGCTTCAGTTGGAATAGATGATAGCCACACTATCGTGCTATGGGACTGGAAGAAAGGAGAGAAGCTATCAATAGCAAGGTAGGGAAAACAATAAGACATGCAAATGCATTGGCAATACAAATGCTAGTAGCACTTTTGCTTTGAGGTTTTTTTTTAAAACAATTTTCAAGGGGCTGGGGATATGGCCTAATGGCAAGAGTGCTTGCCTCATATACATGAGGCCCTGGGTTCGATTCCCCAGCACCACATATACAGAAAATGGCCAGAAGTGGTGCTGTGGCTCAAGTTGCAGAGTGCTAGCCTTGAGCAAGAAGAAGCCAGGGACAGTGCTCAGGCCCTGAGTCCAAGCCCCAGGACTGGCCAAAAAAAAAATAATAATAAATAAATAATAAAATAAAATAAAACAATTTTCAAATTAAGCTAATATGTAACTTTGTCTTACTGCCATCTTTATCACATTTGAATAAGTATAATCATGATAAAAAGACAAGTGATTTTATAGTTTCTTTATAAGTTTACCACAGGTGAACCACTTGATAAAGTAACTATACCATGGTGTTCTAATAACTGTTCTCTCAAGTCTCCATGTACAGATGGAGTGAATTTCAGAGGAGAGACTATCATACAATAATTTCAGAGCATGATAAAATGCTCATATATTTAAATGAAAGATTTATATACCACAAGGAATTTCTACATTTTTATTTCCTTATGCATTTTTCTTTCTACTTTTCTAATAATAGGCATGTATTGTTTTTATAATAAATATACAACAGTGCTCTGAAGAAAGCAATAGTCAACCATGTCAGAACTGCACTTTTAATTTCCTGTTCCTTATTGTGTGCATCAGAGCACTAAGGAGTAGATACATGCTTTCTGCAGTGTATAGATAATGAAACTTCACTGCACATTATTGTAATCTTTTGTACTTCACTACAGCCTAGTATAGTCTTTCAAACTTTGAAGTTACAGTTTTTCATGCTGCCAACAGCATTCTCAAGCACTGCACTACTGGGTAGCACAAGTGATAGCCAGATGAAGTTCAGCTTTCACTGTCCCTACCTTTTGAGAATCTGTTGAGCAGACTTAGTCTATTAAAATTTTTCCCAAAGAACAAGTATACTAATGTATGATTTCACACCCTAATATTCAGTAAGTGGAATAACCAAGATGGAGGGCCAGGCCTGATGGTACTCAGCTGTAATTGTGGGCTTGATGTGGGCACAGACAGAGGAGTACTGCAGTTCAAAACAAGCCCAGGGAAAAGTTAATGAAACCCTGTCTTAAGAAACAAGCCAAGTATGGGGGCCCATCCCTGTGGTCCCAGCTACTTGGAAGGTAGAAATAGGAGGATTGTGGTTCAAGGCTAGCCCAAGTAAAGTTAGCAAAAGGTCCTGTCTGAAAAAACTAAAACTCTTAAGTGCCATGGCTCACACCTGTAATAGACAGAAACAGAAGGATTGTAGTTTAAAGTCAGCCTGGGCAAAATTTTATAGTATTCTCCCATCTTGGCCAGTAAAAAGCTTGGCAGGGGGTATGTACCTATCATCCTAACCATGGGAAGCAGAAATAAAGAGAATCTTGGTCCAGGCCCTCCTGAGCATAAATATCAGGCCCCATTTGGAAGCAAAAGCACAGGGGTAGGAGGTCTCAAGTGGTAGAACACCTGCCTGACAAGCCAGAGACCCTGAGATCAAACCCCAGTAACCCTAGTACTCACTAACAAACAACTAAAAAACTAAAAAAGCAAAAGTATTGGGGTCACGGGGTGAGTAATAAGCACTTGCCTAGTAAGTGAAAGTTCTGAGTGTTGTTTTAAGGAAGGAAAGGAAAACATGCTATATGAACTTTTTGCCTAAAAGTTGCTAGATGATTTATCTTTAGAACTAAAACATTTTTGTATTTATTTCAGAGGAAGTAAAGATAAAATTTTTGTTGTAAAGATGAACCCCCATGTGCCTGATAAACTAATTACAGCTGGAATTAAACACATGAAATTTTGGCGTAGAGCAGGTAAGGAAATATTTTTTCTACTCTTTTAAATTGTGTGGAATTGTTACTTGTAGAAGTAATTTAATTTAGGTGCTAGTGGCTCAGTTCTTTAGTCCTAGATACGCAAGAAACTAAGATATAAAGAACAAAGTTCAGGGCTGGGAATATAGCCTAGTGGTAGAGTGCTCGCCTCACATACATGAAGCCCTAGGTTCGATTCCTCAGCATCACATATATAGAAAAAGCCAGAAGTGGTGCTGTGGCTCAAGTGGTAAAGTGCTAGCCTTGAGCAAAAAGAAGCCAGGGACAGTGCTCAGGCCCTGAGTTCAAGCCCTAGGACTGGCAAAACAAAACAAAACATCAAAGTTCAAAGCCAGCTGGGACAGAATTAGAAATTCTTATTTCCACTTAACCAGCAAAAAGCCAGAATTGGAGGCATGGCTCAAGTGGTAGAATGCCAGCTGTGAATGAAGAGGCCAAGGAGGAATTAGAAGCCCTGAGTTTAAGCCCCATACTGTCCGGGAGTTTTAGCCTCCCAGGCTCTCCTGTCCTGCAGGAGAGATGGGAAAACACACCCCACCCGGACGGGCCAGGAAGAGGAAAAGAGGACTGACGAACTGCCACCCCAACCCCCTTTTGTCGGAGGACCCACAGACAATCCAGGAGCCAGTCAGAGCTAAGACTCGTTTAATGGCGGCAATGAGCTGTTCTTTTAAAGGGGTCAGAGGGCGGCGGAAGGGGAGGGATACATGCACCTTGGTAGAGGCTGTGAATGGACGCCTGACCTGTCCATCAGGGTGGAGCTCCAAGGGACCTCCCAAAGTGGGGGGGCCTACATCTACATCATGGCCCTCAGGGCCCCCTCTGGGTTCATCACCTGCAGCCATCTTGCGCACACCCGGTCTGAGGTGGTAGGCGGGGTTGATTAGAGCCGCCTTTCCCGTTCTGGACTGGAGAAGGCAGGCGGGGCTATCCACCTGGCCTCAGGGCTGAGAAAAGAGGCGGGGCCAGCTAGAACCGACTCTTCACGATGCAAGGCATCTGGGCGGGCTTACCCCATACCAGCACACATACACTACAAAAAATAATTTAGCTAGCAGTGATATGATGTTCAGGGCCAGAAAAGGGACATTAGAAAAACTGGTCATTGACAGTGATAATATACACTTGTCATCCCAACAATTAGGAGGCAGAGGCAGGAGGATCTCAAGTTCTAGGCCAGCCCTGGCAAAGTTAGCAAGACCCTAATTCCAAAACAAAATATAACCCAAAAGGATAGAGGAGTGGCTCAAGAGATAGAGCAGAGCATTTGCCTACCTACAGTCCTGGGTTCAAGTCCCAGTATTCCAAAAAAAAGAAGGAAAAAGCCTGGTGAAATCCAAATGAAGTCTAGAGTCTAATTTATAGTAATGTATCAAAATGGTTATCTTATTTTTGGCAAATATTTTGGTAATATAAAATATTACCACTGAGGAAACTAGATAGAGAAATGTATCAAAAATGTTATTTTTTGCATCTTTTCTAGAAATCTAAAATTATCCAAAATTTATTGGGGGGTCAAGGATATAACTTCATTATAGAGTATATATCTAACATGCCCAAAGATGATCCCCAACACTACAAATAAAGAGAAAAAAATTCCAGTTTAAAAAAGGTTAAAGTGCTTTTTCTACTGTCTTGATACATTTTATTTTTGGCCAGTCCTAGGCTGTGAACTCAGGGCCTGAGCACTGTCCCTGGCTTCTTTTTTGCTCAAGGCTAGCACTCTGCCACTTGAGCCACAGTGCCACTTCTGGCCATTTTCTGTATAAGTGGTGCTGAGGAATCGAACCCAGGGCCTCATGAATACGAGGCAAGCACTCTTGCCACTAGGTCATATTCCCAGCCCCTATCTTGATACATTTTAAACATCTATTTCTATGGTCTTAGATTTGCACAAGGATTTAACACAGACATTTGATCAGTTGATATCTAGATTCCTTCTATTAGATGTGTTTTATAATCTAAATTTAAACAAATATTATAAGTTAATGTTTTAAATTTTAAAAAATACTCTTTTTCAAGTAGTATGGTATGTTCTCTGAGCAATATGACTTTAAAAGTCTCAGTGAATTTAGACATGTCATAGTAAAAATTTTGGGAAATACCATCAAAGATACTAAAGACTGATTAAAACAGAGAAATGTGCCAGGCACTGGTGGCTCATACCTGTAATCCTACCTACTCAGGAGGCTGAGATCTGAGGATTGATGTTCAAAGCCAGCTGGGGCAGCAGAGGTTCTAAGCCTCTTATCTCCAATTAACTACCCAAGAAGCTGGAGGTAGAGCTTTGGCTCAAGTGGTAGAGCTCTAGCCTTGGGCACAAAGAGGCTCAGAGACAGCACCTAGGCCCTACGCTCAAGCTCCACAACCAGCAAAAATGAAAACAAAACAACAATAAGAGAAACACTCGAGTAATGCATGTGTTAGTGCATGGCCTGTAACCCACTGTGCAAAATTTTATCCAAGTAACTGACAGAGAGACAAACACTATTTTTCTTTTTTAATTCTACTCTTATTTGCCTTTCTATTACAATAATAACAATAGAAGAGAAACTGTAATTCTTTATAATCATGCATATTTTGAAAATGGTACTTTTGAATATTTTTATGAACCAGGGGGAGGATTGATTGGAAGAAAAGGCTACAGAGGCACACTGGGGAAAAATGATACAATGATGTGTGCAGTGTATGGATGGACTGAAGAGATGGCTTTTTCTGGAACATCCACAGGAGATGTGTGTATATGGAGAGATATCTTTCTAGTAAAAACAGTTAAAGCACATGATGGGCCAGTGTTCAGTATGCATGCATTGGAAAAGGTAAGTAAGTTAGGGAGATTTTTCAATTAAACATAATCTGATCGGGACTGTAGAATATTTTCAGGAGTAAAGGAACATTGCCTTTCTCCTGGACCTAGATCCTCTTCACCTTATTTTGTTCCTTTTGTCAAACTTCTAAATGCAGTATGAAGTAGGTCTGCTGTTTAAAATATATATATTGCCAATCAGGGTGGCTCACACTTGTAATCCTTGCATTCGGGAGACAGAAGTAGGATTATGAGCTGAAAGCCAGTCTGAATTACATAGCAAGATCCTGTTGCCAGAGAAAAAAGGAATTTTAATAATTGATCAGCCCTGTGTATCAAAAATTATTCTAACTGCTTTACATTATAATTGCCATATCCTGTAATGTAGGAACAATTATTATCCCTTCTTTTTAAAGGATTAAAAAGATTCCAAAAGGATACATGTGACTTGCTGAACGTGGTAGATTAACTCATAGTTCCAAATTAGGAACTGTTTTCAATGTCCTATCCTATAAAATATTTTCTTATCACTAAATATTTTTGCTGATTCTGTATTTTCTGATTTTTTAAAACAAATGGATTCTTTTTTTTTCCCAGTCCTGGGGCTTGGACTCAGGGCCTGAGCACTGTCCCTGGCTTCTTTTTTTGCTCAAGGCTAGCACTCTGCCACTTGAGCCACAGCGCCACTTCTGGTAGTTTTCTGTATATGTGGTGCTGGGGAATTGAACCCAGGGCTTCATGTATACGAACCAAGCACTCTTGCCACTAGGCCATATTCCCAGCCCGACAAATGGATTCTTATGATGGCTCCTGTAACTTTTGGCTATAGTCTTCTTCTTGTTCTTTTTTTTCCTGCTAGTCCTAGGCTCTGTCTCTGAGCCTCTCTGTGCTCAAGGCTAGCACTCTACCACTTGAGCCACAGCACCATTCCCGGCTTTTTCTGTTTATGTGGTACTGAGGACCAAACTCAGTGCTTTATAAAACATGCTAAGCAAGCTCTCTACCACTAAGCTAGCCTTATTGTCTTCTCCCTAGAATTTTTTAGTAGAAATAAGATTATCATTTTTCATATATTTAGACTTTTATCAACTCGGGCTTTTATTATCACAGGGATTTGTAACTGGAGGAAAAGATGGCATAGTAGCTCTTTGGGATGACTCTTTTGAAAGATGTCTCAAGACCTATGCTATAAAAAGAGCTGCTTTGGCCCCAGGATCTAAAGGTAATTTTTGATTTATTTTACTTTGTAGGAAAATATCAGTTGGATATTAATATGCTTGATTACTGGGGTGGAACACATGAAATAATATTTTTTTCTTCTTTACCTGGTGGCTGTTGAGTTAAATGGGAGGAGACACTTGATAGTAATGTCATCGCTATACTTCTAAAATCTATTTTTTTGGGGGGCGGGGACAGTAGAGACCAGGTCTGCGAAACAAAAAACTTCTTGTCAAATGGTATTTCCACAGGTTTGGGTCAGTGACCTTACATTATGTATCTAAAACCAAAAAACTACTAAACATAAAAAGGTCTAAAATAGACCTCTCAGTGGATCACAATAGCTCAACAGCTATGTATATATGATCATATAAGACAAAGATAAGCAAACTATTGTTGACGTTATATTTAAAGTTCAAGGTGAATTTCCTTTGGCGTATGCCACGTGGCTACTGTATATGATTCTGGTACACTGGGTATTGCATATATGTCTACCTGATCTAGGGAAGGGAAAGAAAAACGAGGGTGTAAGATATCACAAGAAATGTACTCACTGCCCTACTATGTAACTGAACCCCTTTTGCACAACACCTTGTCAACAAAATTTAATAATAAAAAAATAAAATCTATTTTATGTAATATGCATGATAAAATATTAACCAAGCATAGCATTATTAATATTAATACTATTTCTGGCCTGGGGCTTGAGCTCTGGGCCTGGGTGTAGTCTCTGAGCTTTTGTGCTCAAGGCTAGCTCAAGGCTAGTTTAGAGGTGATAAGAGTCTCACAGACTTTCCTACCTCATCTGGCTTTGGACCACAACCCTCAGATCCCAGCCTCCTGAGTAGCTAGGATTACAGGCATGATTACAGGCTAGGATTACAGTGCCCAGCAGGATTTTTAATTTTACAAATAAAAGTTTATGTGTAATATAAATTGACTTATCGTCAGTCAGGAACTTGTTTTCAAACTTGGTCTTTCTTACTTTATTATTTCATTGACCCTGCCCCTCAAGTATCACAGGTCCTTCTCCTTGTGCCATTTCTTTCAATGCATAAAAGTGGTTTCATTTTCTTTTAAGGTGCCATGCTACTCTCTAACTTCCAAGCCTTTCTGCATGCAATTACTTTTGCCTAGAATTTGTTCTTCCTGTTCCCTCCTGCCCCTTCCAGTTATCTCAATACATGCTCAGTTTTCATTTTGTAGGAAAAGATGATATACTCGATTACTGGAAGTGAATATGTACAGTATCTTTTTCCTTCTACCAAGTGAGCCACACCTCCAGTTCTAATTCATCAAACATTATTTCTTCTAGAATAACTCCCCTGTTCTTACAAATGTCATCCTGTATAGGCCTTTTTCAGTATGGTCCTTACATAAGGTCTGTTTTTTTTCCACTGTGTGGTGGATACTGGGCCTATCATAATTACTAATATATCACTGAGAACTGTCTAAGACATACATAAAGGAATGTGTCATACTTTGAATTAAAATTTCTAATCGGAATATTGTAAGTGAAGGTAAGTGTAAGGTAGATGAGATAAGATAAATAAGAGGACCTGGGATAGAATAGAATTTACTATATTTGCAGACTTATTTTGAGATTAAGAATATTTAGTACATTATTAGAATACTTAAAATATAGGAGAAAACCACCTTATAATGTTATTTTCAATTTCAAAATAACATTGTTGGCAGTCCATAGATGTTGTATTAGAGTGATTTTGTACTTCAAGAATATCTCCATTTCACCTTTCAGGTCTTCTCTTGGAAGATAACCCATCTATACGTGCCATATCATTAGGACATGGTCATATTTTAGTTGGTACAAAGAATGGTGAAATACTAGAAGTGGATAAAAGTGGCCCAATAACGCTTCTGGTCCAGGTACTTTTAATTGCTAATAGTCTTTCTTTTCCTTTATGTATAATTTATTTTTAGCATATAAAAGAAGTTGACAGTGAAAAAAAAGATATTAATTGTGGAAACAGCCTTAAAGTTAATATATACAGAAAAAATAGTTATAGCTAAATGACTATCAGACAAACATGCATATTTTTATATGGAAAAACTGCCAATATATTTTTCTTTAATTTTTGTCATGGGGCTTGAACTCAGAGCCTGGGCACTCTCCCTGAGCTCTTTTCCTCAAGGCTAGCACTCTACCACTCTGAGCCACAGGGCCACTTCTGGTTTTTGAGTGGTTAATTGGAGATAAGAGTCTCATGGACTTTCCTGCCCAGGCTAGCTTCAAATGATGATTCTCAGATCTCAGCCTCCTGAGTAGCTATCTGGCTCTGCCAATATTCTAAATAAATTCTTACCACAAAATGGACCAATAGGTAGAAAAATTAATAATAACTTGGTCCATTTAGCCCAACACATTTACTTATTCGTTTATTTATTTGTTTCTAGTGGCCCTGGGGATTGAGTTCAGAGTCTCATGCTTGCTTGGCTGACACTCTGGTCTTCAGGCCTCATAATTATTTTATTAATTTTATTAATTTTAATGTTTGTTGAACATTAGCTAATTATTTTTCTATAAAACTCTCTAGTTAAATCATCTTTAAATTTTCAACTTATAAAAACAGAAGGAGTATATGACTCTATACTAAAATTGTGTTACTGAAAATATGTGTGAAAAGGTGTTAATAATAAAAGCTAAAATATAAAACTTCGGAGACAGAAAAATTAACTTGAACAGCAGGAATAGCTATTAGTCACATATGCATATTTTCATATGCAATAATTAACATATCCATCAAGAATGGTATATTAGGACTGGACATGGTGGTACATGTCTATGATATGAGCTACTCAGAAGATGGTGATAGGAAGATCATAATCCAAGTTTAGCCTTGGTAAAAAGCTAATGAAGAGATTTTACCTCAAAAATGAAGGTGTGATGGCTCATGCTTGTAATCCTAGTTACTCCTAAGGATGAAATAGGATAGAAAGAATGTGGTTCAAGATTGTCCCCAGCGGGCTGGGGATATGGCCTAGTGGCAAGAGTGCTTGCCTCTAATACACGAAGCCCTGGGTTCGATTCCCCAGCACCACATATACAGAAAACTGCCAGAGGTGGTGCTGTGGCTCAAGTGGCAGAGTGCTAGCCTTGAGCAAAAAGAAGCCAGGGACAGTGCTCAGGCCCTGAGTTCAAGGCCCAGGACTGGCAAAAAAAAAAAAAAAAAAGATTGTCCCCAGCAAAGACCTAAGACCATGTCTGAAAAAGTGAACCAAAAAGGCTTGACAAGTGCTCCAAGTGGAGGCAAACACTTGCCTAGCAAGTATGAGACCCTGTGTTTGAAAGAAAGAAAGGGGTAGGGGGAGGAAGGAAAGGAAGGAAGGAGTATGTGTGTATTCTAGTCCTGGGACTTTATCTCAAGCCTTGTGCTCAAGGCTAGTGCTCTACCACTGAAGCTACAGGTCTTCTTTGAGCTTTTGGGTAGTTAATTGGAGATAGGAATCTCATGGACTTCCCTGTCCATGCTGGCTTTAAGCCTCAGTCCTTAAATCTCAGCCTCCTGAGTAGCTGGGAGCCACCAGCACCCAGTGGAATTCCTTTAATATACATTTCTTTATTATATTTTGTTTTTATGAAGACTAGGAAGAAAAATAAATCAATACTAGAAAACCATGAGGGAGGATCTATCCTGATGAAATATTGTCCTCGTGTAATTCTGTATATAGTAATACCAAATTTTGGTTTGCCTTTTATTCTGGAAAATAATTATTTTCTTTCTTAATATGGGCATACTTCTTTTTTATTCTCACTTCATTCTTATTTTAGGACATCAAAAAGTACAAGTAAGGAACAACACTGCACATGATATGTTTTATTATGTTATTAGTACCCTGATATACTAAGGAGAATTATGTGTACAAATGCCAAAATATTTCATTTTGCTCATTATTTTTAGTTAAATCATATGCCTTTGAAATAAAAAGATTATGGAGATATGAATGGGGTTGTTTTTTGTTTTTGCTTTGTTTTGAGATGGTCTTGCTATATAGCCCTAGGATGGTCTTGAACTTGTGATCCTCCTTGCTCAGCCTCCCAAGTGCTGGTATTATAGGCTTGTGCCAGTATGCTCAAGTGGTCATGATTTTTAATGTACTTATGATCTTTTTTAAGAAATAGTAACAAAAGGGCTGGGAATATGGCCTAGTGGCAAGTGTGCTTGCCTCGTATATATGAGGCCCTGGGTTCGATTCCTCAGCACCACATATACAGAAAATGGCCAGAAGTGGCGCTGTGGCTCAAGTGGCAGAGTGCTAGCCTTGAGCAAAAAAGAAGCCAGGGACAGTGCTCAGGCCCTGAGTTCACGGCCTAGGACTGGCCAAAAAAAAAAAAAGAAATAGTAACAAAATAACTTTTTACAGATGAATCCAGAGTTCAAATTATTAAAAGCAGACTGTTTTATAATTGTGATAAAAAGCTCTAGGATTCATAAATGACATCTACTAAGAGAAGAAATTTAGACAAAATAACAATTTATTTGAACATTAAAACGTTCATGAATTGGACAGCAAGCAAGAAGAGATTGAGTATCTGCTGTAGCAGCATGGAAATGGCACATTTCTGGGCTGAATTCACAAGATAAAGAAGATATATTTGATTTGCTCCAGTTGTAAAACCTTTTGGGGTTTTTTTTGTCAGTCATGGGGCTTGAACCCTGAGCCTAGGCATTGCCACCTGAACTCTTCAGCTGAAGGCTAGCATTCTAATGCTTGAGCCACAGTGCCTCTTCTGGTTTTCTAGTGGTTAATTGGAGATGAGTCTCACAGACTTTCCTGCTCGGGCTTGCTTTGAACCTAGATCCTCAGATCTCAGCCTCCTGAGTAGCTAGGATTACAGGTGTAAGCCATCAGCACCTAGCAGTTGTAAATCCTTTAAATAGAGATTTGCTGGCAACTCTTAATTGATAATTTTTTTTATTAAAAGTTAACTGGTATCTTCTGACTGGCAGAGTTTCTAGTTTCTTTATACTGTTTACATTTGCTTTTAAATGGCTTACATAGGAACCTGTCATTAGAACTGCACTGATGGCCTCCCAATTAATATTGTTTTTAATACATTCTTTTGTTATTTTTAATTAAACATAGGGTCTCATTCATGCTAACCATGCACTGTAACTCAGAGTTCCATCCTATTATTTTTTTATCTTATGAGTTTAAGATGGTACTATATTTTTATCCCTTTGATGTCTGTCAGCAACCAAGGGAAGGATGCCAACCTCATCATTATTGTCCACCCTTATGGGTTATACCATAGCTAATCCATTAAAACAAATCAACAAAAAGTGTAAAAATGTTGGCGGTAAAATGGACATCCATGGTATTTTCAGACACAGCAAGTATTATACCCTGAATATCAAGAAAATGTATTGGAACTAATTACTTGAAAAAATGTTAGACATAATTAAAGAGTCTTGTGATATGATTGAATATAAAATCAACCTATAAATATAAATATTTCTAGTTGGGGCACTTGTAGCTCACACCTGTAATTCCAGCTACTTAGGAGGTTGAGATCTGAGGACAGAAGTGCAAGGCCAGCTCAGTCAGCAGAGTCCATGAGACTCTTACCTCAAGGTAACCTTCCAAAATCTGGAAGTCGAACTGTGTGTGGCTCAAGTGATAAATAAATAGATCACCAGCCTTGAATGGAAAAAGCTAAGAGACAGAGCCTCAGCCCTGAGTTCAAGCCCCAGTACTAGCAAAAACAAACAAACAACAACAAAAAGGTATAAGTCCAAATGTGCAAATTCCCTACTGAAAATGAAGGCAAAATCTTAGTTATGATTCCTTGTGAAAATCAAAAAGAAAGTTCCCACATGCAGTAAGTAAACATTACTATTCCGAAAGGGAGTAACAGAATAGCACCGAAGGATTAAACCAAAGCAAGCCTGAAATTTAGCAGGGAAAACATAGTTCCATATCTGCCATTGACGCCTATGGAAAAGTGATGTGAGATACAAAGAGCTTGGGCAGCCCCAGCCTTGGGCCTTATTGTCACAGCCTGAAGTTCCAAAGGCACAACCATATAGTCAGGTTGAATCAAAGCAATGACCCATTTCTCTGGAATTTTTCCCCCTCTAGAACCAATTTTGTGTATTACTTTTTCATCACTGTGACCGAGACAACTTAAGGGAGGAAATCTATATTTGAGTTCATGGTTTCAGAGTAGTTAGTCCATTGACTAGAGGAGAAAAGAGATCAGGGGCTATTTTTTCTGGCTTCTAGGCAAATTTGAGTGAGGACTCTGGAGTTGAGAATACAGAGAGTGGAATGTTTGTCTGTGAGTGGCCAGACTTTATGAACTGAGCACTTAGGAGAGACAGAGGACTATAGTCCAGGTCTCCCTGGGTTGGCCCCTGGGCCTGCTTGTTCTCATTGGTACTTCATCAAAGGTAGAGTTTCCATCTGGAATAGAGTCTAGGAGGAAGACGAACACTCATGAGTCTGCAGGGCTCACCAAGAATTTAGCAGAACACAGACGAACCAGGCAATATTAGAGACTCTGACATCCTGTCTTCCCTGGGGAGAAAGAGAGGTGTTCTTATTTGTATCTGTCTAGTATGATATTTCCATCTCAGTGAGCTGAGAAGAAGGGAGAGGAACTAGATGTTAGTTTAAACCTCCACTTCCCTCTTGCACATCCCCCACCACTGGGGGATTGCAGTTTAAATACAATAGACTTTTGCTGTTCTTTCACTGTTCTTACCAAATTCTAGCAATTTTCTTAAATAAATGTTGCTTCATTTGTTGTATTTCCTTGAAATCATTTCCTGACCCTAAATGTTTGGGTACTTAAAAAAAAATTCAGTTTCTCTGGTGAGCACATCTGTGGAGCTCCTCACTTTGTCATGCATATATTTTCAAGTTAAATTAATTTTAACTGTTTCCTTGTAGGGACACATGGAAGGAGAGGTGTGGGGTTTGGCTACACACCCTTATCTACCCATCTGTGCTACTGTAAGTGATGACAAAACCTTAAGAATATGGGATCTCTCTCCTAGTCATTGTATGCTAGCTGTCCGGAAACTGAAAAAGGGTAAGAGGCCTTCAGTTTAAGTTGTCACAGTTTTTCACCTTCACAAGTATAATAAATCAGTAGTAAAAATATTTTACTCAGTGTCTACTTCCTAATAGTGCTAATGCAAAGAAAATTAATTATGCCCAGTCTTTATGGGACTCCTGTGATCATGTCTATATTAAACCAATATTCAGTGACATACTGGAGAACACAATGGAGGAACTAAATAACAGCTGAGTTTTCTCTCTTTTGTGACTATGATTATGTATAATTCAGGACTAGACATTTAGAAAGAAAATTTAACTTTAAAAGGCTCTTGGGTGTGGAAGTGCATGCTGGTAATCCTAGCACCTCAGGAGGATGAGGCAGGAGGATCCTGAGTTCAAGGCCAACCTGGGCTACATAGTAAGACCCTCTTTTTTAAAAAAGAGAGAAAGCAAAGAAACTTTAAAAGAGTTAGCAGAGGGGCTGGGGATATGACCTAGTGGCAAAGAGAGCTTGCCTCCCATACTTGAAGTCCTAGGTTCGATTCCCCAGCACCACATATACAGAAAATGGCCAGAAGGGGCACTGTGGCTCAAGTGGCAGAGTGCTAGCCTTGAGCAAAAAGAAGCCAGGGACAGTGCTCAGGCCCTGAGTCCAAGGCCCAGGACTGGCAAAAAAAAAAAAAAAAAAGAAAAAGAAAAAGTAAAAAGAGTTAGCAGAGGTGAAGGGAGAGTATTTTAGGATAAACAGAACTGGGTGCATTTGTAGGAAGCATTTGAAACTGTTAGTGTATAGGCACAAGGAGTTCACTGGAGCTGATTTACTATCTAGGGCAGATAAAGCTGTATATACAATTTTCAATTTCTTAGAAATAGTTCTCAGTAATATTTACAAACCTCCTCAATTGGCATTATTATTTTTGCTATAAGCAAAAAACATCTTTAGGGCTGGGGATATGGCCTAGTGGCAAGAGTGCTTGCCTTGTATATATGAGGCCCTGGGTTCAATTCCCCAGCACCACATATACAGAAAATGGCCAGAAGTGGTGCTGTGGCTCAAGTGGCAGAGTGCTAGCCTTGAGCAAAAAGAAGCCAGGGACAGTGCTCAAGTCCTGAGTCCAAGCCCCAGGACTGGCCAAAAAAAAACACAAAAAATAAAAAAATCTCTATTTCTGTAGCATCACTACTAATTAACATAACGTTAAATTTCACACAAGAGTTAGAATATAGCATAGCACGTTGGGAGTTTTTTTGTTATAAATATGTGATACTGAACAAAATAAACTAGAATCATGATTTGGGGGCAGTAGTGGTGTTTGAACTCACAGCCTCCCACTTCCTAAGCAGAACTTCTACCACTTGAGCCACACCCCCATCCCTGGTATCATTATTCATGAATAAAACTAGTGATAGAATTTCTGAATTTCCACAATACCTTCATTTGACTCTTCTGCACTGTGTTGTCTGGATAGATAAAGAGTCTCTTCATTCACTTTTGTAAGGTTCACCAGAAAGGAAACCCGCTACATGGTTCAGAAAGAAAGAAGCTTACTGGGTGGAAAGCAAACTGCCAGCCTGCACAAGATGGAGGCATGAAGAGACAGAGGGGAAGGAAGAGGATAAAAAGAAAGAAAGAGGAAAGGAGCAAGAGAGAAAGAAAAGAGAAAAGGAAAGAGCAGGGACTCATGTTGAGCCAGATTATACAGAGAAAGATGGGAGATATGGCCAGGTGGATTGGATGTGACCTCAGAAAAGGAGGAGGTAGCTACCTCCAGGTGTGCCAGTTACCTAGGTAACTCAGGTTCTGGGCACAGACTTAAACAGGTGGGGGGCATCAGCAAGGAGCCCTCCCAGGGGTGAACCTTACAACTTGATTCTTGATGCTTAGAGTGGACAAGGATTATATTGACCTGAATAATTGTTTTTTTTAAATTGTGCCAGATCTTGAACTCAGAGGCCTCATGCTTGTTAGTTCACTTGCTCATGGTGGAGGCTCTACCACTTGAGTCATTCCTAGCTCAGCTGCTTCCTAGTTAATTGGAAATGGAGTCTTGAAGACTTTTCTGCCTGGGCTGGCTCCTTGATCCTCTAGGTGTAAGCTTCCGGAGTAGCTAGAATTACAGGGGTGAGCCACTAGGGCCCAGCTTTTTATACTCCTCAGCAACAATTTAATGAAAGTTTTCTCTTCTCTCTCAATATATCTCTCTCCCTCCTCCTCCGCTTTCTATCTCATATAGGATTTGAACTTAATACCTTGCATTGTTAAAGCAAATATTCTCCAACAGCCATTCCACCAGCATGCTTTTGCTTTAGTCATTTTTTTTTGTTTTGTTTTGTTTTTTTTTGGCCAGTCCTGGGCCTTGGACTCAGGGCCTGAGCACTGTCCCTGGCTTCCTTTAGCTCAAGGCTAGCACTCTGCCACTTGAGCCACAGCGCCACTTGTGGCCGTTTTCTGTATATGTGGTGCTGGGGAATCGAACCCAGGGCCTCATGTATACGAGACAAGCTCTCTTGCCACTGGGCCATATCCCCAGCCCTGCTTTAGTCATTTTTTAGAAAGGGTCTCTTGTTTTTTCCTAGACCAGCCTGGGAGCATGATCCTTCTTCCTGTTTAGAAAGGGTATGGCTGTCACCAGAAGGCTCAGTCTGTCTCTGGTGAAAAAGCCTACCAGAGAAAGAAGGCCTCAATGGAACAGTGAGAGTGTTAACTGGGTAATAGATAGACTTGCCAGAGGGTGTAGACCACTTCCTGGTAAATAGGCTAAGGTCACTGAACTGTGACCTCATCATGTGTACATAGAATCTTGCTGGAGTCTGCAGATTGTAACCGAATCATTACTGTGAAGGTGAAGGAACTTTCTGGAGGACCAGGGCTACCACTGTGAAGAAAGCTAGCATATATGCATATGTACATGTGTGCACAGCAGCAGTTTGCACCTTGAGTGTCTCTCCAGTGCCCTCTATTGGCAAAGCTGGCAAAAGATAAAGTCTGTGAGGCATGAAGAACAGTATATTTGGAAGTAAAATTAATATTCACACCAATAATAAAATTAACGATATTATCAGTCATGTAGTTTTGAAACCTGGATCTTCCTAGCTTAAACCAATAATTTCCTATTGTCACATTTTTTAATATGTTAAAAGTTAGGCCCAGATGGCTTATGCTTAGAATCCTAGCTACTGAGGAGGCTAAGAGCTGAGAATCATGGTTTGAAAGGAATCGTCAAGACTCTTATCTCCAGTTAACAGGCAAAAAGCAAGAACTAGAGGCATGACCCAAGTAATAGAGCACTAGCCATGAAACATATATGTGTGTATATGCATATATGTAATATTATAATATAGTATTAATAAATAAGTATATATTTAATATAATTATATGTAGTATATAATTACATGTGTAATTTGTATATATAATGATTTTGTACTAGTCCTGGGCTTGAAGTCAGGACCTAAGGCATTGTCCCCAAGCTTCTTCTGTTCAAAGTTAGCACCTTGCCATTTGAGCCACAGCTCTACTTCCAGCTTTTTGGGTAGTTTAGTGGGGATAAGAATCTCAAGGATGTTCCTGCCCAGACTGGCTTTGAACCATGATCTTCAGCTCTCGGCCTCCTGAGTAACTAGGATTAGAGCAATGTACCACTGGCACCCAGCTTTATAAAGCATTTTTATAAAAAGTTTAAAGCATTTTTATAAAGATAGCCTCACTTTTTATAGTTCTGATTTTTTTTTTTTTTGGAATAATCTACCAAGGTAGTACTCTCTTTTTCAACTTAATTTCTTTTAAGATAAATATCAATATTTATTTTGTTACATTTAAAACGGAGTTTGTTTTAATTCTTGCTTAGGTTTTCAGCTGAGATTTTCATAGAAAAAGTTATCTTAAGATTTTTTATAGAAAAATGTATTAACTTCATCACTTGGTCTTCCTTTTTTTTGGCCAGTCCTGGGCCTGGGACTCAAGGCCTGAGCACTGTCACTGGCTCCTTTTTGCTCAAGGCTAGCACTCTGCCACTTGAGCCACAGCGCCACTTCTGGCTGTTTTCCATATATGTGGTGCTTGGGAATCGAACCCAGGGCTTCATGTACACAAGGCAAGCACTCTTGCCACTAGGCCATATTCCCAGCCTTGTCTTCTTTTTTATGTTGTTTTGAGGTCATAATAAAGACATGTTTATAACTGAAGGTCCTTTATAATATCAAAGCAAGTTGTCTGATTTATGTTCCCTTCTCTTTCAGGTGGGAGGTGCTGCTGTTTTTCTCCTGATGGAAAAGCTTTAGCTGTAGGTCTCAATGATGGAAGTTTCTTAATGGCAAATGTAGATACTCTAGAAGATCTTGTGTCTTTTCATCACCGAAAAGATATTATTTCAGATATCCGATTTTCACCTGGTAAGATCCTTTTGAAATTATATTTGTTTATTAACTTTGGTGTAAGTAAGTCTATCCATGTGTAATTTTCATTAACTTATTTTATCTCAGAATTTTACTTTTTTAACTGGAGTAGTATGGGGTTAGGTAAAAGTTTTGTATTTGATTTCATTACAGGTATTTTGATAAGTGCTAATTCTTACACCACTAACTTTCCAAATGACCTAGCTTCTTCTATGAGCTCCAGGATTTTTTTTCTTTGTTTGTAACCATAATATAAGAGGTGTTTGATGGACGTTTTCATGATGTCTTAATACTTTGGAAATTGCATTAATTTCAGGTCATTTTATTTCTTTCGGTGCATTATTAAGTATTAAGTCTACAACAATATAGGAATTACTACTGTTTAGGCAAAATCTCCTGATGTTGGTTTAGTTCCATTTTGTTCTAAATTTAGAGGTTTTAGGCAGGCTAAGTGCAAAGTATACCAGAAGGACATCATATCATTTTTGACAATATTCTCTTTACTGAACTAATTTGTTAGACAAAAATAAGTTACTTCTTTATACTAGTTATTAACATTTTTAGATGTTATAATTTGTCATTTGACATATATGTCTGGTATAACTTGTGGAACACCTAAAGTTTTTTCAAAAGCATATTTTAAAAAATCACCTTTAGTTTCAAAGTATAAAAATAGATTTCCAAGCTTGGCACCTAGCTACTCAAGAGGCTGAGATCTGAGGATCACAGTTCAAAGCCAGCCTAGGCAAAAAGTCCATGTGACTCTTATCTCCAGTTAACCACCAGAAAACTAGAACTGACATTGTGGCTCAAAATGGTAGAATGCTAGCCTTGAGAAAAACTGCTCAGGGACAGCACCCAGGCCCCAAGTTCAAGCTCCTCAACTGACAAAAAAAAAAAAAGTACAGCAATGAAATCTTCCCTGTACAATTAAAATTATACCAGTAAAAAAAATGAAAATATATTTGCATAAATAGAAAATCACAAATGAATGTATGTCTCTTTTAGGTTCTGGGAAATACTTAGCTGTGGCATCTCATGACACTTTTATAGATATATACAATGTAATGAATAGCAAACGAGTAGGAATTTGCAAAGGAGCTACCAGTTACATAACCCATATTGATTGGGATATTAGAGGTAAGACTTTGAATAACCTTTCAGTATTGTCATGTAGTTTCATTAGACTTAGTATAATCTACTTTAAAAGAACAGAAACAATTTAACAGCCTCAGAAGTGTTGTGAAAAACAATTGCTTTCCATTACTTTATTTTACATCTGAAGATAAACACTGTTGATTTTGACCCAAAATAATACCAGTGATAGTACAGTAACTGGTAACTTTTATACAAGAAAAACTATGTCATGATAATATCCTAATTATGTCAGATAAATTTGACAAATTTCAAATGAAAATGAGGGTTTTATTGGACGTGCTGGAGTTTGAACTCAGTGCCTTGCCCTGCTAGGCAAGCACATTAACATTTGAGCCATTTTGCCAGCCCCTTTATATTGGCTACTATTATCTCCTCTAGATGGATTGTTCCCTTTATTAATATGAAGCAACCTTCTTTGTCTCTTCTTATTAATTTTAGTTAAAAGTCTTGTCTGGGGCTGGGAATATGGCCTAGGGGCAAGAGAGCTCACCTCATATACATGAAGCCCTGGGTTCGATTCTCTAGCACCACATATTTAGAAAACGGCCAGAAGTGGCACTGTGGCTCAAGTGGCAGCGTGCTAGCCTTGAGCAAAAAGAAGCCAGGGACAGTGCTCAGGCCCTGAGTCCAAGGCCCAGGACTGGCAAAAAAAAAAGTCTTGTTTGCTTTTAGGATCCATTTGCTTGGTCATCCTTTCACACTAAACCTATATTTGTCTTTGTCAACTAAAGTGTTTCTTGTAGACAAGAGGTTGGGTGTTACTTTACTTTTTTGTTGTTGTTGTTGGTCATCAGGCTTGAATTCAGGGCCTGGGCACTGTCCCTGAGGTTTTTTCCTTATGGCTAGCACTCTACCACTTTGAGCCATAGTTCTACTTCTGGTTTCCTGGTGATTCGTTGGAGATAAGAGCCTCATAGACATTTCCTTCCAGGGCTGGCTTCAAACCACTATCCTCAGACCTTAGCCTGAGTAGCTAGGATTACAGGCATGAGCCACTGATGCCCAGTGGGTTTTACTTTTTAATCCAACTTGCTGTTCTATACACATTTGACTGGAACATGAGATCATTAACATTACTGTTAGAATTGAACACTTTGTCATATTTCCTAACACTTTTTTTTTTCATTTTTATGATGTTTACTTCTTTCCTCTTTCTCTGCTCATCTAGTGGGGTTTATTCTTTCCATATTTTCCTGTTTTCAATGTCTTTCTCTTTTGTGTTTGGGGTTCTTTGAAATATCTCCAATGCTAGTTTTGTTTTGTGAATTTCTTTTTAGCTTTTGTTTATAGTGGAAAGTTTTATTTTTCCCTCAAGGATAGCTTTGGTGAAGGTTGACAATTATTGTCTTTCAGGGCTTGGATCATGTCCTTCCATTATTCCTTTATTTATAGAATGTGCGCTGATAACTCTGCTGTTCTTCAGAGGGGCTGAACTTTGCATGTAACTTGTCACTTCTCCTTTGGAGCTTTCCATATCTTCTTTGTTGTCGTATTTAGTATTTTGACTATAATATGCGAGGGCTGTTTCTTTTCTGATTTTGCCTATTTGGTGTTCTCTAAGCTTCCTGTGCCTGGATAACTCTTTCTCAAGGCTGGATAAATTTTTCTATTATTTTATTAAATAGGTTGTTTATATGTTTAATTTGTTTCTCTTCTAAACCCATCATTTCATGGGTTTCTTTTGATGATGACCTAGAAATCTTACACATTCAATTTTCATGGTCCTTCAATGTTTTTAACAGGTTCATCTAATTATTTTGGTGGATCTTCAGTTGCTGATACTCTATTTTCTACTTGTTCCATCCTGAGAGCTTGGCTCTTGATTGATTGGGATTGGGAGGGAGGGTTATCAGTTTTCTTTTCCATCAAATTGATTTTCCAGGTTCTGTATATCTTTTTTTTTTTTTTTTTTTTTTTTTTTTGGCCAGTCCTGGGCTTTGGACTCAGGGCCTGAGCACTGTCCCTGGCTTCTTCCCGCTCAAGGCTAGCACTCTGCCACTTGAGCCACAGCGCCGCTTCTGGCCGTTTTCTGTATATGTGGTGCTGGGGAATCGAACCTAGGGCCTCGTGTATCCGAGGCAGGCACTCTTGCCACTAGGCTATATCCCCAGCCCTCTGTATATCTTTATTGAATTCCTTTTTCATATTCATTGCTGTCTTTTTTATTTCAATCAACTGTTACTATTCTTTTAGTTAAATCACATGATTTCTTCCAACCCCCTTCCATTGTTCAAGGTGATTAATTTGCTTGGCAAGGTCTGAAAGCACAAAGACATAAAGACAGAAGGCCTGCTCAAAATCAAATGAACAGATATAGTAAATATAATACATATGTACAATAGAGTTCAGACATGAAGAAGAATGAAATCATGTCCTTTGCAGGAAAATAGATAGAACTGATAGCCAAGCCAATAGATAGAATAGATAGCCAAGCTCAGAATGACAAATAGCATTTTTTGTTCATATGTAGAATCTAGACCTAAGTAATAGTAATACTAATACTAATAATAGAGGAAGAAGCAAGTGGAAGAGGAGGAAGTAGAATTCAAGTGGTAGACATTATTATGAAAGAGGGACTATGTGTGAGGCTACTTCTTGGGAATAGGAAAAGAGAAAGGATACTTGTTTTGAGGTGAATGACTGAAATGCATTTTATGTACATTTATGCACGTATGAAAATTGCATAATAAAACCACCAAAAAATATTTTAGGGATGGGATAAAAAACAATAAATTTGATCAAAGTACATTATAGGCATGTATGGAAATAGAACAATTAAGCCACTTGGTACAATTATTTTACACTAATAAAGACCAAAATAAAAAGAAAATATAGCTTGACACGGGTAGCTTATGCCTGTAATCCTTGCTACTCAAGAAGACTGAGCTCTGGAGATCATGGTTTGAAGCCAGCCTGGGTAGGAAAAGTCCGTGAGACTCTTATCTCCAATTAAGCCCCAGAAAACTGGAAGTGGCACTGTAGCTCAAGTGGTAGAGTGCTAGCCTTGAGCAAAAGAACTCAGGGACAGCCATGACTGACAAAAAAAAAAAAAGAAAATATAATGCTGTTAATATATATTGACCACAGAGGAAAATGGTCTTTCTATTTCAACTTAATTTTTTCCATAAAATTTAAACATCATACTTACGATATATGTATTTATTTATGTTTATGCTTTTTTAAGGAAAGCTTTTACAGGTCAACACTGGTGCTAAAGAACAGTTATTCTTTGAAGCTCCCAGAGGGAAAAAACAAACCATCCCCAGTGTGGAGGTAGGAAGATTCTGGTACTTATGGTGGTGTCTCTGTTAGTAAGGGTAGCTGGAGAACTGATTCATGTTCATGTGGTACCCACTCTCATCTTATTTGAATTATGGCTTTCCTTTAGGTGAGTTTATTCTACTGGGCTAGAATACATAGATGGGTAAAGGAAGAAACACTGTTTTAAGGAAAGGAAAAAATTACAACTAAGTCTAGCTATTCAGTAAGCACTTTCCTCAAAGGATGAGAAGCATCACCAGTAAATTGAACACATGTGCCAAATCTGCTTTGAAGTACTGAGTATCTGCCATGTCCTTTGAAACCTATATGCCTAAGATGCTTGTTCTGACTTTTAAAAAAAAAAAATTGTGTTTGGTTTTATGCTTCTCAAAGTCTTTTCTTTTTTTTTTTTGGCCAGTCCTAGGCCGTGAACTCAGGGCCTGAGCACTGTCCCTGGCTTCTTTTTTGCTCAAGGCTAGCACTCTGCCACTTGAGCCACAGCGCCACTTCTGGCCATTTTCTGTATATGTGGTGCTGAGGAATCGAACCCAGGGCCTCATGTATACAAGGCAAGCACTCTTGCCACTAGGCCATATTCCCAGCCCATGCTTCTCAGTCTTAAGTGTTGTTTTCTTTCTTTATTTTTTTTTTTCTTTTGCCAGTCCTGGGGCTTGAACTCAGCTTGAGCACCGTCCCTGGGTTCTCTTTGCTCAAGGCTAGCACTCTACCACTTGAGCCACAGTGCCCCTTCTGGCTTTTTCTATATATGTGGTGCTGAGGAATCGAACCCAGGGCTTCATGTATACAAGGCAAACACTCTACAGTAGGCCATATTCCCAGCCCAGTTTTAGTTATTATTAATATAGCATAAGAAGAGTTTCATTTAATGATAAGGTATCTTAATGAAGGAAAAAGGTTCAGTAAAAGTTCTTCATTTCCAGAATGATTAAGTGAAAACATGCTTATTATTAATGAAAATGTATATATATATGAGCTGTAAGAATGTTTCTTGATTATGCTAGGACTAGGAACTGTCTTATTTATTTTTACTGTATGCTCAGATATAGAACATACAGTAGATATAGAATAAGTATATCCTGAATCGTGTTATGTTTTTTTTTTCTTCAGAAACTTTTAGTCTAGGAAAGTGTAAAACCAAGACAACTAGCAGTTTTCCATTGAAACTTTACTTTTATTAGTAACCTAGAAAAAGTTCCTATTTTGATTTGTCAACTTTAATTTTATAAATCTACAATGTATTCTCTTTTTTTAGGTAGAAAAAATAAGTTGGTCATCATGGACAAGTGTGCTTGGTTTGTGTTGTGAAGGAATTTGGCCAGTAACTGGAGAAGCCACAGATGTAACCACCTCTTGCCTTACCAATGACAAAGTGGTCCTAGCTACAGGGGATGATTTGGGATTTGTGAAGTTATTTAGATATCCTGCCAAAGTATGCATTTTCTTTAGCTTTTCCTTCCTCCCTCCCTCCCTCCTTCCCCTTCTTCCCTCAATACCCTCCCTTCCTCCCTCCCTCCTTTCCTTCCTTCCTTCCTTTTTTTTCATTTTTCTCCCACCTTCCCTCCTTCCCAATTCCCTCCCCCCCCCCCCACGGAGTTGTGATATGGTTTACAGCTTTATAGTCTTGAAGTATTGCTGTTGCATTGGTTTGCTTTTTACCCTTTGTCTCTCCATTTTGATGTTCCCCTTCCTTTACCTAGTTCCAATAAACGTATATACCATACCCAGGGTACAAAAGTAAGTTACAGTGACATCAGGGGTAAAACCATAGGGAAGGAAAAAAAAAGAAAAAGGCATACTTTCACTAGTACATTGAACATAACAGCAACTATGACAAAACACTTTTTTCCATAATTTTGAGTTGCAATTGCTTTCTAAAGGAATTCACATTAATGGTATTCACATTAACAATATTTGAAACTAGTTTGATTCTAGTAATTTATTTTTTCTTCTCAAGTTTTAGAGTTAGTACTTTTTATTCTTGAAAATGTCAATATTTCCTCATGTTTTAATACCTATTGTACTTACCATCCCTACTTTCTAATTATCTACTGAAAAAATATAGCTAAAATTTTTAAATAATAAGATTTTTTTCTAAGAAAGGATTTTTGAATTTTTTTATCTTTAGGGAAAATTTGGAAAGTTTAAGAAGTACGTGGCCCACAGTACACATGTCACAAATGTTCGCTGGACTTACGATGACAGCATGCTGGTCACTCTAGGAGGTGCAGATATGTCCTTAATGGTGTGGACAAATGAAATGGAGAGCTATCGAGAAAGAAGGCCTTGTGACAGTGAAGAATCCGATATAGATTCTGAAGAAGATGGAGGTATGGCATTTTAAAATAATTTAACAAAAATACAGAAAAAAAATTTAGTCTGACTCATTTGAATTATGAAAGTTAAAACAATAATAATGTTTGGATAGTTGTGATGTTAGTGTTTTGGGTCAATTTCACACCAGAATTGGTTTTGTGATAAAGAATAACAGGCTGGCATGTATTTGGTAACTCTTAATATTCTTCATATAAATGTAATTTATATTTGTAATTTGTATTCTTCATATAAATGTCAATACTGTGAACTTCCAATTTTATTTTATTGGCGGTATTGAGGTTTTGAACTCAGCCTTTTGCTTACTACGCAAGTATACTACCACTTGAGCCACAACCTTTGATATCCCCTTTTTCATTACTTATTTTTCAAATAGGGTTTTGTGATTTCGCCTAGGCTAACCTCAAACCGAATTCCTCCTACCTCTACTTCCCACATAGCTGTCATCACAAGCATTGGGTCACCATGTTAGGCTTATTCTTTGAGAAACTGTTTTGCTAGCTTTTCCTGCCCTAGGTAGCTTCAAGCCATGATTCTCCTATTTCTACCCCCAAGTAGCTAGAATTACCATGTTGGCTGAACTCCATTTTAAAATAATTTTGATTTTTTTGCCTAATGTACCAGTTATACTCATTCATTATGAAAAATATATTTTGTTAAAAAAAATACAGTATCTACAAAGAATGTATATTTTCCCTTATATGTGAAAGCTAGAACTAGCTTATAGACTCATAAATAAATATGTTAAGTGATATACAAATGTATACAAATGTATTAACTAAAATATGGTAGAGTCAAAGGAGATCTAAAATAGTGTAAGAAAGGCCAAGGCAAAGTTCAGCAAAGTAAAACACCAGGAAGCAGGTATATGAAAGGGGTGGGGTGAGATCAAAGGGAAAGGTGCAGATGAATTAAGAGGGCAAGAGGGGGCACATGTGGTCAAGAATCCAATGCATATCCTATCAAATTAAGAGTGAGGGAAGGGTGGATAGGACAGGGGTGCGGGAGAGTGTTGAAAAGGGTGACATTAATGAAGATCTACTGTATTCATAAACTGCTTGGCTAAATGGCAAGTCCTTTGTACAACTACTTAAATAATTAAAAAATAAAGTAGAACAATGCTCTGTTTTGGGGGCGGGGGGGTGAAGAACCAGCTCCAAAATGTGAAAATATGTTTGATTGTCATGTGAAAAGTACAATAATATGTTGAGTCCACCTCTGAAAGATGAAAAAAACAAATACTCCCGTCATCCCACCTTAACCTCTGCTAACATTTTCAGCTATTTAGTTTGCATTTAGGTACATGATTTTATAAATTGGGATCATATTGAACTCATTTTTGGGGTTTGCTCTTATCTCTTAGTGATGCTTTGAGAATACCATTACATATTAAATGTTGTTTACAAAATTTTGCCAGCTGAATATTAGTTATGACACAACTTATTTCATCTTGTTGGAAATCTTTATATTGTATTTATGGGGTCATAACTGATTTCAACTAGTACTTATAGAATAACTTCATATTTTACTGATAGGCTATGACAGTGATGTTACAAAAGAGAAAGAAATCAGTTACACCATCAGAGCCTTATCAACAAATATTCGCCCAATGTTTGGAGTCAAGCCTCATTTACAACAAAAAGAACCTTCGATTGATGAGAGGTAATAATAAAGTTTAGAAGTATTTTTAAATTAAAATGAGGTTTAAATTGAAGAAAAAAATACATTAAAAGAGAAAGTAAATTTGTTAACTAACTAAATGGATTTTCTACAAAGCTAACAGTGGTTAACTTGTTTTGTACAGTGCTTAGCAATGCTTGGGAAATATGTTGGTTCTGAAATACTTTGTTAGTAACGGTCTTCACTAGTAGTTTAGGGAATGTGATATACGGGTGTATGCGCATATATATGTATACACACGTATGTGTGTGCATATAAGTATACACACATATATACATGTGTACACATAATATACATGTGTGTGATTCAGTTTTAAAGGCCTTTCTGCTGTATACCCTTAATCAAGGATACACAGTTTCAAAAAAATGTAAAGCAGAAAACAAAGCAGATTGAGGTAATGTTGTCTTTAATGGAAACTAGGAATAGTGGTGTAGAATCAGAACATTGAAAAGAAGGACATGTGCACTGCAATTTTATAAGGAGATAGTTTTTTTAAATAAAGTCTGTAGGCTTTAGGAAAGATAAAGGAAGAAACTATGGACCTGGAGTTTTCAGAATTAAAGACAGAAAACAGTGAAAAATCCTATGGGGGCCAGGGATATAGTTCCATGTTAGAAGGATGGCCTACCATATATAAGGCCTAAGCTCCATTCCCAATGTGGAAAAAAAAAAAAAAAAGAAGCTTATAGCATAGACTTAAGAAGCAGAGAGATTTTAGAAAATAAGGATAAGATGAGTGCTGGTGGCTCATGCTTGTAATCCTAGCTACTCAGGAGGCTGAGATCTGAGGAAAGTCCATGAGACTCTTATCTCCAATTAACCACCAGAAATCCGAAGTGGTGCTGTGGCTCAAGTGGTAGAGTGCTAGCCTTGAGCTGAAGAGCTCAGGGGCAGCACCCAGGCCCAGAGTTCAAGCCCTACAACTGACCAAAAAGAAAAAAAAAAAAAAGGATGGATTATTCAGCAGAGCAGAAGCAGTAATAAACAGGGGGTGGGAGATGGGAACAGCAATGCCTTCTGTAAAAGGGTGTGGTGAAGAAAAACTCCAAGAAAGTTTATATCTGAGGAAAAGCTGAAACATGAAACCTATGGGCTTAATATTCAGAGAATGAAGTCTGAGGGGGTGAGGAGCACTTCAGTGACTGACAGGCAAGGGACAACTAGAAATTCTGATAAATTCACAAACACAGTGTTCCAGGGAAGGTACCTCCTCAGTGAGTGTTCACTTGCAGATACGATAACTGATAGTGAGGTCACTTAGAGAAGAAAGATAGACTGAGCGTGCATGCGTTATGTGTGAAGATGCAAATTTCAAAGTAATTTCAACAGAAGTCAGTCATCTAAATAATTGCAAAGAATGTCAGTGTTGAATCAGCTTGCTATAAGGTAGTCTTCATGCCATCCAAAGGACGTAGGTTTTGGAGCCAGACAAATAGGTGAAAATACTCATTTTTTCCATTTACTAGTTGTGTGACCTTGAAGGCTTATTCATTCTTTCTAAACCTCAGGAGCAAAATTGGAATTCTAATCCCTAATGGATAGATTATTTCATTTAAACCTTTAACGGTGACACCTTCCCTTGAGATGAAATACAGAGTAGCCTGAGGATATGGCTGAAATAGTCTTTCTGAATAAAATATTCATAAAGCAATAAGCAAGCACTATCTATATATTTATTTCTTAGAGGAATGCATATAAATCCACACATGAGGATGCAGAGAATTCTTACTCTTAGTATTACCTAAAAGAAATTACATTGCCCTACTAATGAAAAAGTACAATGTTCTGTAAAGAAAGTACTCTAGAATATAGTCCTGAGCTGGGAATATGGCCTAGTAGCAGGAGTGCTTGCCTCGAATACATGAAGCCCTGGGTTCAACTCCCCAGCACCACATATATAGAAAACGGCCAGAAGTGGCGCTTGGCTCAAGTGGCAGAGTGCTAGCCTTGAGCAAAAAGAAGCCAAGGACAGTGCTCAGGCCCTGAGTTCAAGCCCCCAGACTGGCAAAAAAGAATTTTTTTTATTAAATAAATAAAATAAAATATAGTCCCATATATTTCTTTCATATTTTATGTTGTTTTTAAGACAAAAACATTGTCTTTGCCAGGTTTAGTTACATTACCTAATTGTAATCTGTGATCCACCATTCACATTACAACAGTTAAAATTAAATGTCCTCCTCTGTTGTTGAAGTGATTCACATTTAGACATGGAAATATTTTTCTGCTCATGAAGAACAATCAACACTTGTCCTCATTGTAATCTTTGGTGTTAGCTTGGATTTTTTGCAGCTAACTGTGTGTGTCTGTATATATGCTGGTCTTGGGGCTTGGACTCAGGGCCTGGGTACTATCTCTGAGCTTTTGTGCTCAAGGCTAGAGCTCTGCCTTTTAAGCTGCAGCTCCACTTTGGCTTTATAGTAATTGGAGATAAGATTCTCATGGACTTTCCTGCATGAGCTGGCTTTGAACCATGCCCCTCAGATCTCAGCCTTCTGAGTTACAATGCTAATGTGGCTCCTTACAACCTTCATTTCATGAAATGAGAATTAGAACCTTCTTTTTTCCAACTTTGTATATATTACTAAAAATGTAATAAAAATTTCAAAGTAATGTGATATAAAATAGAGAATATTTTGTACTTTCTTCTTTGACATGCTACCTTTATTGTGTTTACAAGACTGATATACTTATTTATTATTAATTTTCATCTGTGTTTCCTTACTTTTTTCCCCTATTCCTTTCGAAGACAGGGGGTAGTAAGGTAAGTGTTTTATTGAGGAATATATTTTATTCAAATATTCTTTGTTTTATTTTTATCTTTATAGCATTGTAATGTGTTAATATTTTCTTTTCTTTTTTGCTGGTCCCGGGGCTTGAACTCAGGACATGGGTACTGTCCCTGAGCCTCTGTGCTCAAGGCCAACACTCTGCCACTTGAGCCACAGAACCATATCCTGCTTTTTCTGAATTGTTTATTGGAAATAAGAGTCTTACTGACTTTCCTGCCCAGGCTGGCTTTGAACTGTGATCCTCAGATCTCAGCCTCCTGAGTAGCTAGGATTACAGGTGTGAGCCACCAAAGTCTGGCTTTATATTAACATATTCTTATAAAACAGTTAGATATATCAAGAAAGAATTGTAAAATGAGTGGGCTGGGAATATGCCCTAGTGGCAAGAATGCTTGCCTCGTATACATAAAGCCCTCGGTTCAATTCCCCAGCAGCACATATACGGAAAACGGCCAGAAGTGGTGCTGTGGCTCAAGTGGCAGAGTGCTAGCCTTGAGCAAAAAGAAGCCAGAGACAGTGCTCAGGCCCTGAGTCCAAGGCCCAGGACTGGCAAAAAAAAGAATTATAAATTGAAATAGGACAAACTCCATTAAATTGGATTTTTAGACATAATATGTAGTTATTCTTTATGATACATTGATTATACAAATGACTTCATGAACTTCTATACTTTAGATAGTTTAAGATCTGTCCTCAAGTTTTAGGAGCTCATAAAAGCAAACTTAAATATATACATTTATCAGTGAAACCTGCTAGCTTCATTTAATGCATGTTTGTTCATTCAGTTAAAAATACTAAAAAGTTAATTACTTAATTGTACATTTAGTAAAATAACTTGGGTAAGATGACATGGGTAATTTTAGATCTACCTTTAGTGAGATGAAAGTGTCTCTAGAGTTTTATGAAGCACTACACTGGGAAAATAATCAGTCAGCTTTAGAAGTTGGGTCTTGGAGATCTGTCTCAGGTGGCAGGGTACCTGCTAATGAACATTAAATGTCAGATAGTGAGATGGAGTCTCAGTCTCAGGGGTGGGGAGAGGGGATGAAGTAACTTTAGAAGTAAAAAAAAAAAAAAGTAGCAATGGGAAAATTCTAAGAGATGGAATTTTTTAAATGCCCAAAGTGTGCAGATAGTTAAATAGTAGGCCCTCTGATTATATTTGACAGCAGGAATGATCAGTGAAATTCATGCTGGATTTTAAGCAGGGATGTGTGGAAAGGTGAGCACAGAGCATGACACCACCTCTAAAGAGACCCACAGAGCGGTGGAGGCGTGGCTCCCGTGCTGGAGCACCAGCTGGGAGTGGAAAACTCAAGTGAAAACACCAAGCTAGAGCACAGACCTGAAGTTCAAGCTGGAGTACCAGCACAACCAAATACTAAAGAAGTCCACACACTCTCCTGTTGAACAGAAGTGAAACATTCCAAGCTAGCTTCTAAGCCATCCCACGTAGCTTGTTCCGTACCAGTCTCTGCATTATGGAGATAGTAAGCCAGTTTATGGAATGAAGCAAGATTGCATGGCCGCTCCTTAGAAAGAACAGTCAGTTTTCTGGGAATCACTCGTTTCAAAGCTGTTCCAAATGACCTTCTGTCACGAGCTCCATCAAGTGCTGTTCTAGATGAGTAAGGACAGTTCTGGGTTCAGTGGGAGGATAGATGGAGTGGGGGACTCCTATGATGCCCTGCACTTCTGCTAGGCCTTATACCCCACCACCCTGTGCTTTCCCTGGGTGTGAAGCAAGTTCTCTACCACTTAGCTACATCTTCAGTCTTTATTCCTTTAATTAATTACTTTTGTTGTTGTTGTTTCTTGAGACAGAGTCTCACTACATAAGCCAAACTAGTTGCAGACGAGATCCTCCAGCCTCAGTCTCCTGAGTGCTGGAATGGGGTTGTGTCACCACTGCAGAACTCACTAGAATACTATTGGAAAGGTGTTGTTTCTCCTTTTCTTTCTTTTTGCTAGTTCTCTTTTTTTTTCCACCCCAGTGGAACCCATGACTCCACTCTAGCTTTACACTAATAATTTTTTAAAAGGCTAATTTTATAGTGATTTTGTTTATAAGCACGTTTTTTTTCTACATAATTTAAGAAACTACATTTTAGAAATGGTTGGATTTGGGTTTCTTTTTTTGCAGTGCTAGGGTTTGGACTCAGGGCCTCCTGCCTGCTAGGCAGGTACTCTACTACTACTCTACTTCACTTCACTTATGTTTTAGACAAGGTCTTGTATTTTTGTATAAAATCAGCCTTGGACCACAATGCTTCTATCTATGCCTACAGAGTAGTTGAGACTACAGTGACCCACTATGCCTGGCTTACTTGATGAGATGGGTGGGTCTCCCTAACTTTTTTGCATGGGCTAGCCTTGAACTGTGATTCCCCCGATCTGCCTTCCAAATACCTGTGGATACAGGCACGTAACAATGATCAACAGGATTTTTCTGTTGATTCACTGATGGATGGATGATGTGCTGATACTTGGACTCGAACTCAACTTTTTAACTCAAGTGGTATTCTACCACTTGAGCCGCATTTTGCTGTTTAATTATAGGTAAGAGTCTTGAGATTTTTCTGCCTTGACTGGCTTTGAACTGAAATCCTGAGATCTCAGCCTCCTTAGTAGCTAAGATTGAAGGCATGAGCCACAGCACCTAGTGGAATATTTCTTTTTAATGTTATTTCCTTTGCTAGTCAAATTCCAAAGCCAACTAGATCCTCAGTTACTCCTCCGGCCTGTGGGTTGGCTGACTGGGGGGGGGGGGGGGGGGCGGTCCTTCAGATTCTCAATAAAGGACTTCTTAGACAATTCTCACCTTCAGTGCTCCCAGCCTTTTAAATTAAGATTTTATTTCCCGTTTGTAAAAACAAAGATAGGCATACACATTTCGTTAGAAATTCAGTTTGTGCAATCCGAATAAAAAAAAGAATGGAGTTTTTAGTTTACACACAGGACATTTTGAATTCTCATTTACATTTCTCTCTCTCTCTTTTGCCTTTTTTCTTCTGATCTCTTTGCCATTAGTGGAATAATGTAAGCCTTTACTATGTTCAGTAGTAAAAGTCGACAGGCCTTTAATATGTGCAGTGTAGTTTGTCTGCACTGAATATATAAAATATTGTATTACAGGAAATATTTTGCTATGCTTTAAAATTCAAATTGTGTTGTAATGTTTTCTTCTTTCTTTTGTTTGCTGCTGAAAAAGAGGTTCCAGGTAATCTCCTTGTTACGTTGATGAGACCTAATTTTATGTTGCCATCATCTCTTTCCTTTGCCATTAATGAGCTATGTGACTCAATGCTGTTCACCTCTATTCAGTTTTCTGCACTTTCTCCCTTTGGAATTAGAGCCTCTGAAATGAATAGTGCATGTATATATGTGTGCTGGTTCTGTGGCTTGAATTTAGAGTCTGGGCACTGTCCCTAAGCTTTTTTATTAAGTGCTAACACTCTACCAATGGAACCACAGCTCCACTTATTTGGGTGGTTTATAGGAGTCTTAAGAACTTTCCTGCCTTGGCTGGCTTTGAACCATGATCCTCATATCTCAGCCTCCTGAGCAGCTAGGATTGTAGGTATGAGCCATCAATGTATAGCATGAATAGAACCATAATTATTGGATTTGTACCCTATATGTAATTGCTTTACTGAGGCTTACCCATTCATCTTGTATAGTTTTTCAACTTGTACAATTTTATTTTAAGCAATAATACAGTATACTTTATTTGAATGGCCCTTATAAAAATCAAAATATGCTTAATTGTTACATAGTTGTATGAATATAAATTGCTTATTATAGTTTGAGTTATAGTTAAAGCTATCAGATACTAACATTGATGAAACAATTACCAAATTGACTTGGAAGAAAACCAGTTTCACTGGGCACTGGTGGCTCACACTTGTAATCCTAGCTACTCAGGAAGCTGGGATCTGAGGACCACAGTTCAAAGCCAACCCAGGCAGACAAATATGGGACTCTTATCTCTAACCTGAAAAAAGCCAGAAATGGAGACTTGGCTCAAGTGGTAGAGTGCTAGCCTTGAACAAAAAAGCTTAGGGACAGAGTCCAGACACTGATTTCCAACACCAAGACCAGCACCAAAAAAAAAAAAAAATATATATATATATATATATATATTCTATTATTTGAAACAGTCAGTCCTAGTAGAATTATTTAAGTAGCTAAGATTACAAGTATAGGCTGGGAATGTGGTTTAGCGGTAGAGTGCTTGCCTAGCATGCATGAAACCCTTGGTTCGATTACTTAGTGCCACATAAACAGAAAAAGCCAGAAGTGGCACTGTGTCTCAAGAGGTAGAGTGCTAGCCTTGAGCAAAAGAAGCTCAGGGATAGAGCCCAGGCCCTGAGTTCAAGCCCCAGGACTGGCAAAAAAAAAGGAAGGAAAAGGAAGGGAAAGGGGAAGGGGAAAAGGAAAGGGATTACAGGTGTGAGCCATCAGTGCCCAGCTAGGACATTTGCTTTCTGACACCAATTAGGCATGTGTATATATTCTACATGCTGTTTCATGTCACATATAAAAATCTACATTCACTTTCTTTTATTTTTGCAGTGCTAGGGATCAAACCTAGGGCCGTGTGCATGTTCTACAAATGCTCTAGCACTGAGCCACATAATCATTTTATGTTTTGCATGTTCCAGAGCTATACATTTTATATTACATGTTCAAGATATAACAGTTCTCTTCCTTTCTGACAGTTTTAATATGAACACAGATTATGCCTTTGATTTTTAGAAAATTTATTCATAAATATTAGAATGTCTCTCTAAGGGGGTTATTTGTATCACTGTCTTTGTGCTAGTACTGTGCTGGTACTCAATGGCCTGGCCACTGCCCCTTAGTGTTTTGCTCAAGGCTGATATACTCCCACTTGAGCCACAGCTCTACTTCTGGCTTCTGGGCTATTAATTAGTGATAAAAGATAAGACTTTACTTTCCAGGTTGATTTTGAACCATGATCCACAGATCTCAGTGTCCTGAGTGGCTAGGATTACAGGCAAGAGCCACTGGTGCCCAGTTTAATTTCCTTTTGATTTAGTTTTTACAAACTGAATATTTAAAATTTGGAGAGGGGCTGCTATATGATTGATTTAGATTCAGTGCTCAGGTTATTCAGTTTGGCAGATGAGAAGAAGGAAAATGAGCAGTTGGAAACATTAGTAATAGCTATTACCTTCTCCAGAGTGTTGTATTCATATTAGTGCTTTATGACTATAAATTGTTTTCCTTGAATAGCTGTTGGATTGTGAAGCCTTTAGCACAATTGAGGGATGGCAGGAAGTAGAGCCAGTAAAAGGAGGGTGTGGAAGAATAGCAAATAAGGAGCATGGAAAAGGATGTTACTATAAATTTGAACTCAGATGTGATTTATGTTTGTTTGCTAATGATATAGAAAGTACACAGAAATATTAAGATTCACTTTCAAGAAGAAAATGTTGAAGGTGTTGAGTGCTTTAGAGCAATAATCCAGGCTCTACTGATAATGTACTCCTCAAGAAATGTGTTGAGTTCGTAAAATTATTTTCTTATATGCCATATATTATCTGTAATATTTATTTTAATATGTTATTGTCATTTAATATTTTTTATTTACAATATCATATTTAGTGTTAACCAAGAAATAAAAGTAAGCTGGGAGCTAATGGTCATGCCTGTGATTCTAGCTACTCAGGAGGCTGAGATCTGGAGAATCACAGTTCAAAGCCAACGCAGGCAGAAAAGTCTCTGAGACTCTATCTCCAAAATAACCAGCAAGAAAGCTGGACTGGAGGCCTGGCTGAAATGGTAGAGAGCCAACCAAGTAAACAAGCTGAGCTAGCAAGAGGCCCTGGGTTCAAGCTCAGTGCTGGAAAAAAAACAAACCCAACCCAAGAAAATGAATACATTTTTAAATTGCTTTCTTTTCACCTTCTTGCATGAGAAGCTATCAAAACACAGAGGCCACCGGTCTACAGGAGCCAGATGGGTTCCCACTGGCCAGCCGTGCCCTCTCTGGAGGGCCCCTTGGGTGGCCCTGGTCCTGGGTGATGCATACATTGCCTCCTTCCTCCCAACTTTGTTTCAGGCCCCCAGTGAGCAGAGCCCCACCACAGCCAGAAAAACTGCAGACAAACAACATTGGCAAGAAAAAGAGACCCATAGAGGTAAGAAAAGCCATTTCCCATCGTTACTATGATGTTGCCCTGAGTTCTCTCTATACAACACCCAAGCATTGCCATTGGTTTTCATGGAAATAAGTGTATTAAACATAACCTTCCTTTGGTTGTAAAAACGCCTACTTTGTTTCTCAGGTGTGGACTGAGACCTACTGTGTCTCTTAATTTTTTAAATGAGTCTTTTACTTTCCCTACATAATGCCTTGCAAAATTGATCAGTATCTCAGAATTTGTAAATATAGATATATGGGAATGATTAGCTGCTTAAGTAAGCCCAACACCTTGGCACTTTCTTATACTTACTGGGATGAATTTATCAGCTAAAGGTTAAATAAATACCCTGCTTCTTGCACTTTACCACGTGATAAACTTACAGCACAGGGGCGCTGGGGACGGTTTTCTGTCTCTCCTTCCAGACGAGATCTTTCCCAATACTTGAGGAAGAAGGCTCTGGCCAGCATGGCAGGAAGAAGCCTGGCCTTCCTCAGGCCTGAATGGGCTCAAGGATGCTCAGCAGAATGGGCACTTTCAGTTGTAGGATTCTCTGCTTGAACAAGAGCATGACTTGTCAGAGACAACTGGGTTCTTCAGAGTACCTGATGTGCACACCATTTATCCTAAGATAAAGTTTATGTGACTACACTGAATACAACTTAAAGTATTCCTTTGATAACAAGCATCTCAATGTTTAACACCTAGATACATTTAATGTAAAATTCTTGGAATCAGCTGAGCTCATTTCCTTTTCCTTTTCATTAGTTTACATAGAAAAATACAAAATGTAGAATGTGTTTTAGTTGTCCAAAACAGGTTACCTAGAGAAATGTGTCTAGTTAGTTTTGTGCCTGAAGTTTGTTAAACATCAAAAACATACCCTTCCTTCATTTTGACTGACAAGCTCAGTACTGTGTGCACCACAGAACATGAATGAACATTTACATTTCAGGAAAAATATCCATTATTGTTACAGGACCTTGTTTTGGACCTTGTGTTTGGTTATCGAGGCAGAGACTGCAGGAATAATGTACACTATTTAAATGATGGTGATGATATAATTTATCATACTGCGTCAGTTGGAATTCTACACAATGTTGCTACAGGTAGGAAATCCTAATTCACCCTTATACACACACAGTTTTTAATTTAGGATGTATCTAGCAGCTTAAAGGTATTTTTTAAAGCTGTAAATAATATTTTAAATATATTAGAGAAAAAGTCCAGACTATTTCATATTCCAGTCTTTGAGGGGAGGGTTTATGTTGCTTTTTTTTGTCGGTTGTGAGGCTTGAACTCTGGGCATGGGCCCTATCCCTGAGTTCTTCAGCTCCAGGCTAGCACTCTACCACTTGAGCCATGGTGCCACTTCCAGTTTTCTGGTGGTTCATTGGAGATAAGAGTCTCGTGGACTTGTTTGCCTGGGCTGGCTTTGAGCCATGATCCTCAGGTCTCAGCCTCCTGAGTAGCTAGGATTACAGGCCTGAGCCACCAGCGCCGGCTTTTTGTTTTTGAGACAAGCTCTTCTTGTACAGTCTAGGCTAGCCTGGATCTCTACGTAGCTCAGGCTGGCCTCATAATTGCAATTCTCCTGGCTCAACATCTCAAGTGCTGGGATTATGCCACCCTGCCCAGCCACTAGTCTTAAAGAGCATTATACAGCAGAACACTGTTTCATCATGCAAAGTTCTATTCGCTCTGTATTTGAAGTGAGGCTTTACAGCATTAAGAATATGCTTTATAATGAAACCATTTATCATTGGAGTTCCATTTTCCCACATTCTCACCATGAGATGGTTTGGGATGGTTGTCTCTGATAACGATTGAAAGCAGCATGTCGGTAATGATTGCTGGGTAGGATGTTTTTATTGAGGTCTTGGAAAGCTGAGGAATCTGCTTATCTGTGTTTTTACTCATGAGTCTAAAAATGTAAGAAAGTATTTCTTGATGTTTAACTGGTCTGAAGAACAAATTAAGTTCTTTTAGCATCATTGGATGACCAACGTGAACATTCTGGTGACATTGTAAATTTTTGTTTTATTCCATAAATTTGTAAGCTTAATTTGTAAGTTAGAAGTAGAAACAAGGGGCTGGGAATGTGGCTTAGTGGTAGAGAGCTTGCCTAGTGTGCACAAAGCCCTGGGTTCGATTCCTCAGCACCACATAACCAGAAAAAGCTGGAAGTGACGCTGTGGCTCAAGTGGTAGAGCGCTAGCCTTGAGTAAAAAGAAGCCAAGGACAGTGCTCAGGCCTTGAGTCCAAGCCCTAGGACTGGCAAAACAAAAATGATTATTTAAAAATGCTGTTTTGAAAGAAAATTGAAGCTTCACTTACCCTTCAAGAATAGGGAGGAGTAAGACAAGCAAAAAAAGAAACAATGCATAAACAGACTCTGATACTTATCATTTTAATTTTTGGGTTTTTTTATTTTAAATTAACCACCTTTCTAAGGATGGGATATGAAGAGAGAGGCAGCAAGAAGAGTGGGCATTGCCAGCATCCTGTGTATTTGGTTTTTTATGGGTTTGGTGATCCAGTGCATTGTTCATTGTCTAGGAATTTAGACAATCTGTTTGTCACTTGATCTTCACCAACTTCACCAGCAGCCTTCAAGTCTAGAAAGTACAAAACACATTTCACTTTGGGAAGTTTGACAGTAATAGGAGGTCTGCTAAATGTAGTTGTAGAGGTTTTGTTTTGTTTTATTGGAGGACCTGATATTGCTGGTTTTCTATTATTTGGGCCTGTTGTACCATTTCCCTCCAGGCCATTAATCTCATGTTTCATTTACTTTATTATATCCCACATGGACTGCTGCTGTGATCCTCTAGTGTCTCTTCTACTTTCAGTATCCATAGATGCTGAAATTCCTTAAGAAATTAATTATTTGATTAAAAAAATCAAAATCTTTCATGTTTCTCTATTTACTGCAGAATAAGTGTGAAATAAGAATAAAAACGGGAGGCTGGGAATATGGCCTAGTGGCAAGAGTGCTTGTCTCATATACATGAAGCCCTGGGTTCGATTCCCCAGCACCACATACATAGAAAATGGCCAGAAGTGGCGCTGTGGCTCAAGTGGCAGAGTGCTAGCCTTGAGCAAAAAGAAGCCAGGGACAGTGCTCAGGCCCTGAGTCTAAGGCCCAGGACTGGCAAAAAAAAAAAAAAAGAATAAAAATGGCCCAAATTACTAAAATGGAAAAATATCTGTTGTTTTTATGTGACTTTGGTGAATCTTTTCCTTTAAGAAACACAAATGGAAAGGTCATCATGTAACCTTCAAAACCTTCCATAGTTCTAGTTTGTAGTTGCCTTCCCAACCACACTGCTGGTTCACTTCCACCAAAGGATGGAGACCCAACACTTGCCTGCCCTGTGTCCTTGCTCAAAGTGCTTCCCTGCCTAAAGTGGTCTTCCCTAACCACCATCACATTTATAGAATGTGTTTGGATCAGTATATAGGAGTGCCACATTTCCACAATGTGAATACTCTTGAATACTCTTTCCTATAGCTGTGTGTGTGTGAGTGTGTGATCGCTGGGATATGAACCCATTGTACCTGCCAGGCAGGTGCTTCACCACTGAGCTACATCCCCATCCCTCCGTAGCATTTGAATCTTTATTTCTCTTGTGCCTTCAGGCTTGTTGATCATAGGACTCTAATGCTTTAAAACTTCTGACTTATTAGTATCTTTATGGTAGTTTATATACGATATATGCTCAAAAGCTATATATACTAGCAAATACTTTAAAAGAGTAGTTTATCATACTAGATAAGTACATTTGACTGTTAAATCCTCAAATTTTGAAACTTACTGCTCAAATTCTTTCCTGTTAGGGACCCAGAGTTTTTATCAGGAGCATAATGATGACATTCTATGCCTCACTGTAAATCAGCACCCCAAGTTTATCAACATAGTGGCGACTGGCCAAGTAGGTATGTTTCTATGTTTTAAAAAGAAACAATTTGGAACATTGCTTTTGTTTAAATAAATTCAGTGTCTTAAAAAAAAAGCTTAAACAGTGTAATTGTGGATGGTTCAAAGTCTACATGTACATAAAGCAAATACCTATTAGTGTATAAAATTTACTTCCATGTAAATTTCTGTTACTCACTTGAATTAGTTCAAGACAATTCAGTATTTAAAATAAACTATTGTATAGTACCTAAAACAGTTGGGTTCAGTCCTTTATCAAGAATTTAGTCTGTGATTGCTACTCATTGGCCCTCAGGCTCTGGCCTGTGACTTCATCTTCCACTTCGGGAGAGATCTACCCCATTCTTACTGAATCTTGTCTAGTACTTCTTTTGTAGAAGGTCTCCTTTGGACATCTCCAGCACATTCCATGAGACAAGATGTCCATGGGAGCGATGCTTTGCTTTGCATGGAGTAGCTTCCCCCATGGACAGCCTTCCCTGATACCCTAGTATTCTCAACCACATGGTCCTGAACCCATTTTTGGACCTTTCCTCAGTGCTCGTCCCCCAAGTAGAAGATTGTACAACCAATATGTGCATGCTTGAGGGGTAGGCTTGTGAGATTCCAAGTAAGAACAAATGTATCTTAGTTGCTTTTGAGTACTGTAAGAAATACCATAGACTAGGTAGCTTAAAAAACAGGGGGAAATGAGGGAGGAAGTAACAAATTGTACAAGCAGTGTACCCACTGCCTTACATATGAAACTGTACACACTTTGACAATAAATAAATAATTATTCAAAAACCCAGAAATTTAGCCTGGCACTGGTGGTTCACATCTGTAATCCTGGCTACAGAGGTGGCTGAGGTCTGAGGATCAGAGCCAGCTGGGGCAGACACATCTGGGAAACTCTTATCTGTAGCTAACAAAAAGCTAGATATAGAGGTCTATCTCAAGGGGTAGAGCACCAACTATGAGTAAAACAGCCAGACCAGACTGCAAGGCCCTGAGTCCAAACCCCTGTACTGGCACAAGTTCTGGAGAGTGGAGGATCAAGATCATGAGTTTGGATTGTGTGGGGTAGACAGATGTGCTTTCTGGGTTACAGAGGGCCTTTTTCTAGCCTCCTACAGTAGAGAAAAAGATGATCTTTCTTCTCCTCCTTCCTAGATGCTGATCTCATGGTGAAGGCCTATCATGACCTCATCATCCCCTAAAGGCTGTACCCCTTCTCTTCCATCCTGTTTGAAATTAGTGTCAATGTTTGAATTTTGGAGGGCCCCAAACATTCAGCTTATAGCAGCACTTGTGAGCTTCATGGCTCCTGGTAGTATGGGAGGGAGCCAGGGGGAGAAGGCTGACTTATACCGCGGGATGTACTCACCAACAAAAGACGCCTCGTTTGATACTCTGTCTTAGTCACTGTTAGGCCTGTGATCTCTGACCTGGAGATCTGTACTCTTGTCACAGACTCTTAGTTATCCAGGCTGACCTGGTCACAGCAATTCTCCCAATCTCTCAGCCAGTCTTCAGGTGGCCTAGCTTCAAGTCCTTCCACCAATGGGAAATTAATTATCCAAGTATGTTGAGAAGGATAAAGGAATCATTCAAGTCATAGAGTGCTTACCCACCAAGCACAAAGCCCTGAATTCCCCAGTACTGTCCAGAAATTAAAATCATAGTATGATTAGAACTAAACGTGTGATTTACTATATGAGCACTTGGCAGAACTGAGTCCTTCATTTTCTTTTCCCTCATCTCCCAAGTCAAGATACTCTGGACCTTTTGATCAATATGTTCTTGAAATCCTTGTTTAGGCTTGATTGATTTAAAAAAATTATATAAGAGCTGGGAATATGGCCTAGTGGCAAGAGTGCTTGCCTCCTACACATGAAGCTCTCAGTTCGATTCCCCAGCACCACATATATGGAAAACGGCCAGAAGGGGGCGCTGTGGCTCAGGTGGCAGAGTGCTAGCCTTGAGCGGGAAGAAGCCAGGGACAGTGCTCAGGCCCTGAGTCCAAGGCCCAGGACTGGCCAAAAAAAAAAATATATATATATATATATATATATATATATATATATATATATATATATATAACTCTAATGAGTTCCTCAAATTATTGCTGTGCTGGTACTGAGGTTTTTAAATGAGAGTCAGACTTGTTTTGTTTGGTTTTTGTTGCCAGTTCTGGGGCATGAACTCAGTGCCTGAGCACTGTCCCTGGCTTCTTTTTGCTCAAGGCTAGCACTTCACCACTTTAGCCACAGCGCCACTTCCAGCTTTTTTCTATATATATGGTGCTAAGGAATCGAACCCAGGGCTTCATGAATACGAGGCGAGCACTTTACCACTAGGCCATATTCCCAGCCCAGAGTCAGACTTTTAAATGATACCTCTGGTCCAGCTTTTTGCTGGTTAGTTGGAGATGGAGTCTTGCAGACTTTTCTGTTTAGGCTGGCTTCAAACCAATATCCTCAAGTGTCAGCCTCCTCACTGGCTAGGATTACAGAAGTAAACCACTAGCACCCAGCTAGATTAAATTAATTTACTTCTTTCTGTTCTGCTAAATACTGTTACAGAGGGGGGGGGCAGAGGGAGGGAGGGAAGGAGGATGAACTTGGCAATGGGGTACTAATGGCTTATGCCTGTAATCCTGGCTGAGATCTGGGAATCATGGTTCAGAGCCATCCCAGGCAGGACAGTCCATGAGACTCTTACCTCCAAGTAAGCACCAAAAAGTCAGTAGTGGAGCTGTGGTGTAGCGCTAGCCTTGAGCACGAAAGCTCAGGAACAGCATCCAGGCCTGAGTTTAAGCCCAGGACCAGTACAAATACAACTCTCCCAGGAAAAAAGAAGAAAACTTGCTAACAAATATGAGCATAGGCATTCTCATTTTCTTTCTTGGCAAACTTTTACTCATATAGAACAACTTTTGTCACAAGGAAGAACTGTTTTTGTTTCTTGGATTACACAGACACCATTCCTATCATGTCCCTTCAAAGGTTTACATCTAGATCTACCCCTTCTCTGAAAGCAGAGATGCACAGGGCCTGACAGTGCATTTTATCAGCCAAAGTAAATGTCATCACGATTTAAATCTTATCAACATTATTTTAAAAGTTATTACAATTAAAATTGCATGAACCTTACTAACTACAAAAAGAATGTTTTCTCTGAAGAAGACTGAAAAGTCAATATAGTATGTGTAGCAATTAACACAAATCCCTCCATCCAATTTATTCAACTGAAAAGAATAAGCGAGACTTGGTCAATGATAGGACTTAGATTATTTTAAAACTTTTATAATAATTGTATTTTTATACTTTTACTGTTAATATTTGCTGTTTATAGGTAATTATTTTTCTGCCTTTCCCATTATAGGTGATTCAGCAGATATGTCAGGTAAGGAAAATTGATGATTTTCTCTCCTGAGTTCAAGCCCCAGGACTGGTATAAAAAATGTAACTTCTTGGAGGTTGGGCGGTGTAAGTCAACCTTCTCCCCCGGCTCCATGCCACACTACCAGGAGCCATGACGCTCACAAGTGCTGCTATAAGCTTAGTGGCTTAGCGGTAGAGTGCTTGCCTAACATGCATGAAGCCCTGGGTTTGATTCTCAGCACCACAAAAACAGAAAAAGCCAGAAGTGGTGCTGTGGCTCAAGTGGCAGAGTGCTAGCCTTGAACAAAAAGAAGCCAGGGACAGTGCCCAGGCCCAGAGTTCAAGCCCCAGGCCTGCAATCAGTCAATCAATATATAAATCAACAAATACTACCTAAAGATTAAATCTTTTTGAAATGTATTGTTTTTGTAGACTGCGTCAGTTTTTGAAATGAATTTTTCAGTTATTGTACATATTAGATCAACAGATTATATTAAAACTTAAAATTACTCCATTTTTGATCACTAGTTTATAAATTAAAACACTATTAATAATGTATGCCTATTTTTCTAGATATTATAGTAGCTAGGCATTTTCAGTGAATACTTAAATTCAATGCATTTATCATGTTAAATGCATATAACTCTCCATATAATTATATTAAGATTTGTAAGTAGGCTCCTAGGCCTGTTTCTGCTCTGGTGCTGAGGATCAAACCTAGGCCTTTGCACTTGCCCTGAGCTATGCCTGGAGGCCACAGACATGCATTCTTTTTTATAAGTTGTTTGGTATTATTATTGCCTGATTGGCTTATCAAAATACTACTTACAAAAAAAAGTAATTTGGGTTATATCCTGAAGAAGTTTACTTTTTTTTCCTTTTTACTGTTTACTTTTTTTTTCCTTTCCTAAATTACTTTTGGTCTTGAGCTTTTTGTATTAATTATAATTCTTAGAACTATTTTTTTCAACATTTCAGAATTAAGTATCAGATTTAGAAATGGAAACATTTAATCAGTTCTAACTTTTGGATCTTATCTTTGTTTAGCTACTGCCCCTTCTATCCACATCTGGGATGCAATGAACAAGCAGACTTTATCTGTATTACGATGCTACCATTCAAAGGGGGTGTGCTCGGTTAGCTTCAGTGCTACTGGCAAACTACTGCTGTCTGTGGGTTTAGACCCAGAACACACTATTACCATTTGGAGATGGCAGGAAGGTACGATTCTGTTTATGTGGTTTAACAAACAAACAAGAATATTAGATCATAGGAATTCTCTATTTATTATATCCCTTAAATAGATGATTGTTGAAACCATTATGTACTATAGTACTACACAATACCAATGTAGTTAGTGGTATAATAGGTGTGTTTCCCTTTAAAAAGCTCACAAAATATGTTAATAAAACTGTTAATAGTGTTAGAGTATTTCACTGCTATTTCCTCTCAATAAGAAACTATGCATGTCTTTACTAATGATCATTAATGAATGACCTTGGTTGGTCATGAAGGCTATGGTATAGCTCAGGTGGTAGAACTCTTGCCTTTCAAGTGCCAGCCCCTGGGTGGGTGTGTGTGTGTGTGTGTGTGTGTGTGTGTGTAGGTGTGTGTGTGTGTGTGTGTAGTGCTAGGAATCAAACCCAGGGCCTCACACACACGCCAGACAAGTGTTCTACCAGTAAGCCCCAGACTAGCCTATAAAGTATATTTTAAATCATAGTGGAGACCACTAGAAAATGTTACCTAACATAGTTTCGGTGAAAATGTTAAGGTATATAGAGAAATGAATGGAGTTAACCCAGAAAGAAAAATAAGTCAGGTTCCTAAGATCTAAAATGGCCTTTAGATGGTAATGAAGCTGTCCCTGTGCCCATCCCTTGTGAAGCCCGATGGAAGGACCCCATAGGTGATTGTGGGTTATGGATTGCTAGACAGCGCAGCAAGGACAATGACCCTCTCTTCTTACAGGCATTCTTTTGTTATTGTTTTGAATGGTAGTTAATTCTGTTGATTAGCTTGCTTCTTATACTAACTTGGATAATACTGTTGTATCCTCTGTGTCAGGGGCCAAAATTGCCAGCAAAGCTGGGCACAACCAACGAATTTTTGTAGCAGAATTCCGCCCAGATTCCGATACCCAGTTTGTCTCTGTGGGAGTAAAACATGTGAAGTTCTGGACCCTGGCGGGAAGGGCCCTTCTGAGCAAGAAAGGGCTGCTGAGCACACTGCAAGATGCCCGGATGCAGACCATGCTCGCTGTTGCATTTGGTGCAGTATGTCTCTTAAAATCCTGTGTGATAGTAGAATTTAGATTACTGGACTTTGTTAAGTCACATAAATGTTGATATGACGTAATAATCCACTAATCATTGTTTGTCCTAGTCACACATATATTTCATCTTTAAAAATTCTGATAATAGAAATGAGGGTGGGGCCGGGCCTTCATTACTACGCTTGTGACCCTGGCTATTCTAAACTGTGTGTCTTCCTAGTAGTTCCTTATGCACCTAAGATTTTTTTTTTGTCAGAATAAAAGGAAAGTCAATCAAATTACCATGATGTTCAAGAAATTGAAGGTCACATTTGGATTTCAGATTCCTTTGCCCTCTAGCATCTTAACTCTCTGCCTGTGGTATAGTTCAATTAGAAGCCAGTGCCTCTACTACAGGGGAAAGGAGAGGTGGAAGGAAAGAAGCAGTTCCAGTTTAAACAACTCTCAAGACTCCTCCTTTCTCTTCCCTTGACTCCATTCCACCTGGGCCCCTGGTTTATACTCCGTATCTTTCCATTAATTCTGTGCCCTGGCAGCTTTATAAATCTTCTGATGCAATTTAAAAAATAAACCCCTATGTGGTTCTCCTTATTAAAGTGTTCATATGGGTATGAATACAAGGTCCTGTAAGAAGGAAAATCACGAGTATAGGGCAGTTAAGTACACTTCTGTTTTTGAGAAAAGACCATAGACATTATTGGTGACACCCTGTCAAGTTTGAGTTGGACATTTTGGGTATATTTAATATAGGACCAGTAAATTGTTTCTGGCAGAAAATCCAGACATTCACATGATTCTGGCACTTAAATTTGCCTATCTAAATAGAATTCATTACCTAATACCCATTCCCAATAAGAACAAATAAGCGTGGTGACTAAAATATTAGAAACAGTTTGTTTGCCATATATGAAGGAACAGTGCAATCAGTGAAGATGTTTTCTGCCATAACAGGTAGGTTTATATTCAGATTAAGTGGTTCTAATTTAGTTTTTAATTTACATACAAGCATAAATGTAAAAAATAAAATAAAAACAAAGTTGTACGTGCTTATAGATACCACGCGATGTTTCAGTGGGCGCGTGTTGGGGTCTGCACGGCAGCCTGCTGTCTGTGTGCTGAAGCAGCGGACTTCTGGCTGCGGATCTAGTGACGCCCCTTGACCGGCAGGCATTCGCCAGGGGCAGAAAACGCCTACAACTTCAGTGTAGATGACAGCTTCACTTTGTGACCAGTTTTCTATAAAAACCTGTTGAAAAGCCACATTAACTCCTTATTCTTTTCTTACTCTCGGTGATTAGGGATCTTTAATTTGCTAGAGGAAAGTAATCCAAGGGACAATATAGACTAGACATGCAGTATTTTAGAATCAGAAGGAAAGAATTGTCGTCCTAATTAATCTAGCTAAGAAGTAGTAGACTCTGGGGAAAGCCCCCTACCAAGCTACCCTTCAAGTTCAGGCTTCTTGTCTTTACGCCATACCTGCCATGCGCATTGTCAGAGGCGATTCTGCATCCCATTCACATAGATGCTTACATTTGAACTCTCTTTGAACTTTTGATGAATTTGTCTCCCCCCTTCCCCACTCCTTTTCAGAATAACTTGACGTTTACAGGTACCATCAGTGGTGATGTCTGTGTGTGGAAAGATCACATGTTGTGTAGAGTCGTGGCCAGAGCTCACAATGGGCCTGTGTTCGCCATGTACACCACCCTGCGGGATGGACTGATCGTCACCGGGGGCAAGGAAAGGCCGTGAGTCCTCTTTCCCTTTCCATCCTCACTGGGTACTTAGCCATGAGATCCCGAACGCTTGCAATTAGATCTTCTCACTCTCTGCACGCTACACTGCTGTCCACTGGGGCCTTTTCCTCATGTGCTCCTCCCGTGCTGCTTTTCCTGGGCCTTCTCAAGATCCTCATTTCTGATCTTAACACTACTCTTTTTTCTTTTCTTTTTTTTTTTTTTTTTTGGCCAGTCCTGGGCCTTGGACTCAGGGCCTGAGCACTGTCCCTAGCTTCTTCCCACTCAAGGCTAGCACTCTGCCACTTGAGCCACAGCGCCGCTTCTGGCCGTTTTCTGTATATGTGGTGCTGGGGAATCGAACCCAGGGCCTCGTGTATCCGAGGCAGGCACTCTTGCCACTAGGCTATATCCCCAGCCCTACTCTTTTTTTCTTTGCATTGTAGATAACACTTCAACTCCAGCTGGAGTGCTAGCTTATCTGATAAGTCCATAGGCCCTTGTCCTGCCAATTAAGAATGGGGTTTTCGAATGCCTTTATGGCTGTGTCAGCATTTGCAGAGGGAAAGGGGACATGGGGGCAGTCCCTACCACAGAATCCGGGCCGCATCGTGTGTGCTGGTGCTGGGCTAAACTCAGGTCCTCACACTCTCACTTGGCTTTTTCACACGAGGCTGGCACTCTGCCACTTGAGCTATACCTCCACTTTTAGTTTTCTGCTGGTTAATTGGAGATAAGGTTCTCCTAGACTTTTCTGCCCAGGCTGGCTTCAAACATGGAACTGGGCTTCCTGAGTAGCAAGGGTTACAGGTGTGAGCCACCAGTACCTGGCTCTACGCTGCATCCCGACTGCCTTTTATTTTGTCTGCTGAAGAGTGCAGTGCACACTGCCCCACAAACTGCTTGGTTTGCTTTGACTTCGTGCAAACTTGTTAGACAAACTTTCATATAAGACCTGAAATGTGAATGTGAGGAGAGAAATTTTCAGATAGCCAAATAGTAACCAGATAATTAAAAACTGATTTGCCACCAACATAGTCACCACATGTTGACTTGTGACAGAGAAGTTCACTCCACCCACCACGGGATCAAAAGACCCGATGCCTGTCGTTAAACACACGCAGAAGCTTTTCCTTGTCCCGTGAGTGAGGCACTATGTTTCACTAGCAGGTTTTCTCCTAGGACAGCAGGAAATGAAGGAATACGTTCTTCAGTTGTTTGCAGAGAAAACTCATACATGGGCTTGATTTTATTCTTTACATATCACTTCTAAACACTTTTCCTATGTTCTGTTTGGCCTGTACCTATAAACTGCTTCAATAAGATATTTTAAGGAAAGAGGACTAGGGTATAGAGTGCTTGTGTAGCAACCACAGGGCCCTGGGTTCAATCCCCAGCACTGCACGTGTGATGATCGTGGTGGTGGTGATGATTACATAAGAATGGTAGGAAATGAATATGCTTCTTTCAGCCCTTGAAAGATAATGTTACAAGCCAGGCACTGCTAGCTCACACTTGTAATCCTAACTACTCAGGAGGCTAAGATATGAGGATTGTGGTTCGAAGCTGGCTGGACAGGAAAGGTCCTATGAGCTTATCTCCAAATAATCATTTAAAAAAAGAAAAAAAGCCAGAAGTGCAGCTGTGGCTCAAGTGGTAGAGTGCTAATGGTGAGTGATAGAGCTAAAGGACAACGCCCAAGCCATGAGTTCGAGCCCCAGTACTGACACAAAATGAGTAACAATAATTTTATGGCATGATATCTGTAATCCTGTTACCTTGTTTATCCTTTAATATTAAAAATTGCTTTACCAATCTTTATAATGACATAGTATTATGAGAGGGCAATGTGTGGAGGAAGCCAAATAGCTATGCTCCCCAGAAAGTTACCAATATTTCTTGAAATATAACTTGCTGAAAAAAAAAATAACTTGCTGAAGCCAGGTGTTCATTTTGACTGATTGTATCCTATAATTGCCGTAGGAAGTTTAGAATAATATTAGACATTATAAATAAATATCAGGCCCTTTTTCACTATCTGCTTATAACTTAAGTGTTTGTTTACAGGGGAAGCTATTTGTAGGCATTACTAGGAACACTAACTTGGGGTTGGCTTTTACTTACCCAGGTCCAAGGAAGGAGGAGCGGTTAAACTGTGGGATCAGGAACTGAGGCGGTGCCGGGCCTTCAGGCTTGAGACAGGACAGCCCACAGACTGTGTCCGTTCTGTGTGCAGAGGCAAAGTAAGATGTTCCTTGAGCTGATACCGAACAGTAGATGAGAAATACGTATTATACTGAAGGATGGAGTTTTTGTCATTTTTCTCTGCCTTTTCTCTGTGGTTGCTGGCACCTGTGCATGATAGGACAGGAAGCTATTGTGTATAAACATTGTACTCTAGATTGTTTTCACTTTTGGGGGGGGAGGGCAGTGTTGGGATTGAACTCGGCCTGCTGCTTGCTAAGCTGGCATTCTACCACTTGAGCCATAGCCTCCAGCTCTTTTTGCTTTATTTGTGAGATAGGGTTTTATGTTTATGCCAGGGGAGCCTGGACTACGATCTTCTTGTTTATGCTTCCTGCATAGCTAGGATGATTGGCATGTACGACGATTCCCAACTTAGTATTGGTTGAAATGATGTTGTTGACTTTTCTTGCCTGAGCTGGCTGGCCTTACACCTTGATTCTCCCGATCTTTACCTCTTGAATAGTTAGAGGATTTACAGGTATGAGCTACTATGCCCAGCAAAGGCCTCTATAAACCAAAAATCCTTGCCTGACTGGGCTCATGCCAATAATCTAAACTACTCAGGAGACTGAGGTCTGAGGGTCATGGTTCAAAGCCAGCCTGGACAGACAAATCCAGGGCAGACCTCTCATCTCCGGTTAAACAAAAAGCCGGAAGTAGAAGTGGAGTTCAAATGGTAGAGTGCTAGCCATGAGCAAATAAACTGAGCAAATAAGCCAAGCAAGAGTGTGAGGCCCTGAGTCCAAGCCCCAGCGCTCACGTGTGCGCGCACACACACACGTACACTTGCCAATTCATTTGGATTAGAGCAGCTATCTGCATCTTTAGATACATAATCCTTAAAAAAAAAAACTTGAATACGTATGCACTTATTTAGGTGTTTATAAATCATATCCATGCGTTAACGTCAATTTAGGTATCTAAATATTAAGCTTATTCTTGTTACTGGGAATTGAACTCGGGATCTTGCCTTTGCTAGGCAAGCACTCTACCCTACCACTTGAGCTTTTGGTTTGGATTTTTCTTGCTGACAGGGTTTCAGACTTTGCCCACTCCTCCTACCTCCGCATAACTGGAACTACAGGCATGGACCACCACTACTTGGCTATTTTCCTTTTTAACTAATGTATGAATTCTGGTTTTCCTCCTATATACCAAGGCATTTAGACCGCTTTTGGAGGTCTTAAGATGATCATGATCAGAGTCAAAACTCTGGTTATCTAGGAATCCAGGTGCATCGCCACAGCAGAGAGCCCTGCCTTTCACTTGGACTCTGCCATGCTGAGCGCATGCCTGAGCGCAGACCTTCACCCAAGCCGATGGGCTCGTGAATAACGCTTGCAATCGCTGTATTCCTTTAGTGCGTTGGTTTATATTTCAGGGCAAGATACTAGTTGGGACCAGGAATGCTGAAATAATTGAAGTTGGAGAGAAAAACGCAGCATGCAGCACTTTAGTGAATGGGCATGTGGATGGGCCCATCTGGGGGCTGGCAACGCATCCTTCCAGGGACTTCTTCCTTTCTGCAGCCGAAGATGGCACAGTGAGGCTCTGGGACATTGCTGATAAAGTACGTACACGGATTTCTAGAGGTCACCACTTCCGAAGGCCTTAACTCTAAGGATTCAGCTCAGAATTAGGTTGTGGTTTGGGGAAATTTGGGTTCTATATTTAAATTCTTACTGTGGTTTTCCATGATTATTTTGCTTTGTATGCAGAAGATGTTAAACAAAGTGAATCTGGGACACGCAGCGCGGACCGTGTGCTACAGTCCTGAAGGGGACATGGTAGCTATTGGAATGAAAAATGGAGAATTTATTATTTTACTGGTGACCTCTCTAAAGATATGGGGCAAAAAGAGAGACAGACGGTGTGCCGTCCATGATATCAGGTTAGTCAGCAAATGGGATAGAACAAAAAAATGACTGATAATGTACTGCACCAAAGCTGCTGAGGAATAGAAGTGCTTATTAAGCCACCTACGAAGTACTAAATATTGTGCTAAACCATTGCACTTCCTAATGTCTTGCCTGCATGTTTGTAACTGTTCTACAAGGAAATATAAATACTAACAACTCTCTGAACGTCTTACTGAAAGAATAAAAATTAAAATTTCTAGCATATAATGACCCAGCCAACATCTGAAAACCTTATTTACACCTTTTAAATAGGTCCTAGTAGGGGCTGGGGTTATGGCCTAGTGACAAGAGTGCTTGCCTCATATACATGAGGCCCTGGGTTCGATTCCCCAGCACCACATATACAGAAAACGGCCAGAAGTGGTGCTGTGGCTCAAGTGGCAGAGTGCTAGCCTTGAGCAAAAAGAAGCCAGGGACAGTGCTCAGGCCCTGAGTCCAAGCCCCAGGACTGGCCAAAAAAAAAGGTCCTAGTAGGCCTGAGGAGATGGCCAAAATGATAAAAAGCATACATCTAGCAAACTTGAGGCCCAGTCCAAGGCTCATTTTTGACAGAATAATATTTTTAAAAATTTTAAAAAGAGGGGCTGGGAATGTGGCTTAGCAGTAGAGTGCTCGCCTAGCATGCATGAAGCCCTGGGTTCAATTCCTCAGCACCACATACACGGAAAAAGCCAGAAATGGCACTGTCATTCAAGTGGTAGAGTGCTAGCCTTGAGTAAAAGCAGCTCAGGGACAATGCCCAGGGCCTGAGTTCAAGCCCCAGGACTGGCAAAAAAGAAAAAAGAAACTGGAATAAAAAAGATCCAAATACTCCCTAGCACTGCAGAAGTGCATACTCACCCGTGCTGTTTGTCTCTCGCGGCCCCGAAGCTTCATGTGCGGCACTCCACATTCCCTGTAAACGTGCTGCCACAAGTTGGCAAAGCCTCCCCTCAGTGAGGCTTCCAGGCCTGTCCCGTGTCGCTATGATTATATATGCCTTCTGCGGAGTCCCTGAACATCTGCATCCCCAAATCGGCATTAACTTAAACCTGCCTTGAGATGTAAGTTTGCTCCGTAGTACTTGCGCAAATTTGAATGCGTATTTAACAGTAGCACCCACCGCCAGGCCTTGCTTGGGCTGGGCTGTGAAAAGGACTGTGCGTAGAGTAAAATCCTTTAAGGGAAACCTCCTCAGAACACTTCAACATGTAAGGTGACATAACCCCTCCATGTCCCCGAGGACTCCTGGGGACACTTTCAGGACTGGCAGGCAAATCCCTTCTCACCAATGTAAGTTCTTCCAGGCTTCGAGTAGCTTCTTGGCTCTAGTAACTCAAGGTGGCTAGGGTTGCTCTTTTTTTTTTTTTTTCTTTCAAATCACATGTGGGGCTGGGGATATATGGCCTAGTGGCAAGAGTGCTTGCTTTGTATACATGAGGCCCTGGGTTCAATTCCCCAGCACCACATATATAGAAAATGGCCAGAAGTGGCGCTGTGGCTCAAGTGGTAGAGTGCTAACCCTGAGTAAAAAGAAGCCAGGGACAGTGCTCAGGCCCTGAGTCCAAGCCCCAGGACTGACCAACAAAAAAACAAATCACATGTAGCATATTGGTTGAGATGATGGACTTAGTAAGATAGGGTCTTCCTGATCCCTGCCTCTCAAGTAGCTTGTATTTTTTTTATAATTACTTATTTATTGCCAAAGTGATGTACAGAGGGGTTACGTGCGTTAGGCCATGGGTACATTTCTTGTACTGTTATCTCCCCCCAGGGTTGCTCTTTACTATTAAGATAGGTTTCTTTTGCCTACCCAGCTTAGTTCTAAGTATGTTAACTTAGTAATTCCAGAATTTTCAAAGATTTTTTTTTCAAAGATTTTTTTAAAGGAACTGAAAGATATTTAAAGTGGAAGTAAACCTTTACATCATGTACAAATGTACTCTGTATACATGATCAGTTGTCTTCCACATAAATCAGAGGTCATGCCACACATTCATTCAGACTACAAAGGGCAAGTCACTGAGCTGAGAGCTGAGAGCTTGTGGTCTAATGCACTTTCTTTCAGATTCAGTCCAGATTCGCAGTACCTGGCAGTGGGCTCTAGCGAGAACTCAGTGGATTTCTATGACCTAACACTGGGTCCCAGCCTGAACAGAGTTGGCTACTGCAAAGACATTCCGAGCTTTGTCATTCAAATGGACTTCTCTGCAGACAGCAGATTCCTCCAGGTACAGCGCTGCCTGCCCCGCCCCCCTAGTTACACGAGAAACTTAGTGAACGTATTTGCTGCACCAGGGTCCATGCGTCTTTGCTTGTACATTTACTATTCCTCCTACATTAATCCTGTAATACCAGTAAAACAAATTTTGGTATGAGTACACATTGCACATGTATTCATGTGACCTTACCATAGTGAAATTAGCATTTTTAATCTTCTGAGAAGTCTTCCACACTCTAGAGCATCAGTTCCAAATACAGTACAGCCTTATTACCTGGAGCCCTCACGCACGGCCTGAGATCTGACCTCTGACCTGCATCCCTCCACTTCTATTTTTATAGTCATCTGTTGCCTTGTGACATGTAAACCAAACAGCATTTTGCTAGTATTCCATAAACCTTTTGGATTTTGCCTTCTTCTAATGGAATTCTTGTCCCATTCTCACATGGTGGAAGGTCTCTAGTGGCTGCTATAAACGGCATGTCTATGAAGTGCCTTCAGGAAAACATCTCCTGGATCATGCTGCCATCGACAGAATCACCTGGGCCACATGGACTAGGTAAACACACACCCGGGAAGTAGCAGCTTCTCAGGTCAGAATAACTGGGAAATCCCACTAGGGAATAGCAATGCTTTGTGACTGTCTCTTACATGCTGAAAGTATGTTCATTCTGGGACCCCTTTTGATTGAACTCATCTCCAGGTTTAGCAGTCTCTGTGCCTTACCAAGTTCTCATAAAGAAATCCAGGTTCTACTTTAAAGATGTAGTAGTGTTTTTCTAAGTATTTAAGAACGGGCTATAAAAATACACATCAAATGCTGTGAAGGAATATTAGAAATTATTAAGTTTGTTCAAATTTGCTTAGCCCTTTATAGCCATCACCATAGTCAATGAGAAGTGCCATCAAACCCTGGGAAGGAGGTGACTTTTGGGAGAGGGGGCACTGGGGAGATTTGAATCTAGGGCCTTAGGCTGGCTAGGCAGGTACTCCACCACTTGAGCCAGACCTCCAATCCTCCTGTAGTCTCCTCCTGTAGAAATAGTGTTCATAATAAGCTGAATTTTAAAAGGATAACTTAATCCCTTAATTCCTTAAATTGGAAAGTTTCATTTAAACAATGGGAGTTAATACCCAGATGGAACTCGGGCCTCCACTGATTATCCTCATTGGCTTGCTCTCTCAAGTGATGTGACATAAGTAGATGTGACAAACTGCTTTCCAGGGTGGCTAAGGTATCGGTGCTCAGCGCGGTGGGTCTGCTCTCCCCTTCCAGCATTCTAGGAGATGAAGTTATGGGGATCTGGTCCAGACACGCCGAGAAAGCCGATGTCAACTGTGCCTGTGTGTCTCACTCGGGAATCAGCCTTGTCACGGGAGACGACTATGGCATGGTTAAGTTATTTGACTTCCCATGTCCAGAAAAATCTGTAAGCTTGTATTTATCACTTTACTACTAACTTAAGTGACCAGTCATATTAATAGTCTCCCTCAGAGCGTTTTGTCCATGTTTAAAAGGTTTTCTTCCCAAATGTACACCCATGAAAATAAAAGCTATGAGAAATTCTTCCCACCACATAATAATGCTTGAGTAAAGATGATAAGCTGTTTCCTTTTACCAAACCTATAGTTAACCAAATTTCAAATGCTTTTCCCCAGAAGGTATTTTCCTAGGACTGCAACACTGCCCACGTGACCTGGTTTTTGTTAAATGCAGACGTATTAACTCTGAAAAAGCATTTTAATCGTTTGCTGTGATTCAAACTTCCTACTCTCTCCATAGCTCTCCTGACTTCCATGTGCATCCGATGTCTTCAAATCTATCATTGTTGTTTTAGGCAAAGCACAAAAGGTTCTTGGGTCATTCATCCCACGTGACAAATATTCGATTTACCAGTGGTGACCGCCATGTTGTTAGTGCTGGAGGTGATGACTGCAGGTCAGTAACTTCCTCAGCCCAACAGCAGACTGCTTTACTAGTTAAGAAGTGTAACCTAAGTTTCTCTAAGCTGTGGCTAATGACCTCAGCACTTAATCAGAAGGCAGCATAACTAAAGACTTTAGAGCCTTAGGCTTCCTCGTTACACCAGGTTTTTAAAGACAGGGCTCACTTTGTGGCTGGAACTTGTGGATCTTCTTGCTTTAGCCTCTCAAATGCTGGGCTTACAGATGTGTGCCGCCATGCCTAGCACACACATATGATTTGAAAACTCAATTGAATACACTGAACTATTCTGACAACTGCAGAAATGTAATGAATTTCCTGCCATGTTTTTTTCCTGACTGCAGTTTATTTGTCTGGAAATGTATACATATGCCTCACTGAAAGATATGGATGTTGAGAAGACTATACAAATTAACCATTCTGAGACCAGAATTACAGAAGGAAAAAATTCAAAACCAAACTCTTCACGGTCGTGGTGCTAACTGAAGACTGTAATGGGGAGGACTGCCCGGAATCATCACAACAGTAGAAGAGACGTTTGTTACTGTCCATAATCCATGCACTGCCACATAGTTGTCTGTCAAGGAAGGACTGCATAGATCATGGTGAGACCTCTTTGTTATTGTGTACATGCTGGCCCCCCTGCCAGCTAACGCACTCCGTGTTGGTGCACGTGTGTAATCGTGGCACTCAGGAGGCTGAGGAAGGAGGATTGCAAGCTTGAGATCAATTTAGGCTTAAAGACCCTATCTCAAAAGAAAAAGTTTTAAAACTCAGCTTGGGCATCTTTCATCTTTTTTTTCTCTTCAGCACTTTATTCTCAAGATTTTTTTGTCCAGTGAGATCTTTTTCTTGCATTTCTTTAAAGAAAGAACAACTGGGTGGTTTGCAGGGTAAGGCTCCCCATCCGCATCAGGCCACGTGGGCCACAGAGCCACACGGACGTGCCACTGCCTATGGCCCCGCCTGTAGATGACCACAGGCTCACTTAGGATGGCTCTGGAAGGTCACCAGCATTCAGCTGGTGGGCTGCAAGTGCAACTCAAGTGGTAGATAACCTGCCCCGCAAGCAGGAGGCCCTGAGTTCAAACCCCTCCGTACAAATAAAATAAATAAGCTCTTAGCAAAAGAAAAAGTTCTCCACCACGAGGATCAATCCTTGTTTTCAAAAGGCAAATATTTTCCCTAAGGAAAGGAGACAAAAGCTTTCAGGGAAAACATAATTTTCTTTATGAACTAATGAAAGTGTTTTTTATAAAGGATACTTCTTGCTATTTGAATTCAGGAACAGACCCAAATTAGTAACACATACCTGCTCCATTTTCACTTTTGAGCAATCAGAAGCCATCTCTATGAAGTTTGTGGAATACTATGGTGAACACACATTTCCAGTGGTGTACAGTTTTGTTAAAGTTCTCAGCAATATATTTATGGATAGTGCATATTAAAAATTTGGTCTAACATAAACATTTATCATGTAAACAAAAGCATTAAGTTCACACATTATACAATTTGAATAACTCTTGGTACAAAATTTTATAGTCTTTTTCTATTGAAAAACTGGTTTAAGTTCAAATATGCCACCCCATAAACCAGTTTCCAAAATGAATGAATCAGGTCCACGGGGGCGGGGGGGGGGGGGGGGAGAGGGGGTTCCTTTCACTTCAAATGCTGCCAAAGATCAGTACTTAACCATTCAGGACACTGCTCTTTTTAGCCCATCTGTAACAGTTTCCTGAAGACTAAAATTACGTGGACTGCTGTTTTTATTTAGAAATATATATTTTTTTTTAAGTATGAAGAAACTGAGGTTGCTTTCCTGGCCCTATCAATTTTCATTTTACTCTATTATTTATATTTGTAGCCTAATAGGTTCCCCTCCCTCAGGCATCTAGAATCTTCAGTTTGCTGTAACAGGACACATGAAGATTTCATTTTCTATCATCACATTCTGTGAAAATACAAAGCCAAATGATGAATTTACTGCATCACAGAAATCTCAACTCAGCAGTGACACAGTCTGGTCACTTTAAAGGCCTCATTTGAAGACTAATGAAGTTAAGGAAGCTAGAAACTCAACTCAACTATCATCATACACACAAAAACATTCTCCTACATCAAATTTTAGAAAAAAAATGCATTAAATTTCTACTCAACCAGTTTTACAATGTAGTAGGCAGTAAATTAAAATTCTTCTACAAACAAGATGATTACTTTAAATTTGAGCCTCCTGTAGTTACCAATTTTCTCTCAGGATCAAGTTAGCCAGCTTTTAGTGGCTAATATCAGCTTATTGTAGATATTAAGCAACTAAACTAGAAACATAAAACTACTCATTTTTGCCCTTCAAAGTGGCCAACCAGATATAGCAAACTTAACCACTGCTCTGGTCAGTTTCATGACTAAAGGTCATGTGGACTGTCAAACAATCACCTTTGGTGAGCACCATGCTGTTATTAGCCATCAGCTAGAGAAAGATGAAAAAAAAGCCACAAACCAAGTAAGTAATGCCCTACTTTTTTTAACCTAGAGAATTTTTTTTTCTTCAGTATCTGACTAAGTTCCTGAATTTATAATCTGACACTAGTGGCCATTTTACAATTCAGTCTGACTGCTGTCTCCATCTCATCCCCACCGAATACAGAGCTGAGGATTGAACCCAGGGCCTCTAGCTAGCTGGGCAAGCTCTCTACCACTTGAGCTATATATACCAAATCCCCATTCAATTCACAGCTGTATGTATATAAATGCATGCCAAAACACACCACGCACTCTCATTTTATAATCAACAGCCATGCCTCAACCTGTCTTTTTTTCATTTTCTTTTTTTATGATGATTCGTTTTAGAAAAAATTAGCCAAGAAATGCTTTAGGGCCAACTTTGGCTTTCCATGAACCACAGCAAATGAAAAACATACAATGGCAAAATACAATCAGATTTTAGAATGATACTTATTAAAAAAAAAAAAACTGGACTAAAAAAACGCATAAAGCCCTTGTTCCCTATTTTGTGTCTTTAAGGTGGAATTATGAGAACATCACTATGAATCATTTATAAATAAGTTACAACTCTGTATTTCCAGAAATAAACACTTTAAAACAAATTTCTTATGCAAAGAAGCAACACATCTCAACACTGCAGTGAAAACATGCCTTATGTTCCCAAGGAATACACTCAGAATGAAGTAGAACTGTCATTTCACTTACACCTTTATAAACACAGCAGCTCCGGGCAGGCCCTGTGTGTCTGTTGCCTTTGTTCTTTGGTATTGAGTGCTTACTTTTGGGATGGCACAGCCAAGTTCAAGTGGATTCTTTTATCTCCAAAGGAAAAAACAATGATTCCAACAGCAGAAGGCTGGCTTACACTCTTAAATATGAACTTTTACAGATGTTATTTTATTATCTATCCTTTGGGCATATGACTAAGCCAATCAATGAACTTTTTAAATTTTTACAGTGTTAGTAATTTGGTCCTGAAAATATCTGAGTCTTTATTATTCCTTTTCTATTACTTCACCCTTTACTGACCACCTCATAAAGCTTTAATTCTGAAAAGCACTATATATACATTGAGTCTTTGAAATCAGTTTTCCATTTGTTATTTAATTTTAAAACATAACACTTCTTGCCTTAACAATTATAAAAACCAAACACACAAAAACTCCACAATTAATACAGTAAGCCAAGTTTCATTGAATTCTGTATTTACCCATCTGAGCGCTCTGTAATTATATAGTTCTGTCATTTAAAATATACTACTTAAATCTAATTTTTACATTTCAAAAATTATCTTCGGTAATAACTAAGTATATTTTCGGTAGACATTTCTGAGAATGTTATTTTTCAGAATGTGGGAATATATATGTATATAATCTTGTGAATTTAAAGTCTGTTTTCTGGTACTTTAATGTATATACTTGTAAAAACTTTCCTATAATTTTGTGATAATGTAGTTCCCCAAAAAATTTATTTTAAAAGTATGTTAACAGTAAATGAAGTCATTTTAAGGAGTTGTTTGTATTCTTGCACTTGTCTTCACCCCACACGCCACGTCGTTCACAGAAGGCAAGGGACCTGGGCGCCACACTACCAATGTAGTGCCCACACAGCCTGTGTTACCATGTGCTGCCTCACAGTACTTGCAGCCCCCTCATGTTCATAGTGCATTACAAACACATCCTCTTTGGGGAAGCAGAAATTCAACTTTCAGGACACTGGCCTCATGACAGTTCTGCCCCAACTGCAGTACTGTCAAAGATAGGACACTGCAAATGCTGCTTAAGAGCACCGGAGCTGTCCCCAAACTGCCTCTTCATAGTAAAAATCAAACAGCAACAACAAAAACCCCAATGTTAAAACCACTTAATAAACTTACAAACTTGAAAAATTAGACACTTCAAATAGGCAATAAACTTCATATTAGGATAGCAATATATTCCAAGCTTCAAAGATTTGACAAGTTCTATGGTCTTTCATCAATAGACGGAAGCTTTCAAACTGCACGATCTTCTGCCAGCTAAGACTGGGTGTCATTCGCTGAATAAACAAAATAAAAAGTTATTTAATTACTGCTTTACAACCATACATACCACATACCTTAAAAGGTAAATATTTTTAGACAATGAGTACCAGGTCATCAAGCATCAGACTTTGTACATGAGGTAGATAATGAGAAAAATAATTTGTAGGCCATACTAAAATGCTTTGAAACTTCTAATAGTCACTAATTTCTTCTCAGAAAACTGAGTTGAGATTTGTAAGCAGCAGGATAAGCATACATCATACATATTCCTAGTGACTTAGAAGGTTTTCAGTGTATGATCAGAAGGCCAAAGGAATCTAGTCTGATCTAAAGATACGGATGAAAAGTAATCTGCCTTGCACTGGCAGCTCACACCTATAATCCTAGTTACTAAGGAAGCTGAGACCTGGAGCATCTTGGCTGGAAACCAGTCCAGGCAGAAAAGACTGTCTAGCAAAATGCTAAAATGGGGTGTAGTAGCTCAAGTGGTAGCGGCTCTAGCTGTGAGCAAGCAAGCCTAGGGAAAATGAGGCTCTTGAGTCCACACTCCCGAACTAGTAAACAATGGGGAGGGCAAGCACTTCAAGTATTGGTAAGTCATTTTACACTAAAGGACACTAGACTAATTTAACGGCATGGGGGAGGGGGAGAATCAAAATGATAATGGTTCAACTTCCCCCAGATTTGTGTGTCTATACATTTAATGAGTTACACTCTGTAAAGCAGTTGCAAAGACCTGAGATGAGGAGCAATCATTTAAATCTGTACCTAGTTTGTGGTCGAATCCACTTCAAGGCATGTCTTGGTGGTACCGCGATGGTGGGGTGATAAAATGTGCAGTCTGGTCTCGTGCACTGAGTGTTAAATCTACAGTGCTGAACAAACAACAGAGTTTCAGCAACATTTGCAAGATTAATACAAACGAGCATACAATAACTGGAGATAAGAATACCCCGCCACCCGAATTAGCCAACAAAGAAATCTCCATTTTAATACTATTGGAGCCTTGAAAAGTAAGAACTTTCTCTTGGGAAACAGAATCCTATGCCAAGGATCACAGAAGGTGAAAATTAAAAAGAACTTTAGTATCACTGCAAGCTTCTCCTGATCTGTGTAGCAGCCATCTCTGTTCTCTGCCTAATATCCCTTCTCACAGTTTCTTTCTGCCCAAGGACAGCTGGTAAAGCGACAGCTTTTCAGATGGGCTTCAGGCTGCTATTTAAAGACAGCACAGTGCTGGGAATATGGCCTAGTGGTAAAGTGCTCGCCTCGTATACATGAAGCTCTGGGTTCAATTCCTTAGCACCACATATATAGAAAAAGGCAGAAGTGGCGCTGTGGCTCAAGAGGTAGAGTGCTAGCCTTGAGCAAAAAGAAGCCAGGGACAGTGCTCAGGCCCGGAGTGCAAGTCCCAGGACTGGCAAAAAACAAAACAAAAAATGAAGCGAGCACGGCTCACTGGCTGGAGCTAGATACATCAATTGATGGTTCACACACAAGCAAAACTATTGGTACAATTTAAATGATACTCGATTTCTTCATCTCAATTCTCCTCTGGGATGAGGTTAAAAAAAATACCACCCAAACCAGGTGGTAGTAGCTCTGGGCTCTACTCAGATGACAGATCTGAGGATCATAGTGGAAAGCCAGCACAGGCAAGAATGTCTGAGGGACTCTTACCTACAACTAATCAAGTCAAAAGCGGAGCTGTGGCTCTAGTGGTAAGAGTGCTAGCCTTGAGCAAAAAGTTACAACTTGACAATGCCCAGGCCCTGTGTTCAAGTCTCAGGACTGATGTGCGTGCATGGCATATACACGCACATACACACATACATACACACAAATGCTCAGATGAGCATAGGTAATGAGACAAGTAAAACTCCTCAAGGGTTTAGGATACTACCATGAAGAGTTTCAGACCAGTTGGTATAAAGGGTCAGACAGATCAGCATCAAGTATGATACTGCTTACATGTCTTAAGAGATTAGAAAGGGGCTGGGAATATGGCATAGGGGCAAGAGTGCTTGCCTCGTATACATGAAAGCCCTGGGTTCGATTCCCCAGCACCACATGTATAGCAAACAGCCAGAAGGGGCACTGTGGCTCAAGTGGCAGAGTGCTGGCCTTGAGCAAAAAGAAGCCAGGGACAGTGCTCAGGCCTTCAGTCCAAGGCCCAGGACTGGCAAAAAAAAAATCCTCCAATTTATTAAATGCTTTAAACACCCCCACCCCCACACACACGATATTAGATTTTTTGGAGGGGCTGGAACTCAGGGGCCTGGGCCTGTCCCTGAGCTTTTCTGCTCATGGCTAGTGCTCTACCACTTTGGGCCACAGCACTACTTCTAGTTTTCTGATGGTTCAGTGTAGATAAAAAGAGTCTCATGGACTTTTCTGCCCAGGCTGGCTTTGAACTGCAATCCTCAGATCTCGCTGCCAATGCCCAGCTGAAGATCTTTAAGTGAAACTGGGAAGGAAAACAAAAGGGCAAGACAGCCAATTTCTCATCTACTTTAGAACAAGACATTACCACAAACTATTTTTGGGAATATGAAGGCTCTTACTTTTGGATGATAGAAAGGACACTCCATTTTCTTACAAGCTGGAAAGTAACGGCAGAGCTGACCACTAGAAGATGGCGATGGTGTTGTAACTACAAATGAAAATCAGAGTTAAATGACTATTTAGCAAAATAACTTTTAATGTAGGCTAGTGATGTTTTTAAGCAATGAGAACCACTAAGAATAGTAAATTTTATGTATTCCTGACTCAAACAAAATGCTCAGTTTTATATGATGGGTATACTGGCTCTTTGTCAAATTACAGCTATTCCTTTTTTGTGTGTCTCATTTACAGTCAGAGTATCATTTTATCCTCACCTGGTTTTGGAGGCAGCACTGGAACCCTCCTGCTCATGTGAGTGAAGGGGCAGTCTGGCTTAGTGCACTTAGCATCATATTTACAATTTGGATGAACAAACAAACATTTTTCAGCAAATTTACAATTGGGGAAGGCTCTAAAAACAAAAAGAAAGTATATTATTCGTATGTAATATTCTCAACGCATTATCAGTGAGAAAAGCACAAGTGCTGGAAGTCTGGGTAGAATGGTAACGCGCCAGTGGGGAAGTGATGGACTGCCAGCCAGGCGCGTCACCACTTGAGCCATGTCCCAGCCCTTCTGCTGTGAACTTTTCAGGCACAAGTCCTGTTTTTCCATGCTACCTTCAGACTATGATCCTCCTCTCCCTCTGACTTCCAAGGAGCTGCAATTACAGGCGTGTGTCACCGCACCCAGCTTGTTATCTGAGAGAGGATCTTACCTGGGCTAACCTTGACCTACAGTCCCTACAAAGCTCATATTCCACAGGCCTCTGGTAAGGAAAACTTTAACCTTAAAGTCTAGGATATTTTTTCATTACCCCTAGCTTTCTCCACAGCTCCTCGGAAAAATTGATAGGTGAACAAAAATGTGAACTGGTACATTAATTAACATTGAGCTCCTTTAGTACAAAGTCCCCAAGACGCTAGGTTCCAGTATTACCAATAGGAGTAATAGTATTCATGCGCATACACACCAACTCAAACTTACCTACAGAAAAGAGAAAAGAGAAAACACAACAAGCTCTGTGATTCAAGCACCAGCATGCCGCTACTTACTTGCAAGGCGCGACCGGGTGATGGTACACACACTCGTCCCCATTTTTACAAGCGGGCCAGTACTTGCAGCGCTCCAACAGCTTTTCTGGCTTCTGGGCCACGCTCAGTTCACTCATCTCAGCTATGATGAAGAAATTCAAAGCATCTTGTTATCATCAGTTCAGTATATAGTCTAACAAATTCCTCCCCAAATCCCGCTCTTACAACCTACAAAATAAATGAGCCCAAAAAGCTGGTTACAGAATTCTGGCAACAGAATACTACAATACATTATTAGAGTTATCATTATAAAAAGGAAATCAAGTGATTCTGCACCTATGGCCTAGGTTCTCACCAAAAATTCTAAACATATCGTTTCGGAACACAAAGGTAAAAAAGGAAGGATGGCAAAGGGGAGCCAATAAAGTTAAAGGAAACTGAAAACACATAGTAAGAAAAACAGGAACTAATTCTCACACACTGCACAAGTTCAGTGCTAAACACAAAATAGAGTTAAAAGAGGAAAGCATCTTTGCTTAAATGCTACTGCCTCCAGAGGTCAAGCAGGTCATCCCACAGAGCAGGTCTGGCTGGTGGGGAACAGTAACCCAGAAAGCAAGCACACAGACCACTTTGAGTCACTCACTGCCTCTGCACTCACCACGCGTCTCCAATTGGAGACGGCCACATCTTCTCCTGTTTTAGAATTTAAAAAAAAAAAAAAAAGGCTCCTCACTCCTCATCTGAATATATTCTAAATTCTGGCAATTAGTTTAAATTTAAAACAAAATTATACCTCAAACACCCTAGTTTAAACCAATGGCATCAGAGGTATTGTGCATTATGGTAACAGGTACTGTCTGAAGTGGTGAGGAAAGCATCACTTTAGTCATTGTTCTTTACATCCTCTTGCAGGAGGTAAGGCAGAGTAAATCTGACTCTTTACCTTAGCTTGGACACTTCAGGAAAGGGTGATGTAACATCTTCCAGCTTAAGCTTCTCCCTCTAGATCCTCTTACACTTAGATAATGATTAAATGGAAGAACACAAACCAGATGATAATCTAACCTACTGTTCTAGTAACACAACTTCTGCCCTCCCTACACACTGTGTGACACACAAATCCTGTCATATGGCCCCAAAAGGAACACCATCAGACAACTATAAATACTAAGCCTGACAAATAATTTTTCTCTAAAAACACTAGAGCCGGGCACTGGTGGCTCACACCTAGAATCCTAGCTACTCAGGATGATAAGAACTCTAAGGACCATGTTTCAAAGCCAGCCTAAGCAGGAAAGTAAGTTTGTGAAACTATTATTTTCAATTAACAATCACCAAAAACCTGGAAGTGGAGCTGTGGTCCACTTCATCAGATGTTGCAAATTCTGCTTATATCTGAGAAGGTAAATTCATTTTTTATTAATCTATACTGTGATAAATGGCCAGTGGGGGTGGCTTAAAGTAGATGATGCCATTAGTAACATTTTGAAGCAGCTCCAAAATGCCTATTCTAAGCAAAACAATGGCAACTCCCTGTGTGCAGTGCAAGAGGCAGAGATAGAGGGTGTGAGTCACAGCTCTCCCAGGAATCTCTCACCACCATCTACAAAGCTGCGCCGGCAGCTTGGCAGCGCAAAACACAGAGAAGAGGCTCACTGCTCCTTCTGTCTCCACAAGGACCATGGCACTATGCAACCTACACACAGATCGTGACAGACTACCACACACACACACCAACACAGCGCGGTATCGACACCAACTTTAAAGCAAGCTGGCCATAACAGACCCCAGAATTAAGCCATCAAAATGAAAGGCAAGAGTAGTAAAAAAAATATATATACCTTAATTCCTTATTTTCAGACAAAATATAGGGAGGGGTAGTCAAGAAATCTGTGCTGCTACCAGTTCACGGTTTGCACGTGTACTCCTAACCACTAGTAATGCAGAGAGCCGAAGGACTGAGGCTCAAGGTCAGTCTGGTTCAAGGTCAGCCTGGTTCAAGATCAGCTCTGGCACCAAGTCCACAAGACCTCATTTCAACCAATAAAATTGGGTAGTGTCTCATCAGTTACATAGGAAATGTAAAATGGAGGATTCTGGTTCAAGCAGAACCAAACAAATATAAGCTTACCTAGCAAGTACAAGGCTCTGACTTCAACTCTAGTACCTCCAAAAAAGGAGAGAGAAGAAATCTGCACTGCCTAATGCAGCTACTGCTCTGTTATTGTTTTAAATGTATTTCCTGATAGGGTCAGATTTCCAATTTTCTCCAGACATGAGAGCTAGACATGTCGCTGATTTATAGGGAAAGTCCCTGAAAGATAACTAGTTTCTTAACTGCAAATCCCCCCGCCAAAGTCTAAACTCAGTACTCAGAACATGTTGTTCCATAACCCTACCAAGATGACTACTTAGAGAGATTCCAAAATCTCTTCTGAATCTGCTCATTTTTAAGCTTTAATGAAAAAGTTATTAAAAGGCAATTACTGCTTCTGATTTTGAAGAGGCTTTTTCTACATCTGTCAGGAATGGGAACTTTGGGGTTTCTCTGGTCTCCCAACATTTCTGCCTAGAAGCCTTGCATTTAGTGTGCAGGGTTGTAAATATTACCCTTTGATACTAACATCAGCTTAGGGTCTTTTCCTATACTTCTACAGGAAGTATTCCCACCTCGGGTGGAAAAAGCATCCAATTCAAATCCACCTTCCTCCCGAATTAGCCCTGAGAGACAGTTGCTGATACAGGGGAGAGGGACAGTTCAAGAATATAAAGGAGCTAAGGCAACAAGAAGGATGGCTCATCCTTCAGCAAACGTCATTAAGAGGAATTTTTGATCCCATGGCTGCATTCCATAAAAGCCTGAAATTTCACTGGTTTTGTGTGGAAGAAAAAAAAAACATTACTCAATGTAAAGAGAAGCAAAGCCTCAAACCGATAGTCAAGTAGAGACACAGGCAGTCTGCCTTCACAATGCCAGCACGCTGAAAAGGGCAAGGCTGTGCTCTCAACACACCGTTGGAAAAGCTACCATCTGGGTCCTCAAGCTGCCTGCTCATCAACTGCAATTGCTGTGGGTGGAGGAGCCCTCTGAGTCCCTTGTGTGAGGCTGCAGGGTGGTTTACGGGTTTCATTCCTTCAAAGCACATGTCCTCCTCTTGATCTGACATGTATCCTGGGGGGCTGGGGACACCATCCAGCGTCACTATAAACTTGGGACTTGCAGGTTTATCTGGTTGTACAAGATCTCTGCCAGACAGATAAAAAATACCATAGAATTAGGGAAACAAACACAAAATGCTGAGCCTCTAAAGTATTCTTCAGCAGAACTACTACTCCCTTCTTTGCATCTGGTTCAGTGAAAAAGACTTGGGAGGGTTTACAGCAGAGTGCTAGTGGACTCCCGGCACCACACCGTGCCACTGGCCCTCCAGGGCACACTTACTGAGGACTATCTCCCTCCATCGTGACTGCTGTCCATGCGATCCCCAGGGGATCAGCATGCAAGCCAAACAAAAAAAACCAGTGTACACACGCAGAACACACTGGCTAACAGCTGTATGTTGATCCATACATGTGTTCCTGCACTGAATGAACACTCTGTCCATTTTCTAAGGGAAGAACCAGCCAAACCCCATCCACTAACTTTCTTAAGAAAGACTTCCTGATTTTGGTCACTTGGTTTTAAAAATTACATTTCATGAAGCCAGGCTCGCATCTGTAATCCTAGTCACTCACAAGGCTGAGATCCGAAGATCATGGCTTGAAACCAGCCCGAGCAAAAAAAATCTGTGTAATTCTTACCTCGTTAACCACCAAAACAAGTCAAACATGGAGCCATGGCTTAAGTGGCAGGGCACAAGCCTTGAGCACAAAAAGCTCAAGGTCAGCACCCAGGCTCAGACTTCAAGCGTCAAGACTGGCACCCAAAAAAAAAAAAATTCCATTTCATCAATGTGCATAAAGAATCTTATTAAGAGAGCTATTAAATCAAATGAGCTTTTATCTGTATTTGTATTTTAATGGTTTCTGAACAAAAAAGATAATCATGGCCTAGCTACTGAGTCAATAAAAACACTACAGGCTGGGGCAGGGAAGAGGGAACTCAGAGAACTAGTGTTGGCCTGACCTATCTAATCACATAAATTAGCTACACAAGAAAAATAAACCATCTACCGTGTCTGCATAAGGTGTCCTGAAAGTACCCGAAGGGTATCTGCAGTCTTCATCCCCGACTCTTGGTTTGGTGCCACTACTATTTCCTCAGACAGCTTTGGCTTCTTCAGAATAAATGATCTTGTGTCTGCATGGACCATGGATTCCATGTCATAGTAATCTGAGCCAAAAAAATTGGCCATAAATGTTTACTTTTGAATATACCTTTCATTCCCAACATCATACATGTGAGAAGAATGTCAATCTTTTATATATTCTTAATTACTGTCAAGGCAAATCACAACTAATTCTACACAGGAATAGGATTGTAATTCTATTCCAAACATCTTTTCAAAGAACTCAAGTGGTTCTTTCCTCATATGGCACTAGAAAGGAAGGTTCTTCTGATAGGATCTGGTGGAGGTTAACAAGATACACTGAAAGCAAAACAGCTTTTTCTAAAACCAGGGAGAATTTAAGAACCTTTATGTCCCCTATTCATTTTGCATAGTACAAATTCAAAATATTCTAAAGCCTAGAATATGTATGGCTGACCCTAATCATATGTGAGGATAATGTTTCTTTTAAAGATAAGAAGAGGTAAGTAATAAGGACCAAAATTCAGAGAATATTTATTCACCAAATATTTACTGAACTAAGCCCAATTGTGCCAGGTACACAAAGAAAAAGGAAGAGAAACACACACAATCCTAGAACAGCAGGACCCAAAAAGGGTATGAACAAGCGTTGGCAGACTACCAAGCAACTTTCGCCAACTGAACAGTCAAGGAAAGGCTACAGGTGGCTATGAAAGGCCTGAGCAGGAATTACTGAGAGAGTCAGAGTTCTTCAAGCAGTTACCAAGCGCATGTAGAAAGGCAGCACCGTTCACAGGCACCTGAGGAGAGTGATTGTAAAAGCAGGGGCTCGGCAGGGTGGCCAAGGCTAAAGAATATAATGAAGTAGCCTGCTTGTCTCAATACTTTGGATTGGAGAAGTAATTGGAGAAGTAAATCCAGAAGTAATTGGAAATCAAGAGATTTCTAAAGGGGACGTGACATGGTTAAGGTGGACTTTAAAAATGGAGTTAGGAAAGAAATGGAGTCTTGGACTCTCCCGGTAACACACTGAGGGGAAGAGAGAGCATCTCCACCTTCTCCTCCTCTCCAGGGTTCCACAGCAGCCATTTCAGTCACCTTGCAGGAAGGGGCAGGTGTCTCTAGGGAGGGCAGAAGAGATAACAAGGGGGAAGAGATGGGATGAGAGCAGGAAGAACAGAAAATTGAGAGATGTATAGGACAAAGAGGAAAGACAGATTTACAAGAGAGCAAAGACAAATGTTGGAGGTATTTGGTTTGAAGTCTTTGTGCGGCTCTTGCACGTTTAGGAAGACAGTGAAAGTTCTGAATCTGATCCACAGGAAGGAGAAAGACGTAAAGGAAGCAGAGGTGAAATTCGTGCTTAGCTATATGTCCGCAGCACTACTCTCACAGAATCCTCCCAGAAATCCAGAGGAGGGGGGCTAGATAAAAACAACGCTGACAGCAGGTCACAGGGCAGGGGCAGAAACGGGCTGACCAGAGTGCGGTGGACTGAAAGCGGAAGGAAGAGATTGAGGGAAGCATAGGCACACGAGTGCCAGTCACACACTGCAGCACTCCACATACGCCCCTGCCACTTCTGCAAGCTTCACAGCAGCGCCAGGTCATGAGGAAGCCAGACAGACGGACATTGGTGCCATCTCTTGACAGACTGCAGGCTAAAATCATGTATTCACTCTGTGATCCTTCCTGAAGTACTACACATATGTCAACAGAGATTTGTTTTAGCAGTAATGAGGTTTGAAGCTGCTAGGCAGACTCTATACCATTTAAGCCATACCTCTGGCCCCTTGGAGCTCTCATTATTTTTCAGGTAGGTGCCACTTTTGCCCAAGGCGGGTCAAGACTGCAATCTGCCAACCTCCGTGTAGCTTGAAACATAGGTGTGTGCCAACAGGCCCAACTACTAGCTGAGACCAGGTCTCACTAACTTTTTGCTAAGGCTAGCTTCAAACCTTGATCCTCTGGATCTGCCTCCCACAAGCTGGGATTACAGACATAACCCAGTGACCCTAGTCTAAGGTTTGGGTTTAAAAAAAAAAAAGCAGGGCTGGGGATATGGCCTAGTGGCAAGAGTGCTTGCCTCATATACATGAGGCCCTGGGTTCAATTCCCCAGCACCACATATACAGAAAATAGCCAGAAGTGGCGCTGTGGCTCAAGTGGCAGAGTGCTAGCCTTGAGCAAAAGGAAGCCAGGGACAGTGCTCAGGCCCTGAGTCCAAGCCCCAGGACTGGCCCCCCCCCCCTAAAAAAAAAAAAAAAAAAAGCATATATCCTCAAAGAGACAACCACATTTGGAAAGAAATCAGTACATTTGCCCAAACTGAGTTGTAAGCAAGTAACAAAACAACCCAATTCAGAGCAAAAGGTTCTCCAAAGACTAAGAAGGGAGTACAGAGAACTAGAGGTTTTTTAAAACCATGTCTGAAGCAGTGAAACCTTTCAAAAGTCTAAGTCCATTCACCTGCTTTCTGTCCTTTGATCCCAACCACACCTAGCCACCCCTACTATTCCAATGAAGATTTCAGAACAACTGGAGATGGGCTTACCATTGATAACTGCTAAGAGGTCAGCAATAAAGCACCACAGCCTCTGACAGAAAGGTACCACAACAGAATACCTAAGTGTACATCATTAACATTTCTGTTAGAAAGGCAGTTGTGTCCTACCAGTGACTGGTTAAAGAATGGTTATCTCCCAAGTCTGACCAATGAGACACAAAGAAGTGTGGTAGCTTTTAGGGGCTCTGGTGTATGGGCAGTCTTTGTATCTAGGACAATCACAGAAACAAAGTACACCCCTCCTTCCACTAAATGTTGCCATAACTGGATATGATGCTCAGAACTTTTGCCACCATCTTGATATCAACCTATGAAAGACGTTCACTGATGACAGAGCACAGGAAGAAAAACTGGTCCTGAATGTCACTGTTGAATAGCATTCCTGATATATGAAATAATAAATTCACTTTCATCCAAGGGAAAACATGGCAGGTTTCTTGATAACCTTTACTCATTTCATATATCCACTGTCTTCAGCAAGGGATGCCTGCCACACTTAGACAAAGCCCACCAGTGCAACAGGGAGGGGAGTCCTCCCACAGCCCTCTCTCTCCATTGAGTTACCTGAACTCTCGCTACCAGGGTATTACATGAAAGACCAGAGCTGACCAGACTGGGAGGAAAGGCCTAAAAGGTATCGACATCAGGATGTCCCCACATTAGGCTGGCAAGACACATTACTTCCACCACAGGATCTACATTCAAATGTGGATCTACCCTCCCATGTCCCAACCTGCTTTCAGCAGATAGTAAGGACCCCCACATGGGCACCTCCGGCATAAAACAGCCCAAACCAACCTGGAGAAAAAAACAGGACCAAGCAAGAAGAGGAAAAAAAAGTCAAAAACCATCTTTAAAATCCTCAGAGAAATGAAAAGTTTCATACACATGAAGCAAAATGAGTATGCTAAAAAAAAAAAAAAGAAAGAAACATGCAGAAAGAAAAAGGCTCTTAGAAATAAAAGGCACGATAGGAATTAGGAACTTCAGGAATGTCGCCATTATTAAGCCTTACAGCTACTTGATGCTTCAAGCTGTATGTACACTGTGAGTAAAATGGAAAATTAAAGGATACCCAAGAGCTGATGAAGTGGCATAACACACACGGACTGCAGCCCCCAAACTTTTTCAAATATGATGTCAAAAGCAGGATGGAATGTTGGAAGATAAAGGAGGGTAAAGTCAAGGATGAAGGGACAAGCAGAGGGGAAGCATGAGGCAGCTGGAGGGGTGGAGCATGTGATCTGCTCATCAGATGAGGATGACTTTGGGATCCGGTGCAGGTAACTTTTAGGGCAGAAAAGCACAACCACCTGAGATGGAGCTGGGAACTCTACCCACTAAGCCTTAAACTGGGGGAAAAGAAAATTCAGGAAATGGCTTCAGGGAAGGAGGAGTCAAGGGACCAGCCTCCAGCAAAGGGCAGATTTATGGGAAACAAGAAAGGAATAAAGTGCCGGGTATGGCAGTTCACACTTGTAATCCCAGCACTCAGGAGGCTGAGGCAGGAGGATTGAGCGCTGGAGGCTACAGACCATGCATCAGGCAGAGGCTGAGCACTGAGGACAGAGATAAATATGGAACTCATCCCAGTTCTGAAGCTGCCCCAATAGCATGTGTATCTGAGGTAGGAAAGACCAACAAGTGTGTTAGTAGTTCTAGAACAAGTTCTAGGTGTGGCCCCTTTACACTAAGATCCTAAAGTGGAGAGAGTGAGGGTAAGGTGAATATTGAAGCAGCTCCGCACAATGGCTAAGGTCAGGTAGAGGCAAGTCAGGGCTCAAGTTGTCCTGACAGCAAAGTGTTAAACAGCCAGGGATACAAGAATGGCATGATTGGAACAAAACAAGGAAAAAAGTAAGAACATCACACAAACATGAAGATAATGCAGATCTTATCTCCTGGCCCTAAAATATTTTCAGAGAGCTAAATGTGGCATCTTAGGGCAGGATCTAAGACAGGTGATGCACTGAATGAGGTGTAGATGAGGGTGGCAACAGAAAACTGCTGTATTATGGTGGAAATTTAAAACCTACTTACCTTGACTAATTTCTAGCGTTTCTGCCATGACCGGGTCAATGTGCAGTCGGGATAACAACTGCCTCTGCTGAGCTCCTAGAACACAAATTTTTAAACTTCACTCAGCCTGCAAACAGAAGCACCAGCATTTGATTTTCAGAAATTAGTATTTCTGGAAAGTCTTACAAATAAGGCTTTGACAATATGATCTGATTATATGTACAGACCACAGGAATATCCTTGCAAGATAAAAAGTTGTACTGAGGGCTAAACCAACAATGCCAATGAGGACACTCCTAGTTCTCCCTTGGAGAGACCAATTTTCTTGAAGTAAGTCTGCAGAAGAAGTAAAAGACAGAACAGTCAGGAGGAAATATCTCAGGCCACGGGGCCTTGGGACATGAGCTATGGACACTACTGACAAACCTGACGAGTTCCTCTGCAGTCACCTGAACGTTCACCAGCACTACCAAGCCCACATACCGGAGGATAGCAAACCTTGTCAGAGAATTCTGAAGGGCAAACAATGGGCCCCGATAAATGCAAAAGAACAATGCCAAGTATGACACTCAGAATTCTGCAATCCAAGCCCTGCTGGGGCAGAATATAAAAATCCAGTCTAGAATCACCCACTGTTGTATTTCCGAGTGCTCCCATTATTTAGTAATGCACAAATGCAGCTGTTTAAATTTCATATATATATATATATATATATATACACATACATATATATATATAATGTATATTGGGGTTGGGAATGTGGCTTAGCAGTAGAGTGCTTGCCTAGCACGCATAAAGCCCTGGGTTCGATTCCTCAGAGCCACATAAACAGAAAAATCCGGAAGTGGTGCTGTGATTAGTTAGGGTTAAAAGGAAGCCAGGGACAGTATTCAGGCCTTGAGCTCAAGCCCCAGGATTGGCAAAAAAAAAAAAAAAAATAGTATGAGTATTATTTTTTAAGGAAGGTTATAACTCCTAATATTGTTATTAATATCACAAAATATCCCTAATGAGACTGATGAAGCAATGATTAAAAAAACTGGTTTTATCTTCATAAAGTACTTGAAGGATGGAATGATGCCAAACTTCTCCGTGCCCCTGAAAATGCTTATCAGCTGTTTCCAGGCACTTATTTGATCATCTAAAACACAAGTGTACAAAAGGATTTAAGTGCTAAGGTCTCACTGCTCAAGTCTCAGTAAGATGCTTTAGGACACCCAGCAGTAGTGTCCTGTGGTTTTGCCAGGACAGGCTCTGCTTTACTCTGACAAATATGTAAGTGGACCTGGTACCATGTTTTATTAAAAGGTGCTTCAATTTTAAAAGGTACACTTGATTCAATAGTCTACAGACTATTTTTCTTTTAAAACATTTGTACTTTACTCTTTAGCAGTATGTACAAAAAAAGGTGAATTCCTTTGAAATTAAATTATCATTACCAAAACAAAATTCAAGAACAGATCTGGAAATCATGACAGTTGGCCTAGATATATTCTTGTGGTTACAAAAAGAATGTTCTTACAATCCAAACACTAGGTCTAAGTACTATAAACAAAGAAAAGAAATGTTTTAAGATAATTTCACACAGACATTTGAAAGACCATTTTCTCACATTTTAAGTTTTGTTTCATCAGTACACTCATCTACCTTTTTCAAAACATCACTTGACAAACTATTGGGACAAACTATAATCCCAACTATTAGCTACTTGAGCGCCTGAGAAAAAAGGATCAAGAGGATCATAACACTGAGGTCAGAGCAGAAAACTGGGGGTGAAACGGTACATCAAATTATTTTTTCTGAAGTGGAAGTACAGCTCAAGTGGTAGGGTACCAGCTGTGAGCGAAAAACCTGAGAACAAAAAGCCCTAAGTTCAGGCCCCAGTACTGGTAAAAAGAAAAAAAAAAAAAAAACCCTCACCAACTTTGAATGGTTCAGAATGTAACCGAATGAGAGTGTGGCTTGCTTTACACAAACAAGGCCCTAAATTCAACACCCAGTACCACAAAGCAACAACAAAATACAAAGAAACATTTTAGCCTATACCACTAAGCAGGATATTGTCCTGATAAATTTTAGGTTTCTAAGGTATATAAATAAATCACAGAGCTCAAACCAATGAAGACTTCAACTTCTCTATCTTGCTGCTTCTGAAACCACAAACACAGCCAGGATGAAGAGCAAAGCAGTTTACCTTTCTCAATATCTCTAAGGAAGCCAATTATTTTTACACCAGGAGCTCTTGGTTGTGATTCAAAGTCAATTCCCTCTTGAAAATCTTCCAACTGTCTGTTGCAGTCAGGTGTTGTTGCTGAATATTCATTCATCTTAACCTCCAAAGATGAAATTTTTGCTTCATTCTGTGACACTCTAACATTTATATCAAAAAGATTCGCTTCCACAGTCAAAATTGCTGCTTTCATTCCTTTGATTTCATTGATGTCAGCTGATATTTTCTTTAAGAGCTGGGAAATATTGTCTAGCTCATTCAGTGAACAAGAAGAGCTTGTTACAGAACCTAAATCAGCTCGCTCTGGTGAGAGGCAAACTGGTGGAGACGGGAACCTCGAAGACATTTTCATAAAATTCTTTCTCTCCTAGGTCTCTGGTAATTTTTCCTTTACAGCTCATCAAATCTCTCATCAAAAGTAAAAACAGTGATAAACGCTACTTGAAGAAAAATTAAACGCAGCATTTTAAAACCTACAACTGAAAAACTAAGGCTGTACGTTTCTAGAGTCAGAATTCAAAGTAAATCTGAAATTGCTAAATATGCCAGTCCAATTTTCTCTTTGCTACAACTATTCTCACTAGCAGCACCCTAGTACATAACCACCTATATCCTGTAAGTTCTACTTACAGCTCCTTGGCAAATAAACCCTATTATTACATATAAAATAATCCTGGCTGCTGATTGGCTACAGAGATGTTGACACATAAAGAATGCTCAATTATTTACCTCACATGATGCGGACACAAAAGGAGCTGCACTATAAATTTACTAACGGAACATTATCTTTCCCCTTTGTCCATTAAACTATAACTTCCAAGCTTTAGATTATTTTTTGTTTTACTATACCTGAAATTTAACTTCCCCTTGAAAATAATGTATGACAGTCAGGAATATTCTTGCATTGCCGATGCCAAGAAAAGGAGGGAAGGTGATTGAACTCATGATCACAGAAAAATCTCTAAAAATATACATGGTCAGCTGGGCGCCAGTAGCTTACACTTATACTCTTAGCTACTTGGGAGTCCTGGGGAGAAAAATTTCTAAGATTTCTCAAAATTTCTAGATTTCTCAAAAACATCTTGGTGTGATGGTGCATACATGTCATCCTAGCTACAAAAGGAATCGTAGAATAGGTGGATCCCAGACTGGCACATGCCTGGGCAGGAAGCAAGATCCTACCTCGAAGATAACCAGTGCAAAAAAAAAAAAAAGGTTAGGGGCATGACTCATGTGGTGCCCGCCTAGACAAATTCAATCCAGGTGGAAGGATAAAAGCACCATATTAATCAGGTCAGAATAAAATTTAACTGCACAGATATAAGATGGAGTGAACGTAAGGATGAGGAAGTAAGAACTTAGCCTTCATCTGCTGACATCAGTAGACAGGAGCTTTTCTAATATTTGTCTCCCATTTTGTCGGTTTGTGAGGGCACTGAAGGGATAAAACTCCAGGGCCTCACGCTTGGTATGCCCTGGCCTTCTTTTCACTTTTGTGACAGTACTATTTGAAACACGGGTTTGTTTTTCCTGGCAGTATGAGGGTTAAATTCAGGGCCTTGTGCTAGTTGATAAGAGCTTTCCACTGTGCAAGTCTCCACCCCTTTTTACATTGGTTGTTTTTAAGATGGTCTCTCTTCCTGTCCAGAGGTGTATCTAGACTTTGATCTTCCTATTTTTCACTTACCACTGTAGCTGGGAGTAACAAATAACCACTGTAGACAAGTTCTTTGGTGGGATTAAGCCTCCCACTTTTATTTACAAGCTGGCCTCGAACTACAAGCCATCTAGTCTCAGCCTCCCAAATGGCTGGAATGACAGGAGTATGCCAATTAGTGGATGAGTAGGGATCCCATATGGATATGGATGTCCCTGCTGGCCCTGAAACTTGACCATGTATCTCAGCTTCCCAAGTAGCTAGGATTACAAACGTGTCCCCAGTGCTTGTCTCAAGGTTTCAGTTTTGAAGAAATTCAACTTTTCTTTTCTTTGTGCTTTTGATATGTCTAAGAAACTATTCCTTAGTCCAAGATCACGTAAACTTATACTTCATTCTTTCCCTAAAAATTTTTATAGCTTTAACTTTTAAATATAGGTCTCTGTTCTATTTTGATTTAATTTTTGTACATTATATTTGGAAAGGCCCAAATTCATTCTTTTGTGTGTACACATCCAACTGTCCGGTACTATTTATTAAAGAATATTCCTTTTTCGCTAAATTTTCTTATTGCCCTCATGAATGGACCCTAACTGGGAACCAGTGGCACATAACTATAATCCTAGCTACTCCATGTCCTTAGTCTGAGTAGTTATTTTCACTCTTGTTTACTCTAAGCAACAGGTAAACTGTATAACTTACAAAGATGTATATTGGTGGACATTACTCATCACAACCTCTTCAAAAGAATCTTTTTTTGGGAGGCCAGTCCTGGGGCTTGAACTCAGGGCCTGAGCACTGTCCCTGGCTTCTTTTTGCTCAAGGCTAGCACTCTGCCACTTGAGCCACAGTGCCACTTCTGGCTTTTTCTGTGTATGTGGTGCTGAAGAATCGAACCCAGAGCTTCATGTATACTAGGCAAGCACCTTACCACTAGGCCACATTCCCAGCCCCAAAAGAATTCTTTTTTTTTTTTGGCCAGTCCTGGGCCTTGGACTCAGGGCCTGAGCACTGTCCCTGGCTTCTTCCCGCTCAAGGCTAGCACTCTGCCACTTGAGCCACAGCGCCGCTTCTGGCCGTTTTTCTGTATATGTGGTGCTGGGGAATCGAACCTAGGGCCTCGTGTATCCGAGGCAGGCACTCTTGCCACTAGGCTATATCCCCAGCCCCCCAAAAGAATTCTTTATAAAGAACTATCAGTCATAACAGGAGGAAGGGAAAAAGTCATCTCCTGGAATTTATGTAATGATCTTTATTCTTTTTGTTTGGTTTTGTTTTTTTGCCAGTCCTGGGGCTTGAACTCAGGGCCTCAGCACTGTCCCTGGCTTCTTTTTGCTCAAGGCTAGCACTCTGCCTTGAGCCACAGCACCACTTCCGGCTTTTTCTATATCTGTGGTGCTGAGGAATCGAACCCAGGGCTTCATGTATACGAGACGAGCACCTTACCGCTAGGTCATATTCCCAGCCCCAATGATCTTTATTCTTAATCTCTTTGAATTTTAATTCGAACAGAAAGTGTGCAATACTTACTAGTCTTTGGCTTCAGGGTTTTTTGGTTCATTTTGCTGGTACCAGGTCTTAAACTCAGGAGCCTCACATTCAGCTCACTTGCTCACTGGCACTCTACAACTTGAGCCTTGCTCCAACCCAGCTTTTTGCTGTTAACTGAAGATGGAGTTTTACGGACTTCTTTGCCTGGGTAACTCCAAACTGCAGTACTCCAGATCTCAGCCTCCTGAGTAGCAAGGACTACAGATGTGAGCCACCAGCAGTCAGCCTCAAACAGATTTTTTTTTTTTGGGGGGGGGGGGTGTCAGTCATGGGACTTGTTCCTGAACTCTTCAGCTCAAGGCTAGCACTCTACCACTTGAGCTACAGCACCACTTCCTGTCTTCTGGTGGTTAATTGGAGATAAGAGTCACGGGCTTTCCTGCCCAGGCTGGCTTTGAGCCATGATCCTCAGATCTCAGCCTCCTGAGTAGCTAGGATTATAGGCGTGAGCCACCAGTGCCTGGCTCAAACAGAATTTTTTAAGGAGTACTAACAGATGACATTTAAGCAAAGCAGTATCTATAAACCAGGTGGTTCACCAAAAGGCAGCTATCTCAATGAGGAAAGCAGGGCAGGTGTTTAATAGAGAAACAAGGCAACTAAAAGAGAGTCCAGTGGATGCTTACCATATAGCCTAAGGTGCCTTAGGTTTAGGATGCAAAGTAATAAAAGGCTGTTCCAAGTCAGGTATGACACAAGCTTGTAATCCTAACTACTTGGGAGTTAGAGATGGGAGGATCATGAATTTACCAGACGAGGCAAAGATGGAAAGACTATCACAAAATCAAAACAAACAAAATGGACTGGGGCCATGACTCAAGTGGTTAGAGCAATTACCTGGCATGTGCAAGGCCCTGGGTTCAGTCCCCAGTATCCCCAAAAGGCCCTTCCAAAGATTACAATGTCCATCAGCAGAAAAAGTTTACATATTTTAACATTTACTCTTCACAATAATACTATCCCTCTTTACAGACTCAGGCACAGAAGGGATAAAACCAGCTACTAAGTGATACCATCTAGATTAACACTCCAGGCTCCTGAGTCACAACCTCTATGTTGTACTTCTCTCCAAGATATATTAAGTGGAATAGAACATAATAGACAACTCCATATGATATAATCCCAATGTATATGTACACAGATGTGTGCACATAAACACACACGTCACTCTATACACCAAGGGCACACATGTTCACAGATACAAAAAAAATGCCTGTATGAGTACATGAATACCAAACACCTGGGTACAGTGTTTATTTAAGAGAAGGCCAGTGAGCAAAATGGGGTCCAAGAGGGGACTTCTTCAATCTGAGCATAAACAGTCCATCCTGTCCAAGATGACACATATCAAGTATAAAACAGACACAGTGCCTACACATACAGAAGCTATATTGGTCTATGCTTTGACCTTCTTGAGTAATAGGTGATAGGATTTTCTCATGCAATGCTAGGCAGTGTCCAGAAGCAACAAACCCCAGCCAACCATGCACTCACAAGGGTAGTTAACCAATACCATAACCTATAGTATGCCATATACTCAACCCATTACATGACATATTCAATACTTCATGAAGTATGTTAGATTTTTTTTTTTTGCCAGTCTTGAGGCTTGAACTCAGGGTTTGGGAGCTGACCCTGAGTTTGTTTTGCCCAAAGATAGTGCCCTACCACTTGAGCCACAGCGCCACTTCCAACCTTTTCTGAGTAGTTTATTAGAAGTAAGAGTCTTTCCTGCCCTGGCTGGCTTCAAACCATGATCCTCAGAGCTCAGCCTCCTGAGTAGCTAGGATTACAGGTGTGAGCCACCAGTACCTGGCATAAAATGTTTTCAATCAGATAATTTTCCCCAATTATGGGCTAATGCATGTGTTCTAAGCAGGTTTAAGGGAAGTAAGACTGTATTGTTTTGTTCATTTATTGGGAAATAACCCCATACAAGTCCAGGAGCATACAGGCCTTTAAAGTCTCTCCTGGAGAGTCCACGGAAGTAAGATGCCCTTTAATTACAACACTGATATCTAAATTATCTGAGACATAAAAAGAAAATCTCCCAAATCTGGAAGCCTTAGAAATATTTACATCTCTATCCTATCACTCCTGGGTTGTTTATTTTTTTGGCCAGGTACTAGGGAAGCCATAACCCATTGTTTCAGCTGGGTCTCATGTTTTTACCAGGGCCACAGCCCTGATTCTCCTAGCTCCATATACTGAGTAGCTAGTATTATGGTTGTGCACCACCACACCTGGTTTGTTTGTTTTCTTTTTGCCTGTCCTGGACCTTAAACTCAGGGCCTGAGCACTATCCCTGGCTTCTTTTTGCTCAAGGTTAGCACTCTAGCACTTTAGCCACAGTGCCACTTTTGGATTTTTCCATATACGTGGTGCTGAGGAATCAAACTCAGAGCTTCGTGCATGCTAGGCAAGCACTCTACCACTAAGCCAAATCCCCAACTCAACATACATGGTCTTAAAAAGAATAAAATTTTCAACCAATATGCCAAGTATGATGGCACATACTCACTATCATAACTACACGGAAGCCATAGGTAAGAGGATCAAGGAAAGGACCTATCTAGGGCAAAAATCAAGACTTAGATGAAAAATAACCTAAAGCAAAAAAGGTTAGAGGCATGACTCAAGTGGTATAGTGCTTAGCAGTGCCAACCCCACAACTGAGATATAAGACTTTCTAAAATTACAGCATGGGTTTTTTGGGTTTTTTTGTTTTTTTGGCCAGTCCTGGGGCTTGGACTCAGGGCCTGAGCACTGTCCCTGGCTTCTTTTTGCTCAAGGCTAGCACTCTGCCGCTTGAGCCACAGCGCCACTTCTGGCCATTTTCTGTATATGTGGTGCTGGGGAATCGAACCCAGGGCCTCATGTATATGAGGCAGGCACTCTTGCCACTAGGTCATATCCCCAGCCCAACAGCATGGGTTTTTTTAAGTAAAAGGATGTAGCAAAGTGCTAGTGGGTCATCTGTAATCCTAGCTACTCAGGAAGCTCAGATCTGAGGAACTGCAAATTCAAAGCTAACCTGAGCAAGAAAGTCTGTGAGAGTCTTACTTCTAATTTAAAAACCAAAAAAGAAAAAAGAGCTAGAAGTGTATCTGTGGTTCAAGTGGTAGAGACCTAGCCTTGACATAAAAGCTCAGTGAGGGCTGGGGATACGGCCTAGTGGCAAGAGAGCTTGCCTTGTGTACATGAGGCCCTGGGTTCAATTCCCCAGCACCACATATACAGAAAATGGCCAGAAGTGGCACTGTGGCTCAAGTGGCAGAGTGCTAGCCTTGAGCAAAAGGAAACCAGGGACAGTGCTCAGGCCCTGAGTCCAAGGCCCAGGACTGGCCAAATAAATAAATAAATAAATAATAAAAGCTCAGTGAGAGTGCCTAGGCCCTGAGTTCAAGCCCCAGTACAACGGACGGACAGACCGGACACACGGACATGGACATACACACGAATGTAGCCACTACTCAGCCAAAGTGACAGGCATCTAGGCATATCACAGTGACACTGCAGACTTAACATAAGGGAAAATACTAAAAATGTCCAGAAGGAACATCCCCCAAGTATTAGACAGGTACAGTAGCATGCACATCCTATAGCCCCAATTACTCTGCAATTGAGGCAGGAAGATCATCTGAACTCAGGAACTGAAATCCAACCTGAACTGACAGACTATATGTAAAAAAAAAAAATCTAAAACAAACAAGTAAACTATATAAGGCTGGCCTTTACGAGGAAAATAAAACAAAATTTAAATTTTAAGCTACGCAATAGTGGCTTACACCTATAATCCCAGCTACTAAGGAGGCTGAGATGTGAGGTTTGCAGTCTGAAGCCAGCCTGAGCAGGAAAGTCTGTGAGTCTCTATCTTCAATAAATTACCAAAAAGCCAGAAGTAGAGCTGGGGCTCAAATGGTAGAGTGCCAGCTTTGAGCAAAAAAAGCTCAGGTGTGGGCTGGGAATATGGCCTAGTGGCAAGAGTGCTTGCCTCGTATACATGAAGCCCTGGGTTCGATTCCCCAGCACCACATATATAGAAAATGGCCAGAAGTAGCGCTATGGCTCAAGTAACAGAGTGCTACCCTTGACAAAAAGAAGCCAGGAACAGTGCTCAGGCCCTGAGTCCAAGCTCCAGGACTGGCCAAAGGAAAAAAAAAAAAAAAGAAAGAAAGAAAATTTGATAAATAGGAAAAAAAAAAAAAAAAGCTCAGGTGCAGGCCCTGAGTTTAAACACCAGGACCAGCAACAACAATAACAAAGTTTAAGTAAATTTCAACAACTTTGACAATATAAGAGTACACACAATTTAGGAAGGAGGAAAAAAATTTAAACATTCATCTTTTTTGTTTTTCCTTCCTTTTTCTTTGAGACAGGGTGTTCCTGTGCACCCCTGGAAAGCCTAGTACTCAGGAGATAGCATGTCTCAGCTTTCCATGCTGAGCACAAATGTTAATGCTTTGGAAATCAAAATATATTGAAACTGAGGAGCCAGGATACATTAAAATATAGTCAATCAGACATAAATAAGGATCAAAGTGTCTAACTTAAAATCATGAATGTAGTAAAATGAAGCAGAAGCAGTAGTCTCACTGTTCGATCTTAAGAGTCAAGAGTCAAGGAAAGGGCTGGGGATATAGCCTAGTGGCAAGAGTGCCTGCCTCGGATACACCCGGCCCTAGGTTTGATTCCCCAGCACCACATATACAGAAAACGGCCAGAAGCGGCGCTGTGGCTCAAGTGGCAGAGTGCTAGCCTTGAGCAAAAAGAAGCCAGGGACAGTGCTCAGGCCCTGAGTCCAAGGCCCAGGACTGGCCAAAAAAAAAAAAGAGAGTCAAGGAAAGGTGTTTGAGTCAGACACTGCAAATCTTAGCAAGACAAAATCTCTAGTTGAAGACATCAAATAGGCTAATTATTACAGATATGGAGAAAAATAAACTCATGAAACAAACATGTAAAAGTGGGGCTTTGGGGCCGTGGGGCTAATGTGGGAATGCTGCTTCTTGTTTTTAAGTCTTTCTAAGCTATTGTTTCCTGATCTATCAACAGACACTACAAATTGATTTTTTTTTTGGCCAGTCCTGGGCCTTGAACTCAGGGCCTGAGCACTGTCCCTGGCTTCTTCCCGCTCAAGGCTAGCACTGTGCCACTTGAGCCACAGCGCCGCTTCTGGCCGTTTTCTGTATATGTGGTGCTGGGGAATGGAACCTAGGGCCTCGTGTATCCGAGGCAGGCACTCTTGCCACTAGGCTATATCCCCAGCCCTACAAATTGATTTTTGTTTTTCCAAATATTCTATGGTAAATATGTACTTCATACTGCAAAATAATTTATTTTAAATTATATAGGTGTTTTCATACAACATATACCAAACAGGAAAAATACAAAGAAATCCATGCCTAGAAACATCGTAGTAAAACTGCAGAACATCAAAGACAAAGAGAAGATCTTGGAAGCAGCCAGAGAGAAAGGACAGATCACCTACAAAGGAATGACAGACAATTAGAGTGACAGAAGTCCACTGAAAAACAACGGAATCCAGAAGACAATGGAATAATACACACAAAATGAGATAGCCAGTTAATTCTGACTAAATTTGGGAATACAGTAAAATTACTTGCACAAGGGGCTGGGGATATGGCCTAGTGGCAAGAGTGCCTTGCCTCATATACATGAGGCCCTGGGTTCGATTCCCCAGCACCACATATACAGAAAATGGCCAGAAGTGGCGCTGTGGCTCAAGTGGCAGGGTGCTAGCCTTGAGCAAAAAGAAGCCAGGGACAGTGCTCAGGCCCTGAGTCCAAGCCCCAGGACTGGCCAAAAAAAAAAAAAAATTACTTGCACAAGAACAAGGAAAAATGAAAATATTTATAGGCAATAAAACCTGGAAATGTACAAACACTTGCTTTAAAGCAATTTCTAATGGCTATACTTTAAAAATATTTTAAATTGAACTATGGGCATGCCTCAGTTGGTAGAGCCTTTACCTAGCAAGCACAGGACCCAGAGATTAATTCCCAGTACAACAAGAAGAAAAAGTAAATTCAGTATTAGAAAATGATGAGGAGGGGGCTGGGAATATGGCCTAGTAGCAAGAGTGCTCCTATACATGAGGCCCTGTGTTCCATTCCCCAGCACCACATATATAGAAAACGGCCAGAAGTGGTGCTGTGGCTCAAGAGGCAAAGTGCTAGGCTTGAGCAAAGAGAAGCTAGGGACAGTGCTCAGGCCCAGTGTCCAAGAACTGGCAAAAAAAAAAGAAAAGAATGAGGAGTCTAACTCCTCCCATTTCCTGTGTGGGGAGCAGGGAATGTTTCTATTTCTCTGGGTTCTCTCTTGTTAAATTAAAATCCTTGCTTGAACTGAAAAAATAAAATAAAAATCAGAGATAGCAAATGATCATTAACACAAGAAGGTAAACCTTGAACAAACAAATCATGGTGCCAATTGATGCATTTTTTTTTTTGGCCACATGAGCCACAGCGCCACTTCTGGCCATTTTCTGTATATGTGGTGCTGGGGAATCGAACCTAGGGCCTCGTGTATCCGAGGCAGGCACTCTTGCCACTAGGCTATATCCCCAGCCCCCAATTGATGCATTTTTAAAATGACCAAATTGGTAAGCTCAAGACTGAAACTATGCTTCTCTGAACTTCTTTTGCTACTTAGGAATGAAGTTAGGATATTAATTTTTTTAAATACAAAATTGAATTTCCAGACAAAATTTCAGTAGAAGGCAATGAAAACACATATGGAGCATCTAAATTATGAACTAGTCAAAAAACAACCAACCAACTAGCTACTCAGGAGGCTGAGATCTGGGGACTGCAGTTCAAAACCAGTCTTGCCAGGAAAGTCTGCAAGTCTCTTTATCTTCAATTAACTACTCAAAAGCCAAAAATGGAGTTGTGGCTCAAAGTTGTAGAATGCTAGCCTTGAGCACAAAAGCTCAGGAAGAGTGAAAGTAACCAGGCACTAGGAGTTCAAGCCCCAGATCTGGCTAAAAAAAAAAACCAAAACCTAGAATGTCAACAATAGCAATTAGTGAACCATTCTTTTTTTTAAAAAGCATGAAGTGATAAAGAGAAAAAGTAGACAACTACAAATGAAACTGACAGAAACGGGTCCAACTAGATCAGTAATTTTATTAAATGACTACAAAAAAAAAAGCAAACGTTTTTTTCTCAGATTAAAATCCTTGCTCAAACTAGAAAAAAAAAATCACAGAGATATCAAATGATCATTAACACATGAAGGTAAATCTGAAGAAACAATCTACAGGCTTGCACCTATAATCCTAGCTACTCAGTCTGGGCAGAAAAGCTTGTGAGATTCATGTCCCAAGTTACCACCAAAAAACCTGGATATGAAGCTGCAGCTCAAGTGGTAAGGTGCTAGCCGTGAGCACAGAAGCTCAGGGGCAGCACCAAGGCCCTGAATTCAAGCTCCAGGACCAGGACACACACAAACACACACTTTGTATTTAAGAGACACATATGCATAACCATAGCAAGACTGAAAACAAAAGGCTGAGATCTGAGGATCATGGTTCAAAAGCAGTCTGAGCAGTAAAAGTAAAGTTCTTGAGATTATCTCCCATTAACCACCAAAAACAAGCCTTAGGTAGAAATGTGGCTCAAGTGGCAGAACACTAGCCTTAAGCAAAAACCCTCAGAGAGCACTAAAACCTGAGTTCAAGCCCAGAAGCAGCTCACATGCACACAGGCACACATACCCAAATAGATGGAAACAAGAAAATACGATCCTTAGATTTCAGCCTCCTAAGTGGCATAAGGCACCAGCACCCAACTTTTCTTTAATTTTAAAACATTCTTCCACTTTTATCTTCAATTTCCATGAATATTTTTATTCTTATCTTTCCATTTCTATCTTTTTTTTTTGGGGGGGGGGTAGTCATGGGGCTTGAACTTGGGGCCTGGGCACTGTCCCTGAGCTCTAAGCTCAAGGTTAGCATTCTATCTACCACAGCTCCACTTCTGATTCTTGGGAGTTTATTTATCTGACACTTCTGAAATTGACTGGAGATAAGAGCCTGGGCGGCCTGCCGGGGCTGGCTTTAAACCATGAACCATAATCCTCAGAACTCAGCCCAGAGTAGCTAGGATTATAGGTGTGAGACACCAGCACCCAGCTGAAGATATCTTAAGACACACTAAATTTGAGTTCTTTTCTAGTTTATTCACTTTGGGGTGCTGGGATTGAACCCAGTGCCTCACTCAGGCTTATGTGTTCATTTCTAAATTTTTTATTTCTAATTTTTGTCATCCCATTCCAAAGATTTTGACTACTCTGTGTTGTTTTTGCATGCTTTATGTTGTTTATGCATGCTTTATGTTGTTTAATGTCTTCTAGCTCACTCTGAAATAGTGTGTCTTTCCTTTTGCTTGAGTCCTGTGGATTAAAACTAGGATCCTGAGTTTGAGCTGTAGCAGAGATATCCACGGCCCAGTAATGTGTCTTTGAAGGGAACTGTAGTGCAATTAACATAGAAAGTTCATAAAATGCTTGTTACGGGCCCTTTAGCCTTACTTAATACTATTATGGCACAAGAGGTCTCTCAGCTTGCAGATACTGTTCTCAAACTGATAAGATACTTTTACACTTTCTAATCAACTTATTGGGGCTGTATGGGGTTTTCTTTAATCACATTCAGCATTTACTGAAATTGTTTCTAAGGCTAACATTTCAAATTACACAATAGAGAGAGGAAAAAATACGAAGAGGGGTTGGGAATGAAGCTCTGAGCACTTGCCAAGTAGGCTCAATACACAATGCATAAGCATCTTTCCTGATGGGAACAAAAAGAACAAGTCTGAGAATAGGAAGGAGTGCAGAGACCAGATGACAGAGCTGTCTCAAGTCCAAAATGATGGCTTTCATGCTGAACAGTAAGGACAAAGGTAGAAGGTCTCATAAAGAAGTCATACGGCGCCAGGCACTGGTGGCTCATGCCTGCAATCCTAGCAACTAAGGAAGCAGAACAGAAAAGTCTGTGAGACTCTCATCACCAATTAGACATCTAAATACTGGAAGTGGAGCTATGACTCAAAAGTGGTACGTTAGCTTTAAGCACAAAAAGTCAGGGATAAGGGCTAGGAATATGGCCTTGTAGTAGAGTGCTTGCTTCGTATGCATGAAGCCCTGGGTTCAATTCCTCAGTACCACATAACCAGAAAAAGCTGGAAGTGGTGCTGTGGCTCAAGTAGTAGAGTGCTAGCCTTGAGCAAAAAGAAGCCAAGGACAATGCTCGGGCCCTGAGTTCAAGCCCCAGGATTGGCAAAAAAAAAAAAAAAAAAACCAAAAAAGTCAGAGATAGTGCCTAGACCCAAGTTTAAGATCTATGACTGACAAAAAAAAAAAAAGTCATATTATGTCAGGCACTAGTAACTCATGCCTGTGATCTTAGCTACTTAGGAGGCTAAGACCTGAGATCACAATTCAAAGGCAGTGCCAGGCAGGAAAAGTCCACTAGACTCTTCTCTCCAAAGAACCAGCAAAAAGCTAAAAGTGCAAATGTGGCACAACTGTTAAGTGCATAAAAAGCTAAGAAAACTATGAGGCCCTAATTTTAAGCCTCAGTACCAGCATTCAAAAAAAAAAAAAATACACAGGCTGGGAATATGGCCTAGTGGCAAGTGTGCTTGCCTCGTATACATGAAGCCCTGGGTTCAATTCCCCAGCACCACATATATAGAAAATGGCCAGAAGTGGCGCTGTGGCTCAAGTGGCAGAGTGCTAGCCTTGAGCGAAAAGAAGCCAGGGACAGTGCTCAGGCCCTGAGTCCAAGGCCCAGGACTGGCAAAAAAAAAAAATACACATTTCATTGTTTTTCTTTATATCAAGTGGAAAGATATTTCTGGTGTTCTAAGCAAACCTTTGGAGATAAATTAGCAACTTGACTAATTTAGCCATTGCTGTCAGTTACCTTCTGACATGTGTAAAAAGAAAAAAAAAAAAAAAGAGGGAGAGATGGAGCCATGTGTCAGTGGCTCATGCCTGTTATCCTAGCTACTCAGGAGACTGAGATCTAAGTATTGTGCTTCAAAGCCAAACCAGGCAGGAAAGTCAATAAGATTCTTCTCTCCAATTAAACACCAAAACACTAAAAAAGGAGCTATGGTTCAAGTGGAAGAGCACTAACTTTGATCACATAAAAGATTAGGGACAAGTCTCAAGTCTCAAGTCTCAAGAATAGAATAGCAAAAAAATAAATAAATAAAAAGACAGACTATTTGTGCAGAAGTTTGGGGAGGTAAGAAGTTAAAAGTCAGCTGAAAGCTAATTACTTTTAGTGTGGTAGGCACAAAGGGATAAAGTAGAGCCACTGAGAGATACAGCAGGATACAAAGGTAGAATGCTAACAGATTGGAGTTTCAAGCTGGAAAAAATAGGAATACTAGCAACAGTAAGTTTTCTATAATAAAAGCTTGTTAAGGGGTGGGATGTAGCTCAGTGGCAAAGCGCTTGCCTAGCAAGTGCAATGTCCTGGGTTCAATCCCCAGTACCAAAAAAGAAAAGACAAAAAACAGTAGTAAAAAAAATAAATAAATAAATAAATAATTTAAAAATGAAAATAAAAGTTTATTAAATTTTCTGGAAAACAGGCATGAATTCCCTTCTTACCTTCCCATTCTCTTTTTGAATCTAAGGGCACTTTCTCCATAGTATAAGTAATGTTCCATAAAAACATATTTGAAAATACTTAATGTCTCATGAACAGAGAATGAAATATCACTATATTCTTACCTTGGCTTTTTTCTATATTATCTCCTTTTGTTTCCTCTTCTTTAATGGAAGTACTTATTCTAGGTGTCCTACTTTGCCCTTGGACTACTTCTGCTAGCAATTCTTCTTGAGAAGTTCGAGTTCTGGGAGCAACTGGAAGTGTTTGTTTCTGTGGGACTTTTACATAAAAGCAAGAGTTGGAAAGCAAATGCAATTAACACAAAAAAATCTAACAGTGACAACATCAGATTCAACATAATCCCTGGGTTTAATGAATTTGAGGTGTTCAACCTAGTCCAAAGATACCACCGAACATTCCTAAGACGGACATCTGACTTGTTACCGTAAATGCATGCAAATGGTATCTAGCACAATTTAAGCTATATTGCCATGAATACAATACAGCACATACAGATTTATTTCTAACCAAAGGCTGTTCAAAGCTGCTTCATGACTTGTAACTTAGTTAGGAAGAATATTTCAAGGTCATAGGAACTTTCTAAATTTATCATTCATATCATATATTGATGGTAAACCAAAGAGAATATAAAGGTCGAATGTTGGCCTTTGTCTGATAAGCTACACACCAAAGTCTATTTAATTTTACATATCCAAGGTCAGAGATGAACAGAAGCAACAGAAAATATCAGGATCAAAAACTGATGGCACTTTACTTCCCTTCAGGAAGGGGATCATTAAAAAAGATGCAGTGCCAGGTGCCAGTGACTCACTTCTATAATTCTAGGTGCTCAAGAGGCTGAGATGTAAGGATCCTGGTTTGAAGCCAGATTAAGTAAGAAAGTCTATGTGACGACTCTGATCTCTAACCTCCAAAAAGCCAGAGGTAGAGCTGTGACTCACGTGGTAGAACCCTAGTCTTAAGCACAATAATGCTCAGGGACAGAACCTACATAAACTGAGTTCAAGCCCCAAGACTGGCACAAAAAGAAAAAAATAGCAGGCTGGGGATATGGCTTAGCGGTAGAATGCTTGCCTAGCTAGCATGCATGAAACCCTGGGTTGGATTCCTCAGCACCACATAAACAGAAAAGCCAGGAGTGTTGCTATACCTCAACTAGTAGAGTGCCAGCCTTAAGCAAAAAGAAGCCAGGGACAATGCTCAGGCCCTGAGTTCAAGGACCAGGACTGGCAAAAAAAAAAAAAAATAGCATCCATCCACCCTTGGGTAAATTATATACACACACCAAAAAAAAGGCAAGGCAAGCAAGAACAAGTTCTGCTGGACAGCAAGTATCATTGGAAAGGGGAATGGAGAAGGTGGCAGAGAACCAATACAGTTGAAGTACTCTATATGAATATACAAAAACAGAACAATGAAACCTGCTGAAATTGTTTTAAGGGGAAAGAGGGCAATAGCAAAGGGCAATAAAGGGTGAGGTTGATGAGGTGCACAGTATACATGTACAGAGTGTGACAATAAAATTTCCCTTGTAAAACAATGCTAATATTTAAAAATTGTACCAAATAAAAACATACAAGATTTAATTACCTGCAGAATAGTTAGTTGTTCTTGTTACAGATTCTTGAGCTTCAGAGATAGCCTTCAAAATTAGATTCTTATTTGCTTGTTTAGAAGGTGGAAGAGAAGGTCTAAAAGAGTTTCAAAAATGTGCTTTCAAAACATTTGAAATTTCAGTTACATGATCACCTCCCTACAGCCCTCTGTGTTGTAAAATTTCTCCCCAACTTTAAATAAGTTCTCTCATCACTGCAAGTGATTTACAAGGGCAATGAAAACTCTGACATCTGACACTAATTATTTCAATACCTATCACTTTCAAGATAACCAGACAGGCCAGGAGTGTAGCTCTGTGGTAGAATGCTTGCCTACCAAGCAGTTAAAGTTAATCTACAGCCATGTTCAGTTACCTCCTTTCAGGCTTTGCTGGCACTGACACACTGCTGGACACACTTCCTGTTCGGGAGCCAAAATCATCATCCTCTTCCTCCTCTTCTCCATCATGACTGAATTTTTTTACTTTAACCACTGAACTTACCATAGGCAACTTTCTCTTCCGAAAGTTTTCATCCTGTAATCAGATAATCTAATCTCAGAAAACAACAGTTTTACCACAAAACATTTTTGTTTAAGAAAAAGGTTGAGCACTGATGGCTTATATTTGTAGGTATTCAGGAGCTAGGACCTGAGGATTACAATTCGAAGCTAGCCTATGCAGACAAATCTCAGACATTTATCTCAACCAGCCAAAAGTCAGAAGTAGGTTCAAGTAGCTCAAGTTGAAGAACACGGGCTGGGGATATGGCCTAGGGGCAAAGCGTGCTTGCCTCGTATACATGAAGCTCTGGGTTCAATTCCCCAGCACCACATATACAGAAAATGGCCAGGAGTGGCGCTGTGGCTCAAGTGGCAGAGTGCTAGCCTTGAGCAAAAAGTAGCTAGGGATAGCGCTCAGGCCCTGACCCTGAGTCCAAGGCCCAGGACTGGCAAAAAAACAAAAAACAAATCAAGTTGAAGAACACCACCCTTGAGCAAAATAACTAAACTAGAGGTAACAGTGTGAGGCAGAGTTCAAGCCCTAGTACTGGCACAGAAACATGAAGAAAGTAGTTATATTAGTAATTCACAATGTACTTCCTGGGTTCCTATAAAAATATAACACAGCCGGGCACTGGTGGCTCAGACCTCTAATCCTAGCTACTCAGGAGTGGGCTGAGATCTGAAGATCACAGTTAAAAGCCAGCCTGGGCAGGAAAAGTCCATGAGACTCTTATCTCCAAATAACCACCAGAAAATCCTTAGTGGTGCTATGTCTTAAAATGGTAGAGTGCTAGCCTTGAGCTGAAGAGCTTAAAAAAAAAAATACAAACCTCCATATTTGTTTTTTCCAAGTTGTTTCTGAAGAAGGGACTGTAAGTCTCTTCCAAACTGTTGAGCAATTCTGGTTCGCACAAACGTCCTGTTTCATACACCTGGCTGTTCTGTATTTCGAGTTGCTTGGCAGCATGAATACTGTTTTGCTGCTGCTGAAATTGCAACCTATTTAAATGACCACCACCATCTGCATTTCTACTTGCAGGTGGTCGATAAATTTCAATAGAAGGACGAGAAGAACCATATGTGAGTGTCACTGTAGGTTTCTTCTGAGATAATGGATTCTCTTGTACAAAATTAAGGTCTTCATCGATGAGGTCATCTGGCTCTGGCTTAATATCAATCACATCTTCAGAGAGGGCCGGCTCCCTCAGGGGTTTCACTGTTGACATTAGTCGGGTTGCAGCACCATCATCATAAGTCTGTCTATGAAAAGAAAACAAAGCATATTATAACCAAATTAGAACTGTTTTTAAAATACAATACATATACATATATGTATATATATATATATATATATATATATATACACACACATATTTTGTGTGTGTGTGTGATACTAGAGTTTGAACTCAGCACCTGCAAGCACTCTTCCACTTGAGCTATTCCAACCAACCCCTTTTGTTTTGGGGATTTTATTGGTGCTAGTGCAGGGTCTTGAACTCAGTGCCTGAGTGTTGTCCCTGAGCTTTTGTACTTAAGGCTAGCACTTTACCACTTGAGGCATAGCTCTACTTCTGGCCTTTTTTTGTGTGTGTGTGGTGGTGGTGGTTAATTGGAGATAAGAGTCTCAGAGACTGTCCAACCCAGGCTGGCTTCAAACCACTGTCCTCAGATCTCAGCCTTCTTATTAGCTAAGATTATAGGCATGAGCCACTAGCACTTGGCTTGTGTTGGTTATTTTTGATATAGGGTCTCCTGTTGTCTGAGCTGTGATCTTACCTGTGCCCACCCCACACTGCAGAGGACATGACAGGCTCATGTCACTGTACTCGGCCACTGATTGAGATAGTCTCTCTCAAACTCTTTTTTTTCCTCCAAGAGTTACCTTCAAACCAAGATCCTCTAAACTCCTCTTCCTAAACAACTAACATTATAGGCTGAAACCACTGTGTTCAGCAAAATTAGGGCAATTTCATCTACAAATATTCAAAGAGTACTTTTAAAAATTTAGGGAAGAAATGTGGATACTTCCTTTATATATACTAGTACTTTTAAGTTGCTTTTTTTTATACTTTGCTACATGTGAAATAGAAGATAATCACTTAAAAGTTATCCATTATTTTATTTAGAAAGTCACTCTCATCATCATTTACAAAAACGTCTGAAAATAGAAACTGAAAGGTAAGAAAGGTAAGATGTAAATGCCACAAATACCCATCGGCCCCCAGTAGACCTACATAGGACTCTTACCTAACACTAGTGGTTTTCTGTTCCTGTGAACTTGAAGAACCTCTGGAATCTCTTTTCTCAGATCTAGTATTAGAAATGGCCAGGGGAGGCACTGCGGCTTCATGCCTTCTCTCATCTCCTCGGCCAAAACTGTTCTTATTTGAAGGCACATTACTATCAAAGATGTTGGTATCTGGAGACTTTAGACTAGAAGGCTCTGGGAAGAAAAACACATGGTCTAGTTTAATCACCTTTCATTACTTTAAGCTTTCTCTCTCATTACCAACTCAAAAGCAAAAATGGTTTAAAGTTTTAAAATATAATCACCAATTACATCAAAGGTGATTTTTGTTTTCTGCCAGTCCTGGGGCTTGGACTCAGGGCTTGAGCACCGTCCCTGGCTTCTTTTTGCTCAAGGCTAGAGCTCTACCACTTGAGTCACAGAACCACTTTCAGTTTTTTATATTTATGTGGTGCCAAGGAATGGAACCTAGGCTTCATGCATACTAGGCAATCACTCTACCACTAAGCCACATTCTCAGCCCATAAAGTTGATTTTTTAATGAGTATAAATACATGGTTTAAAAAACAAGACACATTTTTGTGTACTTGAGAATCATTCCACACATGGTAATAAGTTATTCAACTTATTACTGAAATTCTAAGTAATTTTCAATTACAAAATAATGAGACAAGAAGTCTTGAGGTTAAGTATTTGTACATCAACAATTATATTTAGGGTAAGTTACACTTTCATATTTAAGTTTTTATCAAGTCATACTAAATTTACTGCTCTTATGTTTATAAAAATGTAGTTCTTTACAAAGCTCAAATAAATCACTGTTTTCAAAGTTATGGGCCACTTTTCCCCATGACTTTTAAAACTAAAGAATCATATGCTATGGTGGCAAAAATTCCCCAAACCCTCAATGTTACAAATCTTACCGGTTGTAACAGAACGAAGTTTATCTAATACACCATGAAGCCTAAAAACAAAACAAAAAGCTTCACTTAAGAGAGATTGCTATTCCATATTTTCCAACATTATAAACATAAATTATTAGACACTTTATAGATCAATGATAGGAAAATTAACTTCCTTTTAAGTTTTAACAAGGTTTATTTTAGTATAACAAGATTAAAGTAGGGAGAAAAACATTCCCTGCCCTCCATGCCAGAAACAGGAAAAAAAAAACTTTAAAAGTTAACTTTCTAATTTTTTTTTTTTAAGCTTCATGTGCTGGTGGCTTACACTTGTAATGCTAGCTACTCAGGAGACTGAGATAGGAGGATCGCAGTTCAAAGCCAGCCGGGACAGGAAAGCCCATGAGACTCTTATCTACAAGTAACCACCAGAAAACTGGAACCGGTACTGTGCCTCAAATGGTAGAGCACTAGCCTTGAGCTGAAGAGCTTAGAGACAGCTGCCCTACAACCAACAACAACAAAAAGCCTTATGGGAATATTATAACTATCAATCAAAAAAAATCATACTTTTAGGGCATAGCTAGCTAGCTCAATGTGAAGCTTAGGAGCATGACAAGTTCTTAGCACACCACACAGCCAGAGTTCAACTGCCATCAAAAAATAAAAAGACCAAGGACTCATCAAATGAGTCTTGGTTTAAACAAAATGTCACCCTGCTTCCTAATGAAAGACTTACACTACCATATACTAAAACAGAATTATGTTATCCAAACATTATTGACTATTACAACTATTTAGTCAGTTTGCATACATGGTTATATAAACTTTTTATATATTAACGCAGAAAATTGAGCCCAGGGCTTCAAGCATATACCAAGCAAGCATACATGCTACCAATAAGCCATAAAGCCAGCCCAACAGTTTATATTGAACTACTTATGTGATCTCTTGGACAACTTAATTCTCATAGGGAAAAAAGTAACTCAAATTACGCTACATAAGTTCACTATTTTCAAAATTAAACTCAGACTATAATCTTTATAAGATCATCTATTTTAGTACCTATATATAAGGGAAATTTGCCTTGAACTTCTTCCAATAAGCTCCCTGTAACACCAGAATCCCACAGTGTATCACTGAGAATCCCACTTGCATGTCAGTGTCCCAATGGACACAATTATTTCATGGCTTCTTTTGTTTTTGCTTTTTGGTCTGAGGCTGGGACTCCAACTCAGTACCAGATGCTTTCACTCACTGCCTACCACACTACCAACTGCGCCACATCTCCACTCCATTTCAAGGTTTCAAAAATCTCAGGAAAGGGCTGGGAATGTGGCTTAGTGGTAGAGTGCTTGCCTAGCATGCATGAAGCCCTGGGTTCGATTCCTTAGTATCAAATATACAGAAAAAGGCAGAAGTGGAGCTGTGGCTCAAGTAGCAGCGTGCTAGCCTTGAGCAAAAAAGCAGCTCAGGGACAGACAGTACCTAGGCTGAGTTCAAGCCTCAGGACTGGTTAAAAAAACAAAAACATCAGGATAGTGGAACTGGAAGCCATGCTTCAAGGAAAATACCATGCCAGCATGCAAGTTCAAACCTCAGAACTGGTATAAACAAATAGGATAATCTGTCTGCTTAGAGTTAATGAACATTTAGAAATAATACATAAAAAATTGAATTTACAGGGCTGGAAATGTAGCTTAGTGATAGAATACTTGCCTAGCATGCATGAAGCTCTTGATTCGTTCCTCAGTACCACATACACAGAAAAAGCTGCAAGTGGTGCTGTGGTCAAGTGGTAGAATGCTCGCCTTGAGCAAAAGAAGCACAGGGACAGTGTAGAATCTATATTAAATATCCCATCAAGTTATTGGAAAAGGAGATCTATATTTCATCTTTGGGGGGACTGGTAAAGGTTTGCTCAAGGCTAATGATCTACCATTTGAATGACAGCCCCAAGTTTCAGCTTTTTTGATGCTTATTTGGAGACAGTTTCATGAACCTTCATGCGTTGGCTGTCTTTAACCATGATCCTCAGATCTTAGCCTCCAGAGTAGCTAGGATAACAGGCATAAACCACCAGTGCTCAGTTCTATCTCCTATGTTCAATTAGCTGGACTAGCTCCAGTTTAAACCAACATCATGTCTACCAAATGTTCATACAGCTAGGTGCTGATGGATCACAGCTGGGAGTCTAGCTGGGAGACTGAAGTTCTTAACCCTTTTCTTTTCCAATAAGCAATAAAACTGTAATAAGTACGTTAATAATTCACAACCAAGCAATGTGTATATCCTAATACATGAGGACCACTGTACTCTTACAATGTTCTCCAAGTCACATAATATAAACTCTGAGAAATCCACAGAGTTTCAAGACATTCTCACAAGAGCTAACATTACCTTAGTTGCCTGCTAAAACAAAAATACTGTGAAGACAATCTTTGGTTTCAAGACAAAGTTGACAAGCATCACTTCCCTCATTAGTAAATCCGATTTCCTACTCAAATTAAGCAGGCCAAGTGCACTCAACTTTAGTCCACAGCAACTTTCACCAAAACTGATGGTTCCTAGACTAAACACATAACTCCTACCTCTATCTTACTCCTTAGTCTGCCTCAAATCTGGTTAATGGCAACTGGCCTTCTTAAAGTGATTTAAGCTTTTAGTCATTATTCTCACTAGAAGGCATAAGACCTTTAAAAAAAAAACACTCCAAATTTTACAGAAAATTTTGTTAAAAGTCGTGGCTGGGTGTCACTGGCTTACACCTGCAATCTTAGCTATTTAGGAGAATGAGATCTGCATATCATGGTTCAAAGACAGCCTGAGCAGAAAAGACTTTGAGACTTTTATCTCCAATTAAGCACCAAAAAAGACAGAAGTAGAGCTCTGTGTCTCAAGTGGTAGAACTAGCCTTGAGAAAAAAGAAAAAAAAAAAACCCTGGGACAGAATCCAAGCCTTGAGTTCAAGCCTCAATACTAACACTGACCACACACGCATATACCACACATACAGTAAATTTCAAAATATAAACATGAGTGGGGGGCTGGGGATTATGGCCTAGTGGCGAGAGAGCTTGCCTTGTATACATGAGGCCCTGGGTTCAATTCCCCAGCACCACATATACAGAAAACGGCCAGCAGTGGCGCTGTGGCTCAAATGGCAGAGTGCTAGCCTTGAGCAAAAAGGAAGCCAGGGACAGTGCTCAGGCCCTGAGTCCAAGGCCCAGGACTGGCCAAAAAAAAAAACAAACATAAGTGGGATTTTGTTGAAAGCATGCAAGTTTACAAAATGAAAAAAACCTGGCAGAAGGTGGTGGAGTAAAACTGCCTGGTATGAGGTAATTCACTAGAAAATGCAGTAGAGGAACCAATCTAATCCAAACAACATCTAGTACACAGTAATGTAGCAGGCTTTGCTCAGAGGAAAAAGTGGTAAGGTAAGATGCAGAAGTTAGCAAAAGAAACCTACCTACAGATGACATAAATTAAGGATTACTATGGGCCAGGCACACAGGCAAAGAACATGCATTAGCTGACTGATTTATTCTCATGATAATTCTGTACAACAGGTGAGTGACCCTCCTCCTTTCACACATGAAGAAACAAGGCCCCCAGAGCAGTCTGGCTCCAGAGGCTATGCTCTTAACATTTACAAACTGCCTTTCTTCACTGAACTAACTGGAATGGCAAGAACCTTATTTCAGACAGAACACCTACTCTGACTTTCCCCAAACTTTAGTCTGAGACATAGAGTCAGAAACATACCATACAGTGAATCGAACTGTGTTGTTCCCCAGAAACAGGGACAGGTCCTCTGTCATTTGGTCCTGACTTTTCTTGTTGGCCACCATCACCATAATGTAATCAGGAAGTTCTTCATCTATTTAAAAGGAAAAGCTTATCAAAACTTTTGTTTCCTTAATATTTACTGTTGATATAATTGAAAATACAAATCCAGCTTTCAAAATTGTATCTAACTCTAATAGAATTATGTTAGACAAGAAAATTCTTTTTTTCATTATACAAGTTAGGAAACTAAGAATTATGAATTGATGAATTCCTACTTATAAAAGCAGATATCTTATAGAAATCTTAAGAATACATTCATTTCTCTGAAAGAAATCTTAATAGTGCTCACACTCCAGAGAAACTTCTATAAAGTATATAGATATCCCCCAAGAATAACTGAGCTTTGTTTTCCATTTATTGATAATGTTCCAAAATAGTAACTCAGTTCTCTAGAGTATCTTTATCTGTCAGTGGTAGAAGCAAACTTCAATTACTCAGTATAATAAACTTGCAGCAATGTCAAACTCAAACCACCCAAAACCCTACCAAGCTTAAAACCACAACTTTAAGATTAACTCAAAGTGGTAGCACCAGCCTGCAGTCCTAGCCACTGAGGAGGCTAAGATCAGAGGACTAAGGTTTGAAGGAAAGTCTATGATACTCTTATGTCAAATTAACTACCAAAAACTAGAAGTGGAGGTGTGACTCAAGTGTTAAAAAGTACCATGTTTGATCAAAAAGCTAAGGAAGGGGGCTGGAAATATGGCCTAGTGGCAAAGAGTGCTTGCCTCATATACATGAAGCCCTGGGTTCGATGCCTCAGCACCTCATATATGGAAAATGGCCAGAAATGGCGCTGTGGCTCAAGTGGCAGAGTGCTAGCCTTGAGGAAAAAGAAGCCAGGGACAGTGCTCAGGCCCTGAGTTCAAGGTCCAGGACTAGCAAAAAATAAACAAATAAATGTTATTCAATATGCCACATGAATGCTTTATGAATGCTTTCATTTTCCCCAAAAAAGAATAGAAAGATATACTGAAAGACCAGGATGAGACCTTTAAGTGGAACTAGCTTTTTTGTTTTGTTTTAAATTGCAAATGTAACTACCCTGATTCAGGCTAAAATACTAATTTTACAACTGTGGCTTTGCATACTCCAGATGTAAACACAATAAACAGGCATTTTTAAGTATTAATATGAGCACAGTTCTGACTTCAGAGATCTGGAATCTCATATACTTTGAGAAAATTGTCTGAAATGGAAACTATCATTTTTCTAGGAACTATCAGCTTTAGAGTCAAACTGTCCCAGGTCTTAGTAAAACCCTTCTCAAGCAGGCAGACTCAGGCTTTCCTGTTTGAACAACTACAGATATTATCACGTACCTTTTCAGTGTTTTCCTGAGAATGTAAATATAGAGGGTATACACAGAGAGAACCAGCTAAGCCAGGCACATGGCCCGGTATAAACTCTTTCTGACAGAAAGCTCCTTACTGCAAGGTGGTAAGAGGAACATTCAGAGACCTAAAGATAAAACTCATTGATACAGCTGGACACTGGTGGCTCAAACCTGGAATCCTAACTACTCATGAGGCTGAGATCTGAGGACTGCAGGTTGCAGCCGGCCTGGCCAGTAACTCTAAGAGACTCTTATCTCCAATTTATTGCTAGAAGTGAAACTGTGGCTCACAAGTTGATACAGCCTCAGCCAAGGGCACAAAAGGCTAAGGGGGGCGGGGTTCGGGCCTTGAATTCAAACTCCAGTATACACATACATACATACATACATACACACACACTACAGAAAATTAAGCCATAGTTTTAGTTCAGAAAACTCAAAACGTTGTATTTATTAGACTTCGGCAAGAAGGTGTAGGAGAGACTGGAAGAATAGGAAGGTTGCTGATCCCTAGACTGTTCCGTGAAATGAAGGTGAAGAAGAACCAACCCCAGAGAGTATCAGATTTAAAGGAGGTAGACTGTCAAAAGCACGACGGGGGTAAAAGCACGGAAATTCAGTGAGCTGCAAACTCTGCATTCATTCTCTTAGAGGCTTAACAGCAACGAAAAACTTACCCACGTAAGCTCCTAATTCTTGCAATTTCCCCTTAATGGCACTCTACGCAGCGAGGGGGAGGGGGGAATAAAGCAAAGGTGTAGGTGAGAAGCGCGGCCTCGGGAATGCGGGCCTCCGAGCGCGCGGCGCGCGCCCCGCACACCTTCCGCCCCGGGCCCACCCCACCCCATCCCCGCGCGCCTCAAACCCCGGAGTCCTCACGCGCCCCCCCCCCCGCCCCGGGGCCTCCAACACTTCCCGCCCCAGAGCCCTCGCCGAGCCGCCCGGGGCCCCTACACGAACCCGCACCTCCCGCCCCGGAGCGGCCGGGTGGGGGCGGGGAGGCGCCCGGACCTCCCTCACCACCACCACCAGCACCACCACCACCACCCCCCCCCCCACGGCCCGCGACGCACGAGTTGCGCTTCGGCCTCCCTTGCGTTGCTCCCGCCATTCCCGCACGCGTCAGCGGGGTCCCGGCCGCGACCCCGAGGCCCGCCGCTCTCGCCAAGGCCTGAAGCCGGTGACGACCAGGAGGCGCCCGGCGGGCCGGGCCCACCGGCCCCGTTACTCCTGGCAACCGCCCGCCAGGCCCGGCTCCCCGACGGCCGCCCTGCACCGGCTGACGCCGGCCTCACCCGGATCTTTCGGCTGATCTCGGTGCCAATCTCCATGGCTCAGCGGCAGGCGTCTGGGTCAGCAGCACAACACGGCGCGGCGCTTCGTTCGCCCGGAGCCAGCCACCGACTCTCCCTCCCGCCCCCCCACGCCTCAGCTCGACCCTCCGCCGCCTTCACGGCCGCTCCGCCGTGTCCCCGCCCCCGCCGGCCCGGCGCCCCCGTGCGAGCGCAGAGACAGTGCGCCTGCGCACGCGTGTGCGCCTGCGCACTTCCCACCTTGCGGAGCCTGGGGCCTCGGGTGACCTCTGCTGGTGGCACGGAGTACCGCGGCGGGCAGGCGGGCCCCTCTTCTGTACTTGGGGAGTTCTCCTTCCTGTAAGCCCTCTTGCTCATTTTACTCTCCCTTGGATAGATAGTAAGGTTGAAGTAAATGTGTTGCAGGAGGATCACGGGCTCTGTAATATTTGGATTCAACTTCCAGCCTTCCCTTACGGTCAGCGATGGTATGGATGCTGTTTACTTAACTCTGAACCTTCCACTAGTTTACCTGTGAAATTGTCTCCTGGAGGTGACACTAACTACACTTGGAACCGGGCACCCAACTGGTCCCATCCAACGCAGTCCTTCCTTACTCTGCAAACACGGCTCTCCAGATCCAGCTCTGCCTCTCTGAGCCCTGCCCACATCATGGCCTTTCAGAAAGACTCTTCTCCCCTTTCCTTCCCCTTCCTCCTTTACTCAACTCCCCACCCACCCCTCTTCTTCCCTCTTCCTCTTCCTCTCGCCCTACTTCCACCCCTTCCTCCTCTCTTTTCTCCCCTTCCTTCTCCTTCTCTCCTTCCTCCATCACATCTTTTCCCCCTTTTGGACAACTTCTTCTTTTGTTGTTGTTTTTGGACAACTCTTTCCAAGACTTGTTATTTCTGGGATGATAATAATCAAAATGTTCATTTTTCTTGAGTTTTCAACTCCCAAGTTTTAAGTGACTAGGCCTATTTTATTTTCTCCAAATCCAGTGGTTTCAAATTCATCTTCACCAACTTCCCTTCTTGCATTCAAATTATTTTTCTACTGCTGTTTTTCTTATTTCCCTCCTTAGTAGCTCAATTCTGTCTGTATCTGATCACCAAATTTTGGGAGCAGAATAGGCATGGAGGGAAGTTTCTCTACTCCCCACTGCCATTAACTCCTAAGATTGGTTTCTATTAGTCATCTCTTGTTGACCCAGCTTAAACACACAAAACAAGCTGGGCACTGGTGGCTCATACCTGTAATCCTGGCCACTCCGGAGGCTGATATCTGAAGATAGAGGTTCAAAGCTATCCTGAAGATAGAAGAAAGTTGATGAGACTCATCTCTGATTAACCATCAGAAAACCTGAAGTAGGGGGCTGGGAATATGGCCTAGTGGCAAGCATGCTTGCCTCGTATACCTAAAGCCCTGGATTCGATTCCCCAGCACCACATATATCAAAAACAGCCAAAAGTGGTGCTGTGGCTCAAGTGGCAGAGTGCTAGCCTTGAGGAAAAAGAAGCCAGGGACAGTGCTCAGGCTCTGAGTTCAAGCACCCAAGTCTGACCAGAACAAAACAAAACACTATGTATACAGGTGGCTTATACCTGTAATACTAGCAATTCAGGAGGTTGAGATCTGAGGATCCATGTTCAAAGCCAGCCCTGACAGGAAAGTCCCTGTGACTCTTATCTCCAATTAACCGAGAGAGAGAAAGAGAGAGAGAAATGGACCTGTGGCTCAAATGGTAGAGTGCTAGCGTTGAGTAAAAAGCTCAAAAACATAGTGGCAAGAGCGCTTGCCTCCTACACATGAAGCTCTTGGGTTCGATTCCCCAGCACCACATATATGGAAAACGGCCAGAAGGGGCGCTGTGGCTCAGGTGGCAGAGTGCTAGCCTTGAGCGGGAAGAAGCCAGGGATGGTGCTCAGGGAGTCCAAGCCCCAGGACTGGCCAAAAAAAAAAAAAGCTCAAAAACAGCACCCAAACCCTTGAGTTCGAGCCACAGTACTGGCACGTGCACACATGTGCACGCGCACACACACACACACCACACAAAACACAAAACATTTCTCATTTAATTGTTTTCTTCCAACTATCTGAGCACAGCTACTCTAAGCCTTCAGAAGGTAAAACAGAAGTGTTAGGATAGCAAGTTATGTTTCTGTTGAAGACTGGACCGAAAAAGAAGTCACTCCTTTACAAACTCAAGTTCTTATCAAGTAGTCATTCCTTATAGATCTATGAGTAAGGGCCCCAGGTCTTTGCAGGCAAGTCTTTGGTCCTAAACTCTGTCCACAGTTCCATGCCAAGGGTTTCTCCAACATAGCGGCTAACTTAACCTAGTGAAGAGAAGCTTTCTTCCCAGCTCAAAGATGACCTAGTCCCTCTTTCAAGGACTTCCATCTAAGTAGGCTCGCCCAGGGCCTGACCCCAGAATCAATTGATGTAGAGTCTTATTTATATTAGTGAACCGTGTATTTGTTAAGTTAGAAGCAATCCATACTCAAGTGAGTTGCATATGGTATAATAGGATTTTTACAGGAATAGGAGTCATGGGTGTAACTAGCATCTGCCACTGACCTGTTCAAAATTTCATTAACATTATATTTGAATTCCTAAGACATCCATAGGGTAAATATTACTATGACTATATATTTTATAATATGAATTTGTGTGAGCATTTATTCTTCATAGCAAAGTTATGATCTGAGCTCTGTGGGTCTTTATATTTCTACAAAGCCTCTTTCAGGATATTGGATGCATAATAAGCATCTATTAAGTATTTGTAGATTAAAAGAGATCAAAGACTTACTCTAGAAAAGCATTCTTCCTGTATAAAGCCAATCATCGTCCATCCCACATTCGTGGGAGGCAGAGAAGCAGAGTGACTGGAACAAGACAGGCTGGGTTTGAATAGTGGCCTATGAGAATGTAGGCAAGTTAGTCCTTCACTCTGTGCCTCAGTTTCCTCATCTGTAGCAAAGATATTATCCTAGTTTTCATTGCAAAGCGACATTATGAAGATGAAATAAGTTAATATTTGTGGAGCATTTCAAGCTGCTAGCTCATTGCTGTGTTACGCTTGTCGATTAAAAATTAAGTGACTGCAACTGAGCCACACACTGGTCCAAGCCAGACCACATAGATGAGCAAGACCAAGCCTCTGCTTTCATGCCACTCACAGTCTGAAAGAAGGTAAGCCTTGTTTTTTCTAGTCTTTTACCCACCTTTTTAGAACTGAGAACAAAAGCATTCTTATCATTGTATCATTGGTAAATTGGCAGTCAATTAGATGATACTGGGGATGGCGGGAAGGGGAATCTTTAAAAATATCAAGTATTAGCCGGGTGCAGGTGGCTGGTGCCTGTAGCTACTTGGGAGGCTCAGATCTAAGGGTTGTGGTTCAAAGCTAGCCTGGGAAGGAAACTCTGTGAGACTCTTATTTCCAATGAACCACCAGAAAACAGGAAGCGGCACTGTGGTTCAAAGTGGTAAAGCATTAGCCTTGATCTGAAAAAGCTGGTGGACCAGCCTAAGCCCCGAGTTCAAGCCTCACAACCAACAAAAAAATAAAATTAAAAAAATAAAAATAAAGCAAAGTGTTTTCATTCAAACATATTTAAAATGAGGAAACTTACTAAGAAGTATTGAAGAACATATTAACCTTTAGGACAATCAGCTTACAATTGTAGAAAGGGGACTTGGAGATTATTTGAGAACTAAACGCATTCTGATCTCAGTTGATCTAGGGTGAGTCACAGAGGAGTGACCCCAATAAGCCAATGGTACGTGGGGGTTCCAGGTTATTGTAGACGTTTCCCTCTGAGATGCAGCTTCATAAAGCACATCACTGGAGGGAGGGTACAGGATTTTTAGAAATATTAAACCAGATCGATATCTGGCCCCCCACAGGATGTATAGTAAAGTCTTTGATCCTTGCTACTCAGGAGGCTGAGATCTGAGGATTACAGTTCAAAGCCAGCCTGGGCAGGCAAGTCTATGAGACTCTTATCTCCAATTAGCTACCAAAAAGCTGAAAATGGAGCTGTGGCTCAAAGAACTAGAGCACTATCGTTGAACACATTAGCTCAGGGACAGTGCTCAGGCTCTGAGTTCAAGCCCCCAGATAGGCACAAAAATTATTAATTACATAAAGCCCTTGAAATCACTCGGTACATGACTAGACAGATGCTCTTATGTTTCATATGTTCTCATCAGCTGCCAGATGAGAACATCTGCCTGTTGATAATTTTGTATGGCCTGTAAATGATGTTATAAATATCCAAATGGTCTTTGGCAGAAAAAGGTTTCCCACCTTTGCTCTAAGAGATAAGACCAGAATACAGCAAGCCACTGTATGAGCTATGCTAGCTCTGGGCTACCTTCCAAAGAGAGGAGATAACTGAAAAGAGCATTGGCTATGAATTCATAGAGGTCTGAATACCCTCCATTCCAGAAGCCTGAGTCCTCCCATGGCGGTTCTCCTGCATTTCCAGCCTCTTCCCAGTTACATTCCAGCTGGATTTGTAATTTGTCTGTGAGAGTTCCGTGTGAAAAGACGGGAATGAGTTTCTTGTCTTTCCTTTCAGTTGTGGGACTTGAACTCTGGGCCTGAGTGCTGTCCCTGAGCTCTTCTTCAGCTCAAGGCTATATCGCTGTACCACTGGAGCCACAGCGCCACTTCCAGTTTTCTGGTGGTGCATTGGAGATAAGAGCCTTAGGGACTTTCCAGCCTGGGCCCACTTGGTGTTGTGATCCTCAGATTTCAGCCTCCTGAGTAGCTAGGATTACAGGAGTAAGCCACCACCAGCACCCGGCTCTCTTCTTTTCTTGAGTATTTAATCAATTTGTATTTGCCCTTCTTTTTTTTTTTTTTTTTTTTTTTTTTTTTTGCTAGTCCTGCGCTTGGACTCAGGATCTGAGCACTGTCCCTGGCTTCTTTTTGCTCAAGGCTAGCACTCTACCACTTCAGCCACAGCGCCACTTCTGGCCGTTTTCTGTATATGTGGTGCTGAGGAATCGAACCCAGGGCTTCATGTATAGGAGGCAAGCACTCTTGCCACTAGGCCATATTCCTAGCCCCTGTATTTGCCCTTCTATACTCAAAGGGAGGCTAATCATAATGATTAACTAGACATTACTAATCTGTTTGGAGTTTATACCCAGGTCTAAATTTCCTCACCCACTAGAATTGTATATTCACAGGGTGAGTCCTTGTAGACCCAGTGTGCATCTTCTTCAGTACACATGGGATGAATGCACATGTTTTTGGTGGAATTGTGAATATCACCTGACATGATTACCTTTGCCTCGGAATCCCTAAGTGTTGGGAATTACAGTCACCACAATCACTATTGTTCTTTTCTTTTTTTTTTCCTTTTGCCAGTCCTAGAGCTTTAACTCGGGGCCTGGGCACTGTCCCTGAACCTCTTTGTGCTCAAGACTCTACCACTTGAGCTATAGTGCTGCTTCTGGCCTTTTCTGTTTATGTGGTACTGATAAATTGAACCTGGGGCTTCATGTACGATAGGCATGCACTGTACCAGTAAGCCACCTTCCCAGCCTCACAATTGTTCAAAGCCAACTGGGCAGGGAAGTCCATGAGACTCTTTTTTTTTTTTTTTTTGCCAGTCCTGGGCCTTGAACTCAGGGCCTGAGCACTGTCCCTGGCTTCTTTTTGCTCAAGGCTAGCACTCTGCCACTTGAGCCACAGCGCCACTTCTGGCCATTTTCTGTATATGTGGTGCTGGGGAATCGAACCCAGGGCCTCATGTATACAAGGCAAGCACTCTTGCCACTAGGCCATATCCCCAGCCCCTCCATGAGACTCTTATGTCCAAATAACCACCAGAAATTCAGAAGTGTAGCTGAAGTGGTAGAGCACTAACCTTAAGCACAAAAGCTCAGGTTCAGCACCCAGGCTCTGAGTTCAAGCCCTACAACTGACCAAAAACAAACCAACAAACCAGTAATTCTGGACTGGAGGTATGGCTCAAGTGGTAGAGTGGCAGCAATAAGTGAAAAAGCTTGGGTAAACCTTAGTTCCAACACAGAAATAATTACATTAGGGCTAGGAAGGATTCTTCGTGGTAGAGTGCTTGCTTAGCCTGCGTAAGCCCTGGGTTCAATTCCTCAGTACCACATACACAGAAAAAGCTGGAAGTGGTGCTGTGGCTCAAGTGGTAAAGGGCTAGTAGCCTTGAGCAAAAGAAGCTCAGGGACAGTGCTCTGAATTCAAGCCCCAGGACTGGAAAAATAGGACTAATTACAATAAAAACAAAAGCAACCTTCAAGATTCTCCTTTCTCGGCCTTCTGAGTGCTGGGATTATAGGCATGCGCCATCAACTGGACTCAATTTGTATTCTTACAAAGGATGTGAGTTTATATGCTACAGTATAGTGGGCATTCACCAAGTTGCTGAAGCAGATTAAGTGTGTGTGTGTGTGTGTGTGTGTGTGTGTGTGTGTTGATACTAGGGCTTAGCTTTGTGGGGGAGGGTTAGGGGGTCAGTAGTGGAGCTTGAACTCTGGGCCTGGGCACTGTACTTAAGCCCTTCAGCTCAAGGCCAGCACTCTACCACTTGAGCCACAGAACCATTTCCAATTTTCTGGTGGTTAACTGGAGATTATAGTCTCACAGCCTTTTCTGCCCAGGCTGGCTTTATCCGCGATCCTCAGATCTCAGCCTTTTGAGTTGCTAGGATTACAGGTGTGCGCCACCGGCACCCAGCTCCCTTAGCTCTTTTACTCAAGGCCTCAAGACTAGCCTTCTACCACTTGAGCCATAACTCCACTTCCAGCTTTTGTGTGTGTATGTAGGCGTGTGTGGGGGAGGGTTAGTTGGAGATAAGTGTCATGGACTTCCCTGTCTGGGTTGGCTTTGAATCGCAATCCTTGGATCTCTGTCTTTAGAGTGGCTAATATTACAGGTGCCTGCATCAGAAGCAGATTAATTTTTTTACTTGTAAGAAAATAGTCTATTGGGGCACCAGTGGCTCATGACTGCAATCATATCTATTCAGAAGGCTGAGATCTGAGGATTGTGGTTCAAAGCCAGCCTAGGCAGGAAAATCTGTCAGATTCTTATCTCCATTCAACTACCAAAAACTGAAGTGAAGTTGTGGCTCAAGGGTTGAGCCATATAAATTACATCATTCCCTTACACAGGACACATAAGTCACTAATATTCTTTTCTTTTTCTTTTTGCCAGTCCTGGGGCTTGAACTGTCCCTGAGATTGTTTTGCTCAAGGCTAGCATTCTACCACTTGAGCCACAGCACCACTTCTGGCTTTTTCTGTGTATGTGGTGCTGAGGAATCGAATCCAGGGCTTCACAGATGCGAGGCAAGCACTCTACCACTAAGCCATACTCCCAGCCCCACTACTATTCTTATGTCTAACGCTTGGCTTGGAGGGGGTTGTTCATAGGCTTGGTGGTAGGGATGTTACTGCCAAATGAGCATGACTGAGGGAAAATGGGGCTTAAGTACTTGGTCAGTAAGTGCCATCTGTGGACTGTGGGGGAGGAGGCCCAACATAGTTGTCTAAAACACCACTTGGGTTTTATGATCATTTTCTATTTTTAAATTTCTTTTATTTTCTTCCCGATTCAATTAACAAGTTTTTATTTAGTGCCTCCCTTGTGTCCAGTACTGCCCTAGGAATTCTAGATGTAAAAGAAACCTCCAGGAGACAATTTTCAAAGTGACTGCCAAGTGCAGAGATGACGGGAATGGAGTGGCTAGAAAGTTGATTTGGCCGGAGTCTTGAAGCCAGGCTCTTATGTGAAACGGAGGCAGGGCCGGGGTCTTGCTGCCCAGGGCAAGAGTGCTTAATGGGGAACCTAGGCAGCACTTGAGAGGAAGGAGGATGGATGGAGAAGTCCCCTCGAAAGGGCAGTGGTAGAGCCTCACCTTGGGTTGTAATAAACACAAGAGATGAGCTTTTTTTTTTTTTTTTTGCCAGTCCTGGGGCTTGAACTCAGGGCACTGTCCCTGGCTTCTTTTTGCTCAAGGCTAGCACTCTGCCACTTGAGCCACAGCGCCACTTCTGGCTTTTTCCACACATGTGGTGCTGAGGAATCGAACCCAGGCCTTCATGTATACGAGGCAAACACTCTACTATTTGGCCATATTTAATGTTATTGTCAAGGTGATGTACAGAGGGGTTACAGTTAAATATGTAAGGCAGTGAGTACATTTCTTTTTTTTAATAATTATTTATTTATTGTCAAAGTGATGTACAGAGGGGTTATAGTTCCATACGTAAGGCAGTGAGTACATTTCTTGTTCAACTTGTTACCTCCTCCTTCATTCCCCCACCCCCACCTGCATAAATTGTTCAGTTGGTTTATATCAAATGGTTTTGCAAGTATTGATTTCGGAGTCGTTTGTCTTTTTATCCTCTGTCCGCAGTGAGTACATTTCTTGTTGAACATTGTTACCTCCTCCGTCATTTTTCTCTCACTTTCCTTCGCCTTCCAAGGCGACACTTTTGTTGGAGTTATGAGGATGCAGAATGGTGAGGGGGCTGGGAAAGTGGTTTAGTGTTAGAGTGCTTGCCCAGCATGCATGCAGCCCTGGGTTCAATTCCTCAGCATCACATAAACAGGAAAAGCCAAAAGTGGTGCTGTGGCTCAAGTGATAGAGTGCTAGCTTTCAGCAAAAGAAGCTCAGGGACAGTGCTCAGGCCTGAGTTCAAGCCCCATGACTGGCAAAAAAAAAAAAAAAAAGAAGAAAAAGAATTCCTCAGAGATTTCTTGTTCCAATACTAGGGCTTGAACTCAGGGCCTAAATGCTGTCTTTCATCTTTTTTCCTTCAAGGCTGGTGCTCTACCACCTCAGCCATAGCTCGACTTCTGGCTTTTTGGTTAATTAGAGGTAAGAGTGTTGTGGACTTTCCTGCTGGCTTCAAACTATTGATCCTCAGATCTCAGTCTCTTGAGTAGCTAGTATTCCAGGTTTGAGGTATAGGTATCTATCTTGGACTTTGTTTTCCAATTACAATCATACCTTTATGAGAGCCCTCCCCACTGAGGCCTTGCACAGTGTATGTAGGCGTGTTCATCACTCTATGCTAGCAGTCCTTTTTGTGCAAGGACTGTGTGTGTCTCAGGCACAGTAAGAACTCAATATTTGGCCCTCGTTGGAGAAAGTGCGACATTATTAATATTAGAGAGCTATCCAGAAACCACAGATCAGTGAAATTAAAATGTGTACAAACTAAAAGCTTCTCTCACCACGACTCATGCTTGTAATCCTCACTACTCAGGAGACTGAGATCTGGAAGATCACAGTTTGAGGCCAGCCCAGGCAATGCTCAGTAGTAGAGTTAGTGGAGTACTTGCATGGCAAACATGAGAATATGAATTCAAACCCCAGTAGTACCCCCACTACCCCCCCCAAAGAAATAAACAGAAAAAGGGAGGGGGAAAGATTCTCTGCTCTAACCACTGAAATCCCATGCAAATCTAGATCAAACACTATTGTAAAGGCGCCTAGCTTTATTCTTCAGTTTAGGAGCTGAGATACAGGCAATAAAGCAGCGCAGTAGTGTCACACAGTGTAATAACACACATTACTAACAGGGCCTAGAATTGAGACTTTTCCCACATGCTTTACTCTCGTTTATTGGGTGGTGATGATTGTCATTCCCGTTTTATAGGAGAGGGATGGAGTCCAGAGAAGTTAAGAAACTTGGACTTGGTCAACCACCAGCTCTACTAACTGACGGTGGTGCAGGATTCAAATCCGAACAAACTGACCCTGGGCCCTCACAGTGTGTCCCCCTCTCCCCCCCCCCCCCCCATGGCTGAACAGCTTGTGCCAACAGCTCTCTCTTTTGGCACCAGACACAGGTTTCTGTGGAGGCATCAAGCTTTTGTTGTTGTTGTTGGTGGTGGGGGTGGGGGGGGGGCGGTGGATGGAGTTCTTCCGGACGCAGGTGCTGAGCAGAGCCCTTCCCGGCCCCGTCGTCCGCAGCCAGCAGGGAGCGATGCGCTCCGGAGTTGCCTTCCGAAGCTGTGCAAGGATCCAGGAGGCCACCGCGAGGATGAACGCCTTTCCCAGACCGCTACCCGATCGTAGCTTTACGATCACGCAGGCACACACGGACACGCACGCACACCTACACGCACACACACACAGACAGACACACACCTACACGCACGCGCGCGCACACAGGCACTCACGCACGATTTAAAAAAAAGCCGCGGCGCGCCTCCCCCCCCCCCCCCCCCCCCCCGCCGACCCCGCGTCCGGGCGCAGCTGTCCGCGCCTCCCCCGCGCCCCGCCGCCGCCCGCATTCCAACTCCGTGAGGTCACGGGCCGCCGCCGCCTCCTCGGATCCCCGACCGCCCCGCCCCGCCCCGCTCCCTCCGCCCCGCCCGGCAGGGGGAGGGACCCCGCGCCCCGCCGAGCCCGGCTCGCTCAGGCGCCCGTGCGATTCCCCCTCCCCGGCTGCCCCGTGGGCTTCTCCGCGGCCCCCGCTGCAGCAGCCGCCCCCTCCGCCCCGCCCCGGCGGCGGTGATCGACCGGGACTCCGTCGCGGGCCGCGCTGGGGGGTTGGGGGGTGTGTGGGAGGGAGACAGGAAGTGAGGCGCGCGAGCCCCGCGAGCGGGTGCGGGTGCGGGTGCGGCGGCCGCGCGCAGGCGCCCCGGGGAGGCGGGCCGCTGAGCGCGGCCCCCGGGGGGGCTGCGGGAGCCAGCTGCAGGTGAGCGCGCGCGGGCCTGGGCCGCGGGGCGGGGCGGGGCGGGGTGTGTGCGGGACGCTGGGCGCGCGCGGGGACCCCGGCCCGAGTGTGTAACAAAGAGCCGGAGGCTCGCTCTGCTCCCCAGGTGCGCGCCGGCCGGTCCCCTGGAGGGATGTCGGGGCTGGGCCCCGCACTCTCCGACGCGCCTGGGTCGGGGATCGGGGTTTGCGAAGCCCCGCGGCGCCTCGGTGCCTCTCGGAGGACGCACCGCGTTGGAGCTGGCCGGCTAACTGGAGAGCTGGGGCGTGGGGCCGGACTGGCACGCACGCCTGCCCTCCTTTTCTTGGAGCCGAGCCCGGTTACTTTGGGGGTAAAGAATGGGGTCTGCAGATTCCGACTAGTGATTTTCTGCAAATCCCGAGTGACGGTCGGTCGTTCCTGGCGGGCGCGCCGGTCCATTTTCCTTTTTTCTTTTTGCTGAGAAAGCCTTATGATAGTGTATGCTGGTGTGGAACACATTCAGAACATTCGGGGGGACTCCTGGTGACCATCACTGTATCCCTAAAAAGTGCTAAGTCTTTTTTTTTTTTTTAAAGTGTGACAACACTTTTAGTAAAATGGATGTTTTGTTTCTAGGATATCTTATAGAGATGGCACAGGCAAATGTTAGCTCTTGAGAAACCTAGGTTTGGTTTAACGAAAAAAAAAAGAGGCTAAAAAAGGCCATGTGGTTTCCTATAAGCGGCTATTTATGTTAAAGCACCATTGGCAAAATGACACGTGGTGAGGACTGTAATTGGGAGGGAGTGAACTCTGCTAGTTGAGTTCAAGTATATTTGAGAGAGTGGAAGGGGATCTGGAGAGGAAAATTGAATTCACAAATAGTGCGGAGTTGTAAACTTGCACGGAGGCAAAATTTAAGTATTAGTTTACTTTCTCTGTTAACAGAATAGTTTGTAGAGAAGTTATTTCCTGTGTTTTTCTTTCAAAAAGCTACTTGTAAATTATTTGTTAGTAGTTAAATTATAATCCCAGGCCCAATTACCTTTCAAGCTTTTGCATATTATTTCATACTGGAAGCAGTCCCCCCAAAAAGCATGTCTGCCACACCTGGTTTTTATTATATCCAAACATTCGTGAGTTTATGACATCATTTGGTAGCAGATATTATACAGATCTGAAAATTAAGATGTGTAGGGTATTTATAAAAGCAAGCCATCCTTTGGAATATATCTTGGGGAACATGAGCTTCCCTTCATTCATTTGAACATCTACCAAGGTATAAAAGAGCAAACAGTGGCTTTTCCTTATCCCTTTCTGTAAAACATTTCAGATCTCAGGGGCAACTGGAAGGTTTACACCAGGTTTGCTTAATCAGAGCTTAAGTTAATAATTAGGTTACAGAGTCTAGTATCTATTGTGTTGTAGTGAAGAAACTATTATATTCAAACAGCCCCTAAATCAAATCTGTCTTTCCTTTGTGCACATATAATGTCTGGTCTCTTCATCGACAGGACTTATTGGTAGTTTTGATACCATAATTTGTATATAAGAATGGCACCTACCACGTTACCTTATGAAAGGTTTAGTATGCACGAACTGTGTTTATAATCTTTTACAATTACAACAGTATTATCAAGCAGTTTTCTGGTTAAAAGTATACTGTTTAAGATTCTTCAGGTGTGCCTTTCTTCCCACTGTGCTTTATACATTTATAATCCTGAAACAAGCTACCCTAGGTATAGACCTTTTATAGTATTTATTTTCTATTTCCCTCATCTGTAGAGAACTGAAGGCATCCTGTAAACGTTAACACTGTTTTAGGTGGTCACAGCTCCCCCCTCCCCTTTATTTATAACTTTTTGTTTATCCTTCTGGGGAAAACCAGAGCTCAAAAACCAAACCAAACCAAAACCAGAACACAGGCAAACAAAAAACCAGAAAGAAAACCGTGGCCGGGCTAGGGTTAGAGATACAGCGCTCCGTATGTAATTATAGCCTGCTTGTAATCTCCTTAAGGACAGCCACAGCTTAGGATTCGTCTTAGATTTCTCAAGATGCTCAAGAGGCTGCCCGGTGCTGGGAGACTGCAATACACGTGTGTGGAATGGACTTGCAAAATGTGAAGTTTGGCAAAGCCCAGGGCCATAGCTAAACCCCATTATTATTATTATTATTATTATTATTATTATTAATTATTATTATTATTACTACTACTACTATTATTTTCCTAGCTCTACCCGTACCCCACCCCTGAGCTCTCCCATCTCCTCCGGTCTGAGCCGCAGTCACAGAGCTTGAAGCTGAGGAAGCCCCTGGTCCCGGGGCCCGGGTCCGGGCTGCCAGGTGGGGCTGGGTTCTGGGTTCTGGGTTCGGATCTGCCCTCCGGCCCCTGGGCAGCCCGGCTGCGGGGTGGTGGTGAGCGCCGTCGGGCTTCTGCCGGCTCATCTCGCCGTCTTCCCCCATCGGTCTGCAGTCGCCCCCTGTGCGCCGGGGCGCGCGGGCCGGGCCGAGTCGCGTCTCCCGGGCGCTGGGATTCTACATCCGGCGCCCAGCCCCGCGGGCCGCCCGTCGGGCTCCGGCGGGCGAGCCCTCGGAAGGCGCCCTCCGGGAGCTGAGGGTCCGGTCCCGCCGACAACGCGACCGTCCGGAAACGCGGCGGGCGGCCCGAGGGTTCCGGGGCTTCCGGGAGACTGGCGGGCCTTGCTCAGACCCGGAGCCCGGGCGGTGCGCGGTGGAGCTGGGCTTTCGGGATCCCGTCCTCCCCTCTATACCCCGGGATGGAGTCGGGAGGCCTCACCTGCCCTGTTGGGCCCGCTCCGGAGCCCCTGCCAGCGGGTGGGGGGTGGGGGGGCAGCGGGGCCGGTCTCCTGGCCTCTGTGTTAGAACTCCTTTATGGGATGGGCCTTTAGGGTCTTGCTGGTGACATAACATACCTATCCACCAGGGACTCCTATTCCTCTTTTTTTTTTTTTTTTGCAAATGCACTTCGCCTCCTTTTGAGCCTCACAGCTGCAGAGGCTAGACAGGGGTCTTGCCTTTACTTTTGCAATTGAGGCTAGACAGGGGTTGTGTTGTGCCTTTCTTTTTTGCAGTTCCTTTGTCCTGAAGGGACTGGAACTGGAATCGTAGCTGGGAGCCTGGGTGGGTGGAGTCGGCGTTTTGCACTTACATCACCTACAGAGTAAAGAACTTTGACATTTGGGGTTTTAGAGAGCTCAAAAGACTTACCCCTGCAACACTCTATCCAAAACGGGAAGATGACCACTAATGCTCACTACTAAATTTGGGATTACGGTCATGCAGGGCATTATCTCATTTAATCCTGACAATACCCCCAAGCTGTTATCACTATTTACGGGACACAGGGAGGGGTGGAGTCTGATCCTAGAGCCCAACCCTCAGCTCTCATGATCAACTTCCCCAGTCTCCTTTTTGCTAGCAAGAGGCCAAGGGTATTTTTTCTTCAGTCACAGCTCCACAGATGGTCATTTTTTCGAAGCCCAGTCCAGAGTCCGTGTGGTTGATTTAATGTGTTCCTCTTTCCTCAGCACTGGCCTGGTCTTTCCCCTCTCATGGTCTTTGGCAACTTCGTTGTCTTTTAATGGCTGCAGCGGCTGCTGGGTGAGCTGTCGGGGTCTGGACTGCAGTTCCTAAGGACGGGAGAGGGTCACTTTGTGCCAGCCTCCTCCTCATTGGATCGGTGTTGAGGGGCTCTTCCCCCATAGCCCCTCCACCATTGAAGGGAGAAGATGCCTCTGCCTTTTGGATTGAAATTGAAGCGCACTCGGCGATACACGGTATCCAGCAAGAGCTGCCTGGTTGCCCGGATCCAACTGCTCGATAATGAGTTTGTGGAGTTTACACTGTCCGTGGAGAGCACTGGCCAGGAGAGTCTTGAAGCTGTGGCCCAGAGACTGGAGCTGAGGGAGGTAAGCTACAAAAGAGGCTGCAGGTTGTTGCCATTCTTGCCCATAGAGCACCCTAAACATACTGTAACTGTAATGTGCCAGTTGAGCCTGCCAGCCTTCATCTCTACCAAGGAAAGAAGGGACCCGAACAACAAAAGCTTTGCCCGAGGTTGTCTACCATACAAGAAATAATATTCCCTAACTTTTGAACATGCTATGTCCTCCTTCCCCCTCAAAAATGCCATCAAAAATCAAATATGGTGGCTGGGAATGTGGCTTAGTGGTAGAGTGCTTGCCTAGTATGCATGAAGCCTTGGGTTTGATTCCTCTGTACCACATAAACAGAAAAATCCAAAAGGTGCTGTTGCTCAAGTGGTAGAGTGTTAGCCTTGAGCAAAAGAAGCTCAGAGATAGTGCCCAGACCCTGAGTTCAAGCCCCAGGACTGGCAAAGGAAAAAAAAAAAGAATCAAATATGAATGCATTTTGGGTTACCCAGGTCTTCCCTCCCTCCCACCTCCCTCCATCCCTTTTTTCCTTCCATCTTTCTTTCTTGTGCTGATCCTGGTGATTGAACTTAAGGCCTGGACACTGTCCCTTAGATTTTGTGCTCAAAGCTAGCACTTTATCACTAGAATCACAGCTCACTTTCAGCTTTTTGGTGGTTAATTTGGAGATGAGCCTTACAGACTTTTCTTCTGGGCTGGCTTTGAACCGTGATCCTCAGATCTCAGCCTTCTGAGTAGCTAGGATTATAGGCATGAGCCACCAGGACTCAGTCCCAAGTTCATATTTTTCGATTGTAATCCCAAGTAGGTCCTCTTGATCTTTAGTACAGTTTACTAACTTCATTCATTCATTCAGCATTCATTCCACAGGCCAAGATTCTAGACATGCTGTCTGTTTCCTCACCAACTAATTGTGTAATCTTAGGTCACTTGTTCTTGTGGTTCACATGAGGATAACAATGGTGCCTATTTTTTGGGGTGGTTGTGTGATTTAATGTGCATGTAAAGCCATAACCCTACTAGCTAGTTTGTTGTAGTAATCATAGGAAGTTTTACTCTGGGAAGCCCTAATCTAGTAGGAAGGAAGTTTTAGAGTCTTCACATATCCACATAATGTCCTAAGTGTAAAGGCCATGCAAAGCCTATAACGGAAGGGCTGTAATTAAATCTAGGGTCCTCCCTGTGTTTGGCTGTCTGGCCCTGGGGTAAGACAAAGAAGGAGAAACTGGTTACTCCACTTTAATGTCCATGCTATATTTCCATCTAGAAATCCCACATTAACATTAACAATTCTAATAAATATCAAGAATAAAGACCCCTGGGTGCCAGTGGCCAATGCCTGTAATCCTAGCTACTCAGGAGGCTGAGATCTGATGGTCATGATTCAAAGCCAGCCTGGACAGGAAAGTCTGAGAGACTCTTACCTCCAATTAACCACCAAAAACCTCAGAGACAGCACCCATGCCCTGAGTTCAAGCCCTGGAATTGGCGCGGGCACACACACACAGAGCATAGACCAACTTGGCCCCTAGACAAATAATTCTATCTATCTATATCTATCTACACGCATTTATTTGTGTGTGCTTTTCCTGGGGCTTAAACTCAAGGCCTAGTGCTGTCCCTTAGATTTTTAGCTCAAGGCTAGCTCTCTATCACTTGAGGCACAGCTCTGGTAGGTTAACTGGAGATAAGAGTCTCCTGTATCCAGGCTGGCTTGGACTTTGATCCTCAGATCTCAGCCTCCAGAGTAGCTAGGATTACTGGTGTAAGCCAGCCACTGCCTGGCTGATCATTTGTTATTGCAGACCCATAGGGGCCAAATATGTAGGTGTTAGAAGCTTACCTTTAAGTCCATGGTAGTGAGGAGACTGGTGTGGTGGGCGGTGGGAAAGGGGAAGGAGGGCAGGAGGGGGCTGGGGAAGCTTCCCTGGGAAAGTGCTTTTAGAGCTGTGTATGACCTGGAGGGTGGGCTAGGTAGACCTATTATTGGGCTGCAACACTTCCAATAAAGGGAACAAAGGGGTTTTTATGAAAGGATTTGAACTTACCTGGGAATTATGGGGAAGGTAGTGAAAGATTTTTAAGCAGGCATGTGATTTTCTCCTTCCCTCCCCCCATACAAGGAACCTTCTGGAGAATGCCTAGAGAGATGTAGTTTGGATGCAGGAGGTGGTCTTCTAGAATTGAATGGGGGATGAAGAAAAATGGTGGAATCATGAAGAAAAAAATGGTGGCTCGGGACCAGACCTGCCTGTTAGGTGTTGTGGAGGAATTAACAAGGAAGGGGTCTAGTTGAGATGGTAGGGGCTGGAATTGACGGGAGGAAACATAAAAGAAAGAGTGGAGTTCAGCTTTGGGAGTAAATGCCAAGTTGGAGGTGCAAGTTGGTTCTGAGTTGAGATGTTGAACAGCTCGGTGGATGCGCCTGTCTGCAGCTCAGGCGGGAGCTCTAAGCTGAAAGGAAGAGGCCTGGAAATCAGCAGCCTAGAGCTGGGAGAGAGGATGAGGCTGTCTAGGGGAGAAAATGATGGAGCAGACTGCTTGGAGCAGAAGAGTCCAGGATAGAGGAAAAGAACATAAACTTGGAGATGATGCTTGTTTACCTGTGTTTACTACTTCTTTCTCTCTCTCTCTCTCTCTTTTTCACCTGTTGCTCTTTTTCCCCTATTTTAGTTTCTTTTCTCTATTAATGCCATCCCATGGTACCACTCTGCTTACAGTCTTCAGGCAGTCAGCTTCCCAAGGAAGCATGGTGTATTTATTTTTGCACCACAGCATGAAATGTGCCCAGTAAATTCAGGCTGGACGGAGTTCACTGGCATTGCTGAATTCCTTCTGGTCAAATCCAGGGAAGCGTCATCTCCTGTTGCTGTTTTGTTTTTTTTTTTGAGGCAGAGTCCGTTGTTGTTCAGTCTGTTCTTGAACTCTTTTTTTTCCCCCTTTTTGTCAGTCATGGGGCTTGAATTCTGGGCCTGGGCGCTGTCCCTGCCACTTGAGCCACAGCGTTACTTCTGGTTTCTGGAGGTTAATTGGAGATAAGGGTCTCTCAGACTTCCCGTCAGGGCTGGCTTTGAACTATAATCCTCAGATCTCAGCCTCCTGATTAGCTAGGATTACAGGCTTGAGCCACCAGAGCACCTGACTTGTCTTTGAATTCTTGATCTTCTGCCTTATGCTCAGGAGGTGTGTGATTACCAGTAGGAACCATAACACCCAACCCTTTGTTATTATTATTTGTGATATCTGTGTCCACACTGTGGAGACTGACCAAATTTTCTAAAGATTTTTTTCTTTTGTGAATATTGCTTCTTCCCTTAACTGAAAGAATGCATTGTTTGTATAGCATTTATTTCTTACTTTTTTTTTTTTTTTTTTTGCTAGTCCTGGGGCTTGAATTCTGGACTTGGGCTCTGCTGAGCTTTTGTGCTCAAGGCTAGTGCTTTACTACTTAAGTAACAGTTCTACTTTTTTATGTGATTAATTGGAGATAAACGTCTCAGAGACTTTCTTGCCTGGGCTAGCTTTGAAACTCCAATCTCAGCCACCTGAATAGCTAGTATTAAAGGCATAAGCTACTGGTGCCTGGCTTTTATAGCATGTTCTTGTAGCAGGAATTGCTTTCTTCCATTAACTTAAAGAGTGCTTTTTATAGCATGTTTTTATAGCAAGCACCAGTAATCATACTTCCTACATATTACTAAGTTATTGACATTTTCGTATGGCATCTAATTTAGTGGCCATTTTTGAACCACTGTTTCCATGTGAGCTGAAAAAATTAATGTATATCATGTCACTAACCATTCCCTTCAAAAACAGACCTGCAATAAGATTTAAGGTATTCCTTTTTTTTTTTTTTTTAAGTGGAGCTGTTAGTCTGTTTGCTTCTATCTGGGCTGAGTAAAATTGTTACAGTTTAGATTGTTTGTATGTATTTTTATGTAGGGTATGTCTTTTTCAAAGTTCTTGTTCAATAAGATTATCATCACATTGTTAGGCCATTGTGGATTTCAATTAGATTTACCATAAATTATTATTTCTTTCATGCCCTGCTATTCTCTTTTGTTGTTGTTGGATGGGGCTTTAACTAGGAGCCTGGGTGCTGTCCCTGAGCTTTTTTGCGTAAGGCTAGCGGCTCTACCACTTCGAGCCACACCGCTGCTTCTGGTTTTCTGGTGGTTAATTGGAGATTAGAGTCTCATGGGCTTTGCTGCCTGGGCTATTTTTGAACATTCTACCACTTGAGCCACAGTTCCACTTCTGGCTTTTTCAGGGTTAATTGGAGATAAGACTCTCATGGACTTTTTTTTACCTGGGCTGGCTTTGAACTATGATCCTTAGTCTTAGCCTCTTGAGTAGCCAGGATTATATAATGTGTGAGCTACTGGTGCCTGGAAATATATATTTTTTTCTTTTAGGGGCATAACTTTGTAATCTAAATTTGTGTGTGTGTGCGTGTACGTGTGCGCGCGCGTGGTGTACCCTAGTACTAGGTTTTGAACTTATGTCCTTATGTGCTTGCTCAACTTTTGGGCTCTTGGCTGGCATTCTACCACTTGAGCCCTACGTCTACTTCTGGCTTTTTGCTATCTCCGCTTAGAAATAGAGGTGTGAGCAGTTTACGCTAAATCTACAAGGAAAGGCTTCTTTCAGCTGTTTCTGAGTTTGTGCCTTAGGAGAAGTTTTCATTGTTGATTCCATATATGACAAACTATACTTGGGAAGTTGAGTTATTAAAAGTCATCCCTAGAATGACTATCTGTCCATCTAACTGTCCTTTTTAGACGGTAGATATTATAGCAAAATTTAGACGTTTTCCCATGCTTTTTGTTACAGGCTTTGGATATTTGATTAACCTGTAACCAAATTATCATTATTAATCTTCAGGAAATGTACTGTAAATTGTATTTGTAGTGAATTCCACACATGAAGCTTTTTGCTCTTCATCTTGGTAAACTCCATTGGAGTAGGACTCTTGTTCTTGGTGTCCAGAATAATGCCTTGTACCTTACAGCACATACCTGGCTGAATAAATATCTACTTAATTGAAACAGAACATTCGGAGTGATAAGCATGGATGGCAGTTCAGTTTGGCCAGCCTTTATTTGTCCTAGGATTTTATTTCCTGGAAAGAGTTCAATATTTCCGAAGGTTTGTACATTGGTACAAAGCAGTCTCCAGCATTTTTTTTCTTCCCTTCTTCTCCTCCGCCCCTTCCCTCCCTTCCTCCCTTTCCCTTTCTTCTCTTCAGTGTTTGCTATGTAGCCTAGGCTGGCCTCGAACTCGAGATCCCTCTGCCTCTGCCTCCCAGGTAGCTGAGATTGCAGATGTGAAGTATTGTACCTCCTTCACCTTTTTCTTTAGACTGTCCTCTTTCATTTTGTTGTTTTTCTGAAGCACTTAGGAAGTGATGTGCTTCCAGCAGCTTCTCAGGAAATATTGCTTTGTCAAGGCACGAGCCAACTCCCCTACCCCTTGGAACAGTTCTCTGCTGGCCAGTGGGGACAGTTTTGCCCAAGGTTGATTTGCTGGAATAAGTAGCGTGTTAGGTATTTCAAATATCCACTGACCTTATCTTGACTGTTAACTGAGTAGACCTCAGGAATTTCATGTGTATTTCCTTCTGTCTTGGCTGGTTTCACTTGGACTCTAAAAATAATATGGGTAGGGGAAGAAGAGTATTTATTAAACTGTAAACTTGTTTTTTTTGTTGTTGTTTGCTTTACTCTTTTGAGTTGAGTAGTTATTAATTCAGGTAACTCATCAAACTGATAAGATTGAAATATAGATGGGAATTGGTAAATATTTTTAATTGGAATTATTACACCTTCTGAAAGATTTATCACATTAGATTAGCCTCTGCATCTAAATAAAATTTTCTAAAGTCCAAAGCTAGCTATGAATGATCAGAGGATTTTCTTGACTTTTACGTTTCTGTTTATTTACTTATTTATTTTTTCTCATTTGGCCTAGATAATTGAGAATTAGGCAAATACTCAAGGGGTTTAGGTGTATCGACATGGAGAGGTATATGTTTTTAAATGCAATATGGAATCATAGTAGTTATTAGAAATCTGTTTACTTAAAGAAGCAGGTTTAGTTGAATGTCTAATAAGCTTAAGGGCTATTCAGAGGCATTTTTAAAAAAAAATTAAATTTTATTGACAAGGTAATTTATAGGCATTTAAAGAGATAATGAAGATGTCCCTTCACCTCATTCATTTCACTACCAAATAGAATTAAGCCTGGATTTGTTTTTTTTGACCTGGGCAGGTTTGTGGGCGGAGCTCCAAAGGGGTGCTCTCTCTGAGTTTTGTCATTACCCTTGGTATGTCGTTTCAGATTCTATTCCTTTTTATTTTTTTTCCTGTGCTTCAATGCAAGGTCTGGTTGCTGTTCCTGAGTCTGCCCCTTCCCTTCCCTCCCCAGCACTGGCACTGTGCCTGCCACCTGAGCCACAACTCTACTTGTAGCTTTTTAATTTTTTTTTTTTTGGCCATTCCTGGGCCTTGGACTCAGGGCCTGAGCACTGTCCCTGGCTTCTTCCCGCTCAAGGCTAGCACTCTGCCACGTGAGCCACAGCGCCGCTTCTGGCCGTTTTTTCTGTATATGTGGTGCTGGGGAATCGAACCTAGGGCCTCGTGTATCAGAGGCAGGCACTCTTGCCACTAGGCTATATCCCCAGCCCCTACTTGTAGCTTTTTGGTGGTTAATTGGAAATAAGAGTCTCAGGGACTCTTCCTGCTCTGACTGACTTCTAACCATGCTCCTCAGATCTCAGCCTTTTGAGTAGCTCGGTTGAAAAGGTGTGAGCCACCAGCACCTGGCCTCTTATTTCATTTATTTTTCACATATGGATTATGCATGAGCTTTTCCATTTTAAAATGAAGGAGGTGAAGCTGTGAAAAGTTTAGGTGGTTTGCTGAGGATCACAGAAAGAATAAAAGAGCTAGAATGTAGCCAGGTACCAGTGGTTTATTCCTGTAAGTCTTGACTACCAAGGACTGTGGTTCAAGGCTAACCTGGGAAGTAAAGTTCAGGAGATTCCCTCCCCCCTCCCCTCTCAGCCATTGTTAGCACAGTGGTGTGCACCTGTCATCCTAGGCTATGTAGGAAGCCGGGCTTGGGAGGATCAGGATTTCAGGTCAGCCAGGCAGAAAAGTTAATTGAGACCCCATCTCCATGGAGGGAAGCTGCCCAGGGTAACAGGAAGTCTTAACGTAGGTGGATGGAGGATCAGATGTATGCCTGGGTGGGAAGTGCGATGAGACCCTATCTCAAAATATAACTAGCATAAAATCAGGGCTGGAAATAGGGTAGTGGTAATTGTAAGCCTTGAGTTCAAACCTCAAGTTCAAACAAAAGGCAATTCGTTTTTATTTGGAAGGAGGAAGACAGTACTGGATTTGAACTCAGAACCTCACTCCTGGTAGGGTGGCACTCTGTCACTGAGCCATGTTGCCAGTCTTTTTTGCTTTGGCTATTCTAAGGATAAAGTCTCATATTCTTGCTCTATCTAGCCTGGGACTGTGATCCTTCCTATCTTTTCCTCCCTAGTAGCTGAAATTGCAGGAGATGAATGGCTGGAGTTGCCAGAGTGGGTAGCTGGTCATAGGTGTGGGCTCTAGTGCCTGGCCCCATCCTGTATGTTTTAATCAACTGATAAGATATCCAGAGGGAGTTTAAGCTTTTACTTAGGCTGTTCTAGAAGAAACTATTTCACAAATCCTATATGAAAATAGCGTGTGGTTGAAATTATTTAACTATCAAGGATTCATGCTATAGTAGACACCTAAAAAGTTTATTTAAGTTGTTGAGTAGGGCAGAGTAGTTGTGTTATTTTGAGTAAACTTTAACTAGGCAGGCTGAAACGATGTACAACTAATCTTATGCTTGATGACTGAAGCTGGTACACCTGTGTGCTTATACACCCCTTTCCTCCCTTCCTCCTGGTTTTTCTCCCTCCCTTTTCTCTCTCCAGTGCTCAGGTGATTTTTTTTTTCTTCCCTTGTTTGGATTAGAGTGTGACCCACCTAGCCTGCCTAATTTTCTTTATAAATCTGAGGGCAACTTGCCTTGCCTCATTTGTGTTATTTAGGTTTAAATGACTTTGTATGAGTTAACTTTGTATGAGTTAACTTTGTATGGTTAAACTTAAGCTGCCCTTTGCACAGTAGGATTTTGGAAGCAATAAGATAGTTAACATTTTTTTATTATTATACAGGTGATGTTTGAGGGGGTTATAGTTATATAAGTCAGGTAAAGACTACATTTCTTTTTGGACATTGTCACCCCTTTTCTCGCTCTCTCCCAGTTTTTTCCCTTCTGACCCCGCCTACAAGTTATATAGTTCATTTTCAACATAGTGTCCCCTGAGTACTACTGCTCCATTTGTTTACCCTTTGTCCCTCCATTTCTGTGCCTCCCCTTGCCCCCCCATAGGCAGATGAACGAACAAACAAGACAAAAAGAAAACAAAAACAGCAACAAAGAAAAAAACCTCTTGTTCCCATTTTGTGGAGTTCATTTCGATAAACATTATTTTGTGTGATCAGATGCACATAGGCATTGTGCCTTTGTGTTCCTCTCCTAAGAGTATCCTCGTTTGGTCTCACTGTGTGTGAATGCCTGGAGTCCTATATAGTTTATCATGCCCTAGTATATTTTAGATCTAGCTTCTGCATGTAAGAGAAAACATGCTGTTTGTGTCTCTGAGCTTGGCTTATCTCACTTAACCTGATTTGTTTTAGGTCTGTCCATTTCCCTGAAAATGACACAATAGTTTTCTTCCTATTGGTTGTGCAAAATCCTGTTTTGTGTATTGGAACTACGTTCTTTTGGATCCACTCATCTATTGCAGGGCATCTGGGGCTGTTTCCATATCTTGGCTATTGTAAATAGGGCAGCATTGAAAATGGATGTGCAAGTGTCTTTATAGTATCCTGACTTGTGATGTTCTGGGTAGATACCCAGGAGTGGCCAATGAAGTTTTGGTGTTCAGTGACTCTGGGTTCTGGTCTCTCAAGAGTGGCTGTTTACTGGTATTAGTACCAAGTACCAAGAAGTACTTGATACTTTACATAGGTCAGCTGTGTGTGGTGTTGACATGGTGCTGCCGCCATCTTGCTGGTAGAGTGGTGCCTGCATTACACTTGCTAACTGGCAACTACTATTAGTTTTTTTTTTTGTTTGTTTGTTTTTTCGCCAATCCTGGGGCTTGAACTCAGGGCCTGAGCACTGTCTGGAGCTTCCTGAGCTTCTTTTTGCTCGAGGCTAGCACTCTACCACTTGAGTCACAGCACCACTTCTGGCTTTTTCTGTGTATGTGGTACTGAGGAACCGAACTCAGGGCTTCATGCATGCTAGGCAAGGACTCTACCACTAAGCCACATTCCCAGCCTGTTATTAGTATAGGATTTCTTTAGCACTTTGCCATTCTCCTTTCATCATGTAAAGTAGTTGAATGGAATAATATGCCAGAGAGAAAAATTAATCTGACAGAAATGACTGGAGAGGTATTATCCTTAAGATGATTAAACTTGATGATTAAATTAAGACAGTTACTATAACACCACTTCTTTGCTTCCTGGTGTTGTGTACAATACAACCTTAATTCCCATTCACCTGTATTTTGCATTCACTGGTAATGTTTAGACAAGTGCAGATTTGACTTTGTTTTTACGGCTGGCACATCTTTTGAAGTCAAATTTATGTTTGGAAGAACACTGAAGAATTACACATTCTGTTACGATAAAAAAGACAAAATAATGCGTGTGTAATAGTGAAGAACGTATCTGAAGTTGTACCATTCACACTGTGTAACCTTGGTCACTCACCATCGGAACGCAGACTGCTTATACTGCAATACAGCCAGTGCCCAGGATTGAGGGCTACACCTAGTGCCAGGCTAGGGATGGCTCACATCTGGGGTCTAGATCCTTGAGCCCCTCATTTGGCACTCTGGTCTCAGCCACACACCACTCTCCATTCTTCTAGAAGAGAAGCACTCCATCTGTTGCTAGTTTCAGTTAATTTATTTTAAAAGAAATGAAAAGTTACCAACGCTACATACATGTAAGCATTGAATTTCCTCTAGTAAGGAAAAATAGAGATCACACCTATAATCCTTAGCTACTCAGGGAGGCTGAGATCTGAGAATCGTGGTTCAAAGCTAATAACCTGGGCAGAAAAGTCCCCATGCATGAGATGCTTATCTCCAATTAACCACTCAAAATCCAGAAGTGGAACTGTGGCTTGAAGTGGTAGAGTGCTAGCCTTGAGCAAAAGTGCTCAAGGACTGTGCCCAGGCCCTCAGTTCAAGCTCCACAACTGACCAAAAATAAAAAAAAAAGTAATTTTGGGTTGGGGATATGGCCTAGTGGCAAGAGTGCTTGTCTCATATACATGAGGCCCTAGGTTCAATTCCCCAGCACCACATATGCAGAAAATGGCCAGAAGTGGCGCTGTGGCTCAAGTGGCAGAGTGCTAGCCTTGAGCAAAAAGAAGCCAGGGACAGTGCTCAGGCCCTGAGTCCAAGGCCCAGGACTGGCCCCCCCCCCCCAAAAAAAAGGTAATTTTATACAGCTTTAGAGGAGTTGAAAGCTATGATAAGATCTCATATTACTTAAGCCTTTTTTTCAGGAGATAAGAAATTCTCTTAAGTGCTTAAAGGGTTTTTGCTTACTCTAAAACTGTGCAATGCTATTAGTGAGACATATCTTTACTCATCTTTCTTTACAGATGAGTAAATTGAGTCACAAGTGTTCAGTAGCTTGCTGGTGGCTATGTAGTAGAAACCACAGCTGAAATTGTTCTTCTGTTTGTTGACAGTCTCTCCCCCTTGCCCTTCCCTTGTCCTGGGACTTGAACTTAGGGCCTGGACACTGTCCTTTACTTTTTTTGCTTAAGGCTGGTATTCTATCACTTGAGCCACATTTCTGCCTGTTTTTTTTTACTGGTTAGCTGGAGATTCCCATTGACTTTCCCTCCCAACAGGTTGGCTTTAAATGAGATCTTCAGATCTCAGCCTCCTGAGTAGATAGGATTACAGGCGTGAGCCTCCCACATGAAGCTTCAACCTCTCTTTTTCTATCATGTAACCTCGGGTAGGTGACAGGTGTCTTGCTGTGGGGTCCATACCTATAGTGCATGCCTGGACAAGGTGGCCTCTTGCATCTGATGGTGATTTGTTTCACGTATTTTTGAGATACACTATCAATTATTTTGTGTTTTGCCTTTTGTACAATTTCTTGTTGGCAGAAGCACATTATGAGTTCATCCGAGACCAGGAAAGGGAGTCCGCAGAAGGAACCAGAGTCCCCACTGTGGGAGGATGGTGTGTGTGTGTGTGTGTGTGTGTGTGTGTGTGTGTGTGTGTGTGTGTCTCTGTGTGTGTGTGTAGGAAATATCTCTGAAGGCATCCGGCGGCTGGGGTGTTTGGTAGGACGTATTTTGTGAGCTTGTTCTCCTGCACAGCTGTAAATATCAGGCTGAAGAAATAGATGCCCTGGAGAGTCCCCTTTTGGTGAGATTTTTTTTTTTCCAAAGCACTGTCTGGCTACAGTAGTGCTAGATGAAGCTGGGAAGCTACAGAGTCAGAATGGATAACCAAGCAAGGCAGAGCAACTAGCCAGCCCACTGAAGCATTCGCTGCCTTCACGGGTCGTGGTGCACTGCGATTGGCTGCAGGGCATGCATGAAATTTACCTATTATAGCAGTTGAGACCATCTGTGAATTATGGGCACCAGCACAGGACCGTTACCAATCATTATTCCATTTCAAATTCCTCTCTAGGGCTGGGAATGTGGCTTAATGGATAGAGTGTTTGCCTAGTGTTCTGAGGCACTGGGTTCGATTCCTCAATACCACATAAACAAAAATAAATAAATCAAGCAATAGTTAAAGAAAAATTCCTCTCTAGGGGGACTGGGAATGTGGCTTAGAGGTAGAGTGCTCGCCTTGCATGCATGAAGCCCTGGGTTCCATTCCTCAGTCCCACAGAAACAGAGAAAGCTGGAAGTGACACTGTGGCTCAAGAAGTAGAGTGCTAGCCTTGAGCAAAAAGAAGCTCAGGGGGGGCTGGGGATATGGCCTAGTGGCAAGAGTGCTTGCCTCGTATACATGAGGCCCTGGGTTCAATTCCCCAGCACCACATATACAGAAAATGGCCAGAAGTGGCGCTGTGGCTCAAGTGGCAGAGTGCTAGCCTTGAGCAAAAAGAAGCCAGGGACAGTGCTCAGGCCCTGAGTTCAAGCCCCAGGACTTGCCAAAAAAAAAAAAAAAAAAAAAAAAGAAGCCAGGGACAGTGCTCAGGCCCTGAGTCCAAGCCCCAGGACTGGCCAAAAAAAAAAAAAGAAGCTCAGGGACAGTGCTCAGGCCCTGAGTTCAAGCCCCAGGACTGGCCAAAAAAAAAAAAATCCTTTCTAGATCATCATCTAGTGTATTTAACACTTATTGCCTTATTTTCCATTGAGAGTTGGACTGTTACATTCCTTGAATATAGATTAATTGGATATAGAATCATAAGATGATTTATAATATTCAGGTAGTGTGTATCATTAGCTCATGGTTAGCTCATCTTCAGCTTTTTTTTGGGGGGGGTGGTGATACTGGGCATTGAACCCAAGACTCTTCTTGTACATGTTACATAAGCACTGTGCCTGTGAACTAGATCCTCATTTCTTCTACTTTTCAGTATAGAAGTCTCTTCTTGACTTACTTATGTATATTTAAATAACATTTATTAGATGAAAGTATGTGGTATTTAAGTATTAACTAGTTAAAAATGTTGAATATGTATTTCTGAACTATGCACCTTCACATAGTTAGGGCCTTCTGCTTTGTCCTCATTGAGGAACATAGTTTAAAGGAAAACCCAAGCCAGGAGCTGGTGGCTCACGCCTGTAATCCTAGCTACTTAGGGGGCTGAGATCTGAGGACTGTGGTTTCAAACCAGCTTGGGCAGGAAAGACTGTGAGACTCTTACCTTAAATTAAACACCAAAAACCAGGAAGTGGAATTGTAGCTCAAGTGGTAGAATGCTAGCCATGAGTAAACAAAAAACAAAAGCCCAGGGACAATGCCCAGATCCTGAGTCCAAGCCTCAGTACTTGCACAAGAAGAAAGAAAAGAAAAAGAGAAAGAAAGAAAACTTTAGGGCTGGGAATTGGCTTAGTGGTAGAGTGCTTGCCTAACACTGTGCATAAAGCCCTGGGTTTGATTCCTCAGTACCGCATAAACAGAAAAAGCCAGAAGTGGCGCTGTGGATCAGGTGATAGAGTGAGCAAAAGAAGCTCAAGGACAGTGCCTAGGCCCTGAGTTCAAGCCCCCAGACAGGCCAAAAAATAAAAAGAAACTTTTAAGTGTGAGCTAGGAACTGGTGGCTCATGACTATAATTCTGGCTAATTGGGAGGCAGAGAATGGGAGGATAGAGGTTTGAGGCCCGTCTGGGCAGGAAACAGTTCACAAAGCCCCTTCTCGACCCATGGCTGGGTGCAGTGGTCCAGGCTTGTCCTCCTGCCTCGCCCTTGTGAGCCCAGGCAGAACAGTCCATGAGATTTCGTCTCAGTGAAGGGAAGCTGGATATGCTGGTGCAAGACTTTAAGCCCAGCAAGGCCCTGGAAGCCTAAAGTAGGCAGATCCTAGTTGAGGAGCATGCCTGGGTAGGAAGTAAGATTTCACTCCAGGAAAGTAAGTGAAGTAAGACTTTATCTCCAAAATAACCAGCACAGCTGGGTTCCAGAAACTCAGACCTACAAATGTAGCTGCGCAGGAGGCCAAGACTTGAAGGATCCAGATTTAAAGTCACCCTGGGCAGGCTAGACTCATTCTCCAAAATCACCCGCAAAAAGCCGGGCCAGAGGCATAGCTGGAGTGGTAGAGCACCAGTCTAGCAAAAAGGAAAGGAAAGAGAGCCTTTCTGTATTAAAAAAAAAAAAAGGAAATACTTTTACTGTTTTCCTGAAGGTGGTCCATACCTGTAATTCTAGCTACTCAGGAGGCTGAGACCTAAGGATTTGTCAATGAGACTCTTACTTTCAGTTAAGCACCTAAAACTGGAAGTGGAGGTGTGACTCAAGTGGTAGAATGCAAGCCTGAGACAGCACCCAAACCCTGAGTTCAAACTCTAGTGCCAGCACACACACACACACACACACACACACACACACACACACACACTCTCACTCACGGGTTGAGATTGTTTTAATCAAGTCTCTTTAGAGCATTTTGCAATGTCTGGCATATTGTGTAGCTTCTCTCTTCACGTAGAGCTGTAGAAGCTGGGGGACAGCAGGCATAATTTCTGCTAAGCCAAGCCTCCAGTAAAAAGATGTACTTCAGATTATTTTCTCTAGTCCTCATTTATATGTGATAGACTGCTGATAATATGCGTTAGCGCTTTTTCCAGTAAAGCGATGGTATGCTACTTAAGCAGGGAGAGAAGAGAACAGAGTAATATACAACAGCAGAGAAGACTGCCTGATTGAGATGGTGTGACCATCTGTCAGAAGGCAGAGGTAGGATGCTTCATTATTTATGGCAGGCTCTGTACTTGTAAGCTCAGGTCCTGAATTAGGTTGTTAACTACCCTTGTTAGGTGATCTCGGCCTGGGATAGACTATATTGAGGGCTATCTCCTCTCATTCCCTCTCATCATTCCCCGATGAAAGTCTTCTGACTTCAGCCTGATCTAAGAAAGGCATCAGGATAAAATTATATTTGTAATTTTATATGGGATTATCTTTTATCAAACATAATGCATTAGTGGCTTAAAAAAATCCTCTAGCTAATTTGGGTGTCCCTGTGCTCTGCTTTAAAAATAGTACAAACAGAAAGACTCTTAAAATAATTAGACAAGGAGCTGCATTGTTAGGAAGAACAGCTGCTGTCAGTTCACGTAGAGTAAGTCACCTATATTGTCTGAAAAGAAGCCTATTCCATTTCACTTTTTTTTTCTGCTACATATCAAAATTTATTATAAAATTAGAGTGTAACGGGGGAGGGAAGGGAATGGAGGAGGGCGGAAGGTGAAAGAAATATGAGGGAGGACAGGTTAGATAAGAAATGTACTCACCGCCTTATGTATGAAACTAACCCCTCTGTACATCACTTTGACAATAGATAAATAAATACATGTAATGAAAAATAAAATTAGAATGTAAGATGTGCAGTTTTTTTAAAAAAATAGACAATTTGGGTTTTATTTGAGGATAGACATTTTGTACTTCACAGCTTGAATAAAAATTTATAGCAGAGAACAAATTATTACTAAAGTGGCTTCGAATGGCAATCCTTAGATCCCAGCATCATAAGATGTCTTTGTGACGCTTCCAGCTTTTTGATGGTCAATTGGAGATAACAGTTTCCCATTATATGATTTTAGTGACATGTGTCTACATATTAATAATAGCAGTATTTGCAAATATAATGCCTCCTTGGAAGTACTTAACAAGATATAAATTTGATTTCTACTTTAACTACTTAGGATAAAACTTGAACACAGATACTTGAGCAGATACTTTAGACTGTTCAACATTTAAATTCTTTATTTGGGACAACAAAGTGCATCTTTTCTTAAAAGGGAGAGTAATATATATATAAAAAAAGAATGTTTAAGACTTTAATTTTGGCTAAAAGTGACTTTTTCTTTTTTCTGTCAGTCATGGGGCTTGAACTCAGGACCTGGGCTCTGTCCCTGAGCTTTTGCACTCAAGACTAGTGGTCTACCACTTTGAGCCATAGCAACACTTCTGGTTTTCTGGTGGTTAATTGGAGATAAGGGTCTCAGGGACTTTCTTCTCCTGGTTAGCTTCCAACCACGATCCTTAGATCTCAGCAGCCCGAGTAGCAGCGACATGTATGGTCCTACCACTTGAGCTAATAGTGCCAGTTCCGATTTTTGAGTGGTTAATTGGAGATAAGAGTCTCACGGGGACTTTTCTTCCTGGGCTGGCTTCAGATTTCAGTCCTCAGCTTTCTGAGTAGCTAGGACTACAGGTGTTAGCCGTTAGTGAGTAGCTCAGTGCCTTTTGTTACTAAAACCTGTATGAAAAGTTACACGGCACTCGGTGGCGTCTGGGCCATGTACACATCTGTCAGCGTTCAAGAAATGATCTGCAGTTGACTTTTGCTTCTATGCCTCTCACTTATACTGCTTGTCCCTGTGACAGGTCTTATCTTCTTTTCCCTTTACACCTTGCTGTTGGCCCTGTGAGAAAAGAGGCAGCAGGAGACCACATCCCCTTGGTCCCTGGTCCTTCTTCGTTGGTACCATTGAAATCACTGAAATCCTTTTGTGCCTCACTGCCTCCCTCAGCAGCCTTTGTCTTTCCAGGTCACCTACTTCAGCCTCTGGTACTACAACAAGCAGAGCCAGCGCCGGTGGGTAGATCTGGAAAAACCTTTGAAGAAACAGCTGGATAAATATGCACTGGAACCTACCGTGTACTTTGGAGTGGTGTTTTATGTGCCTTCAGTTTCTCAGCTGCAGCAGGAGATTACCAGGTAAGGAATCCCACACCTGCAGTGCTTGCAAAGTCTGAAACTTTACCCTCTCACCTTGCCTTTTAGCTTCCATATTACCAAAGGGTTCTGCTATGTGACATGGCAAAGTATTTTGCTCTGGGTTGTGTGTTGGGTGAATTACGGGTTTGCTTTGTGTGGATGAATGGTTAAAGAGAAGATGTTTCTATACTATCTGTCAACACTTCTTCTCTTTCTCTGTCTGTCTCTCTCTCTCTGTGTCCTGGAGCTTAATCTTAAGGCCTCACACTCCTCTTTGGCTTTTTCATTTAAGGGTGTCACTCTTTTTTTTTTTTGCCAGTCTTGGGGCTTGAACTCAGGGCCTGAGCACTGTCCCTGGCTTCTTCTTTTGCTCAAGCGTAGCACTTTGGCAACTTGAGCCACAGCGCCACTTCTGGCCTTTTCTATATATGTGGTGCTGAGGAATTGAACCTAGGGCTTCATGTATATGAATGAGGCAAGCACTCCTTGCCACTAGGCCATAGTCCCAGCCCAAGGGTGTCACTCTTATCACTTGAGTCACACCTCTACTCTGGTTTTTTTTTTGGTGGTAAATTTGAAATAAAAGAGTCTCGTGGACCTTTCTGGTTAGCTTTGAACTTGGATCCTCAGATCTCAGCCTCCTGAGTAGCTAGGATTGTAAGAGTGAGCTACTGGCTTCCTGGTTCTACGAACTCTTGTAGTGATGCCATCTTTGATGTTTTTGTTGATTTTGGGTTTTTTTTTTTGTTGTTTTTTTTTTACCTTTTGCAATAAGGGAATGAGAGGATTGAAAAAACAATCACAAAAATCTGTGTTTAGGGCTAGAAATATGGCCCTGTGTTCTAGCCTTAGGACAGGTACACACGCACACACACACACACACACACACACACACACACACACACACCTTTCAGGGGTTAAGACTTTATTTAATTTAATTAAAAAATTTTTTTTGGTTAGTCCTGTGGCTTGAACTCAGGGCCTGAGCACTGTCCCTGGCTTCTTTTTGCTCAAGGCTAGCACTCTACCACTTGAGCCACAGTGCCATTTCTGGCTTTTTCTGTTTATGTGGTGCTGAGGAATGGAACCCAGGGCTTCATGCAAGCACTCTACCACTAGGCCACATTCTCAGCCCCTAAGATCTTATTTGACTGGTATTTATGTGCCTCCACTCAAGAGTGTAAATGGCACTGTGTCTTGATTGGAGATGATATTGATTTTATAAAATTGACATTGTTTTTCATAGGTATCAGTATTACTTGCAGCTGAAGAAAGATATCTTGGAAGGAAACATTCCTTGTACATTAGAACAAGCAATTCAGCTAGCAGGCTTAGCTGTGCAAGGTATGTAATGCATACGAGGCAATTAACTGTTCTGTCAGATTAAACTGTGGTATAAAAAACTGACTTTCTATATTCATCTTTAGTAGTGTTTTTAGATTAGTGAAATATGTTATTTTCTAAGGGCTTCCATGTTTACTTCAATGAAATAAGAGACTTCTAGGGCCTTATACTCAGCCGTTTTTTTTTTATGGCTGGAGATTTACCATTTGCATTATACCTCTGGTCCAGCATTTTGCTGATTAATGGGAGATGGACTTTTTTTGCCTGGGCTGGCTTTGAACCTTGCTCATCTAGGTCTCAGCCTCCTGAGTAGCTAGGATTACAGGCGAGAGCTACCTCCTGGCCCTCGTTTGGTTTCTTTGGTTGGTTTAAAAACAGACTGTTACTTCCTGTAGCAGCTTATCAGAAAAATGTGACTTCTGAATCAGTCAAACCATCAGCTTACTGTGAATTGAGTTTTATTTCGCATTTTTTGCCATGCCAAGAAAATATAATCAGTGTGACTATTTATCTTCTTTTTTAATTAATAGCTGATTTTGGTGACTTTGATCAGTATGAATCCCAAGACTTTCTTCAGAAATTTGCCTTGTTTCCTGTGGTAAGACTTTTGATTATTGGGCCTTTTTTTTTTTAAATAAACAATTTCTTCCCAATGTCTTCCCCAGTTTTATGAACAATTTCTTCTTAATTCCTGAAATGAAGTCTGTATGCTAGAGTTTCTAGGTAGGACTTAGTGTTCAATCAGTTCCCTCTGGAATACATCCCAAGTGCCATTTTACTCTGGTATGCTTAAAGAAATAGCTTTCTCTATTTGAATTTGAGTCTAAGGAGAGGGATGCTTTCTTGGCTTCTAAATAGCACACAGCACTTTTGCTTTTAACTGGAGGCTTGAAGTATCACAAAGTTAATGTTGAAATGAATTTGGCTTCTGATCAGAAAGTCCCAGCTCAACTTTTTAAAGTTATTGCAGTTGGAAATGACACGAAAACTATATTTGAAACAACCGAGGGAGGTGGAATGCACTCTTGAGAATCTACACAGCTAGCCAGAGAATGCACCGGATATTTTTGCACGGGGCTCAGAAGTGGCTAATAAGTGTTACCAATCTGAAATAACTCAGCTAAAACTTTCTTTGGGATGAGTTGAGAAGGCAAGGCAAGTTATTTAGGCTCCTAAGCAGAAGACAGTTACTTCCTCAGAAAGATCAAAGTTAGATATGCAAGCCAACCACTCATAGTGATATTAGTTATAGTTTTTTCTTCTTCTTCTTCTTCTTTTTTTTTTTTTTTGATTGGTTTTGTGTCTATGAACTCAGGGCCTGGGCACCGTCCCTGAGTCTCTTTGTGTTCAAGGCTAGTTTTCTACCACTTGAGCCACAGCGCTCAAGTTTTCTGGTAGTTAATTGGAGATAAGAGTCTCATAGACTTTTCTACTCATGCTGGCTTTGAACTGCGATCCTTAGATCTCAGCCTCCTGAGTAGCTAGGATTATAGGCGTGAGCCAGTGGTGTCTGGCTCAGTAGTTACAGTTTTACTAGAAATGATGAGCCAATAAAAGTAGCAGTGATTTTTCCTAAGTTTACATGTTTTAAACTGCTTTCTGTCTTATAGGAGTGGTTACAGGATGAAAAAGTATTGGAAGAAGCAACCCAGAAAGTGGCCTTATTACATCAGAAATACAGGTAACATTAAGATATAAGACAGGGAACTGGTATGGAATTAATACTTGCTTGGATGTGCAATATGTGTTGATAGATGAAATGTATATTGACAGCTTTACTGTAGCTGCTACTATTGCTTTTATAGGAAGTTCATGGTAAGTGACCATATGCCAAGTATTGAGCACTTGCCTGTATTGGCTTATTTCTTATCCATCTTACCAATTAGGAAACTGAGGAAATAGAAAGCAGCTAGTCATTGATACCAGTCCGTCACCCCTTATATTAGAAGTTTGTTTGGTAATCAAAACTTTATAAATGGGGCTGGGGATATGGCCTAGTGGAAAGAGTGCTTGCCTTGTATACATGAGGCCCTGGGTTTGATTCCCCAGCACCACATATACAGAAAATGGCCAGAAGTGGCGCTGTGGCTCAAGTGGCAGAGTGCTAGCCTTGAGCAAGAAGAAGCCAGGGGGGCTGGGGATATGGCCTAGTGGCAAGAGCGCTTGCCTCGTATACTTGAAGCCCTGGGTTCGATTCCCCAGCACCACATATACAGAAAATGGCCAGAAGTGGCACTGTGACTCAAGTGGCAGAGTGCTAGCCTTGAGCAAAAAGAAGCCAGGGACAGTGCTCAGGCCCTGAGTCCAAGCCCCAGGACTGGCAAAAAAACCCCCAAAAAACTTTATAAGTGATTTCTAGGGAGAGTTCTTCATGTTCTCAGGGCCTGGGTGCTGTCCCTTTTCTTTTTCCCTCAAGACTGGCACTCTACCACTTGAGCCATAGCTGCACTTCCACCTTTTTGATGGTTAGTTGGATATGAGAGTCTCATGGACTTGCTTGCCTGAGCTGGCTTTGAACTACAAGGACTTCCGCTCTCAGCCTGCTAAGTAGCTCAGATTACAGGTGGGAGCCACCCGTGTCTGGTTTTTGTTTTCTTTTACAATTCAGTAACAATTGCCATTTTCTATATGCTTTTTGTGGTACTAGGGATTAACCCCAGAGCCTTGTATACGCTAGGCAAGCACTGCTTAACCTGGGTTCTTACAATTCTCCAGCCTTAGCCTCCAGAATTACAGATGTGCTCCTTCCTGTCAGCCTTCTGCCAGTGCTGCTTGTGGACTGTGATAGGAGCTCTGGTACTTATTTCCATAACGGCTGCTGCATATGTCTGCCCGAGGATGTTGACTTTCTTTGATATATGTAAGAAAAGTTCTTTCTTAGAGAATTTTAGCTGTAAGCCAAGTGCTACACAGTTCCAGGTACTTATTTACCATACAATTATAGTAAATTTTTAGGTAAATATTGTCTCCATTTTTTCTTGCCCAGACGGGCTTCAAACTGTGATCCTGAGATTTCAGCTTCTGAGGTAGATGAGATTGTAGATATGAGCCATGAGCCATGGACTCCCGGCTTTCCCTTTTTCTCTTTTGGTTATGGGGTTTGAACTCAGGGCCAAGGTGCTGTTCTTGAGTTCTTTTTGTTCAAGGCGAGCGCTTTATACTTTGAGCCACTTTGGGTTTAGCTCCACTTTGGGTTTTCTGGTGGTGAACCGGAGATGGGAGTCTTCAGGGACGGTCCTGTCTGGGCTGGCTTTGAAGCTCTACCCTCGGCTCACCTTCCTGAGTTGCTAGGATTACAGGTGTGAGCCACCAGCACCTGGCTTTCTGCAGTGTTTCAGTCTCCTGAGTGGAAGGAGAATTTATACCTACCATCCTCGGGTCCCTATTCCCTGCATTTATCATTTGACTTGAACATATGATTTTCAATAATGCCTGATATGTGGGGACAGTTGAACAATTACTTGGTGATATAGGAAAAAAACGTGGATTTGAGCAAGGGTACCCATAGCTCACGCCTGTTGTCCTAGCTACTCAAGAAGCTGTGCTCCCAGGATCTCGGTTTGAAGCAAGCTTGGGCAGCAAAGCCTGTACGACTCTTATTGCCAATAAAAAACTACCAAAAAGCCATATCAAGTGGTATAGCACTACTCTTGAGCAGAAAAGCTCAAGGACAGTGCCTAGGCTCTGAGTTCAAGCCCAGGGACTGGCACAAAAAAGAAAAAAAGAACATCCTGGCTTTAACTTGGAGCTATTTTAGGGATTGCCTCATCCCTTGCCTTTGCTCTTACCTGCCTAAAATTAAAAGGTTAGATCTTGAGTACGTCACCCTGACATACAGCACAGCATTCTAGTGCTTTGGCAGAATTGCAGAGTTCACTTTTGCAGGAGGATCATTATAGTCAGTGTTGCAGAGAAGCCTGAAACGTCTATAATGTCTTAGGTCAAATTGATATGTACCTCTTAAGCTATAGTTTAAAAAGTTCTACTTTTGTAAACCATCTCACCACTGTCTTTTGGGTCTCAGAGGACTTACAGCTCCCGATGCTGAAATGCTGTATATGCAAGAGGTGGAGAGAATGGATGGCTATGGAGAAGAGAGTTACCCTGCCAAGGTAAGGCAGGGGTTCTCCAAAATCAGGCTTGGCAAGCAGGGCACAGTGGCAAGCACCTGTAGTTTCAGCTCTCTGGGAGGCTGAGTTAGGCACACCCCTGGGGATTAAAGTAAGCATGGGCGACATATCAAGATTGTGTCTAAAAAGGGGTGGGGGTGGGGGGAGAAGACTTAGCAATTTGAGCGAGGAGAGAAAGCTTGCATGTGCCTTGATGTGCAAACCTCCTGAAAGCTTAAAAGCCAAGGTCCTTGTGACCAGAGTTTTTGTAGTAAAACAACAGATTGCATATTCCTTAAGGATCCCCATGCCTTGTATTTTCAGAGCTGTTTCCCAGATAAATCCATTCATCTCATTCGGCCTGCTTTACTCTTAGTTCTTCTGAGGGTTTCATTCCTAGAAGGCAGGTTCGGGCCAGTGCATGTTGTTGTCAGCTCTCTGCAACTATTTCCTCAGTGTAGCTTTCCTGCTCCCCCCGTTTCAGGACAGCCAAGGGAGCGACATATCCATCGGAGCGTGTCTCGAAGGTGTCTTTGTGAAACACAAGAATGGGAGGCCTCCTGTGATATTTAGGTATGTTTTCTTCCTTCTTTCTGTATACATTCTGTGACTCCTGTTGGTGACCTTTTTCTTTTTTAAAGTATTTGTTGTAGTTAAGTTGCTTCCAAGTTTCTCCCAGTTTGTCAAGAGAAGGTGGAAATAATCACTTTCTAGAGTAAAATGTTACTCCATTACCTTCTTCAAAACCGACTATGTATAAAATGGTGCTTTCTTACAAGATGCAAGCAAGGCTTGTAAGATGCTTGAAATGATGTGTGTCTCCTCCCCCCCCCCCCCCAATTTGGAGGCTATTCCTAATCTTAATGTGAAGTTTTCCTTTGAGCTCTGGGTTTCTAGGACTATTGTTGTGGAAAATCTAGATCTTTCTTTTGGCTTTAGTTATGTAACGAAATTCCTTAAATACCAACATCTCAGCAAATTTCAATTACTTTGGCAATGCTGATCCCTTTCCCCCAATGGACGCCCCCCTCCCTCCCTACCCCCCAGATTGTATAATAGTGATTCTCTTTGTTTGGGTCAGTCTTGGAGTGTATGTAGAAGAAAAGCCAGTAAGGATATGCTAATAGTGGTGTGAGATTCTTTAACACCAGATTTGCACATGGCTTCAGGGGGCCAATTTATATCTTAAAACTAGTGAATTGAACCATGTTGTTCCACATTAGAATCTCCCCTTCCCCCTCCCATCATGTCGCTGGAACTGTGAGCCTGGACTCTGTCCCTGAGCTCTTTTACTTTACCACCATAGCACCACTTCTGGCTTTTGGGCAGTTAATTAGAGATAAGAGTCTCAATACTTTCCTGTCCCGACTGGCTTAAAACCTTGATCCTCAAACCTCAGCCTCTTGAGTAGCTAGGATTACAAGCCTGGGCCCCTCTCACCTGGCTGTGTTTTGTGGTTTTGAAACTGGATGCTATGATCTGAATTAGAAAGTGCACCATGGCTGATTAAACACTGTGTGTTTTCAAAAACAATGAACAAATAGTAACTCATGTGCCAAGTTTAAGGGACAACTTGGTGTCCTGTAGTAGGTATGAGTACTCACGTTGCTGTTTTCTGCTGTCCTTAGGTGGCATGACATTGCAAACATGTCCCACAACAAGTCCTTTTTTTCATTAGAGCTGGCAAGTAAAGAGGAGACCATCCAGTTTCAAACTGTGAGTGAACAGTAAGGAATCTGAGCGGGGAATGTTCTTCCTAAGAGTTAACAAGTTAGCATGCCTGTGCCCTTGTATGTTTGTGGAGTCGGGGGTGGCATTAAAATGGTAGTATTTCATAATTTTATAAGACATGAAGTTTTATAATATACCATTTTGCAGAATAACACTTAGCAAAACGTGGGTGCTCAGCCAGGAGTGGTGGCCCACACCTATAATCCTACCTACTTTGGGAGGTAGAGATTGAGGATCGCCATTCAAGGCCAGTCTGGATAAAAGTTGGTGAGATTCTCAGTCAATGGCTGGGCACAGGGGCATATGCCTGTCATCCCAAGCACTGAGGGAAGCACAGTGGCTGGGTACAGTAGTACATACTTGTCATCCCGGAGAGAAAGGGATGCACAAATAAGAGGGGTCCTATCCAGGCCAGCCTGGGCATAAAAATGAGATCCCAGGGGCTGGGAATGTGGCCTAGTGGTAAAGTGCTTGTCTCGTATACATGGAGCCCTGGGTTCGATTCCTCAGCACCACGTATATAGAAAAAGCCGGAAGTGGCGCTGTGGCTCAAGTGGCAGAGTGTTAGCCTTGAGCAAAAAGAAGCCAGGGACAGTGCTCAGGCCCTGAGTTCAAGCCCTAGGAGTGGCAAAAAACTAAAACCAAATAAAAATGAGATCCCATCTTGAAAATACACGCAGAAGGGTTCTGGCAGAGTGGTTCAAGTGGTAGAGTGCCTGCCCCGAGTTAAATCCCTAGAAGCATTGAAAAAAACTGCTCTGTAGATATTGTTAGATGAAAGAATGAGTCTTTGGGTAAGTATTTTGCAGTTAAGATGACCTGTAAATTAAAGAGACCAAGTAGAGGGCAAAATAAGCAATGATAGATTAATTGGTAATGAATAGATCTACAGAAATAGCTATTTAATAGTTACTTGCTTTTACTTTTGACAAAGACAATGTTTAACAACTCTTTAAGTATATATGTCAAGAATAAAAATTGAGCTGGGTGCTTAGTGGCTCAGGTTATAATCATAGCTACTCAAGAGGCTGAGATCTGAGGATCATAGTTCAAAGCTAGCCAGGTAGGGAAGTCCATGAGACTCTTATCTCTCATCACAGAAAAAGCTGGAAGTGGAGCTGTGGCTCAAGTGGTAGAATGCGAGTTCAAGTCCTAGGACCAGCAAAAACAAAAAAGAAAGAAAGAAAGAATAAAAATTGAGCAGGACACTGGTTGCTTAGGTCTGCAATCCTAGCTACTCAGGAGGCTGAGATCTGAGGATCCCTGTTCCAAGACAGCCCGGGGCAGAAAAGTGTGTGAGACTCTTATCTCCAATTAGCCACCAGAAAACTGGAAGTGGTGCTGTGGCTCAAAGTGGTAGAGCTATATAGTCTTGAGCAAAAAGCTTAGGGACAAGGGGCTGGGAATGTGGCCTAGTGGTAGAGTGCCTGCCTTGTATATATGAAGCCCTGGGTTCAATTCCTCAGCACCACATACATAGAAAAGGCCAGCAGTGGGGCTGTGGCTCAAGTGGCAGAGTGCTAGCCTTGAGCAAAAAGAAGCCAGGGACAGTGCTCAAACCCTGAGTTCAAGCCTCACGACTGGCAAAAAAAAAAAAGCTTAGGGACAGGGCTCAGGTCCTGAGTTCAAGCCCCAGGATCGACAAAAAAAAAAAAAAAAAAAAAGGTATTTTTATGTTTTAAATTTCCAAGTCATTTAAATATCCCACTCACACTATTGGAACAGATCATCTGTCTTTGTAACTTAAATTCCTTCCCCCCCCCCCGCCCCCCATTTGTGATTGGGACTGTTTGAGGCTTTATACACATTGGCTGGCACCCTACCACCTGAGCCACACTTCCAGCCCTTGTTATTTAAATTCTTGTTGTGTTTGTACAACAGGCACAGTATTAGAAAGTGGGAGAGTTATGATGTGACTTGCACAGAATGTCACCCAGCTGGGTCTTAGCCTCAGTGTTCAAATTTGCATGTATGCATGTGTGCGCGCATGCACGTGCGCACGTTTGCACATGCCTGTGGGCATTCATGTGACTTTATTCCCATTTCGCTTGCCAGGAAGACATGGAAACAGCGAAGTATGTGTGGAGACTGTGTGTTGCACGACACAAATTTTACAGGATGAACCAGTGTAACCTGTGAGTATATCCTGTTCCTTCTAGAAATTGTGCAAAGTAAAAAAAAAACAAAAGAGAAACTGTAGAAAATAATGAACTTGGAAATTTTAATCTTGAGCCTTAATGTATCATCTACAAAGGTATATCTTATCAAGTAGTAGCTTTTCGACAGTATCTAGTAAATAATCTTTTTGTTTATTAAAATAATATCTCCATTTTTTCTCATTTTGGCTTTGTAACAACTTCTGATCACAGTTATGTCTCTTAGGATTTCTTTCAATTATGTCTATTAGAACCATCCTGATTCTCAAAAGTTAAAAAAAAAAAAGAGAGAGCATAGGGAGTAATATTTTTTAATTGACACCCTGGTCAGTTTTCTGCATAAATACTCAGCTTCTCAAGCCACTTGAAGAATTAACATCATTGCTGCCTCCTCCTCCTCTTTCTTCTTTTTCGTGTTAGCAAAGGTTTATTTTAGTAGAATAGGGTGAAAGTTGGGGGCAATAGAGAAGCAAGAGAATCATTTCTTGGTCCCCCTCCTTCCACACCTGATTTTCCCAAGGTTCACACTAGGCACTGCTTGCCATAATCAGGTGACTTTCACCCTCTCTGTCCTTCATCTGCTCCATGCCGCGGGTGGCACGGTGGCCCGTCCTTCCTCCATGCCAGGGCAGCTCCTCCTCGGAGATCCTGGCTCTGGGCTGTTTCTTCTCCACTCTCAGCCTTCAAGCGGCCTCCGGCCTTCTTGCCAATGCGTTGATTTTACCTTTTGCTCAGCCCTCTCCTGAGGATGCTCCTGAATCCCTCTGCTTACTTCACCTATAAGGTACCTCAATCTGAAATGTCTAAACCAAACTTCTCTCCATCTCCTCCCATCTCTCACCCCCCCCCTTTTTTTTTGGTGCCAATCCTAGGGCTTGAACTCAGGGCCTGGGCACTGTCTCTGTATTCTAGGCTAGTGCTTGACCACTTGAGCCACAGCACCACTTCTGGCTTTTTTTGAGTAGTTGGAGATAAGAACCTCATGGACTTCCCTGCCTCAGTTGGCTTTGAACCGTGATCCTCAAGTCTCAGCTTCCTGAGTAGCTAGGACTACAGGCATGAGCCACCTGCATCTAGCTATTGCTACTAGCTATAACATTTTTTTATACTTGCATATAACTTACTTTGGTAATATTCACCTGTCTATACTTTCTCTTTTTTCCAACACGGATGAGAGAAAATATGTCATGGTTGCCTTTATGAGTCTGGTCTTTAACCTAATACTCTCCAGTTTCACTCATTTTCCTTCAAAGGACATAGTTTGGTTCTTTGTGCCATGGCCTGGCTTTTCTGCTGGCTCTGTGCCTTGGAGGGCATTTGTGTTTGCAAGTGTGCCCCCTAGTGGTTAGATTCAGTGGTACTGCTAGTCCAGAATCAGTGCATCACGGGTTCCTCTGGCTGGCCTTGCTACCCAGCCATGTAGGCCATGACTTCTGTGCAGAAATGTGTTTTTGTGTTTTGAGCTTCAAGCAGCAGATAGGCAATCTGTTGGAATATGGCATTTATTGTAGTGGTCTATATCATTACCTGAGTTCTTTCCTCTAATAGAAAAGACTGGACAATCAATCATTTTGATTAAACCATAGTACCCTTCCAATAGGCATATCTGTATTAATTGATTTTTTTGATGAATGTCACCTAGTGATGATTTTGTGTGTGCGTGTGCGCGCGCGCATGTGTGTGTGTTGGCACGTGTGCGCGGGCCGGTCTTGGGATTTGAACTCAGGGCCTAGATGCTATCACTGTGCTTTTTTTGCTCAAGGCTAGCACTCTATCACTTGAATCACAGTTTGATTCAGGCTTTTTAAAAAAAAAAATTGGTCAATTGTAGGGCTTGAATTCAGGGCCTGGCGCTGTCCCTGAGCCTCTTTGTGCTGAAGGCTAGCGTTCTACCACTACTTCCCGTTTTTTTGAGTGATCAATTGGAGATAAGAGTCTCACAGACTTTCTTGCTGTTGCTGGCTTTGAACTGTAATAATCAGATCTCAGCCTCCTAAGCAGTTAAGATTACAAGTGTGAGCCACTGGTGCCTGGCTTAGGGATGATTTTTTTTTTGTTGTTGGTCATGGGGCTTGAACTCTGGGCCTACCTGGGTGCTGTCCCTGTGCAGTTCAGCTGAAGACTAGTGCTCTACCACTTGAGCCACAGTACCACTTCCAGTTTTCTGGTGGTTAATTGGAGATGAGTCTCATGGATTTTCCTGCCTGGGCTGGCTTTGAACCTCGATTCTCAGATCTCAGCCTCCTGAGTAGCTAGGATTACAGGTGTGAACCACTGACACCCGGCAGGGATGATTTCTAATTCAGAAAGAAAGCAACAAGTGAGTGTGTGATTGTGGCAAATTATACAGTGTGACTACTGTAATGTTTGGAATATTGATATTATTGACAGGTGTGAATAAAGCCACATTAAAGTCATTACTAAATGTATATAATATACTTATATATGGGACATGTGACTCTAATGTAGAAGTTATTTTTAAAAAGATATTTTCCAAACTTTGTTTTAGATCTGTATATATTCAAAGATGATAGAAGCCCACTTTTGCAGACACTTCTCTGTGATTTATGATTTATTCTGTAAGAGCTTAACATTTTTCATTGTATTTATTTTTCCATGTAAAGGAAATGAAACTTTTAATAGGAGCTTTCAATATTTTGATGGGGAATAAAATTGAAAATGACTTCAGTTTTAGTAACTTTTTTTGTTGTTGTTGTCGGTGCTAGGGCTTGAACTCAGGCCCTGGGCGCTGCCCCTGAGCAGTTTTGCTCTAGTGCTCTACTACTTTGAGCCACACTCGACTACCAGTTTTTGAGTGGTTAGTTGGAGATACGAGTCTCATGGGGCCTTTTAAGTCTGTCTGGACTGGCTTCAAACTGTGATCCTCATATTTCAGCCCCTGAGTAGCTAGAGTTATAGGTGTGAGCCATAGACGCCTGGCAAACAACCATTTCTTTTTAGGCTTTCAACATGGATTGTTTAGTTACATTTAACACTATGATGCTCCTGGAATTTTGGTAGACTTGTCCTGGCCCAGACGGTTAACAAAACTGTAGCTGGCCTGGAACTGGACACTTGGTTCAGGCCCAGGGCAAGGGTGGCTTAGAGATGGAGTCTACTTACATGGAAAAGAGGCTTCTTCTCCACAGTGTCTCCTCATCCCAGTCCCAATGTACAATGCCATGGTGTTGGGATAGCCTTAGGGGATTTAGCTAGCCTTAATCCAGAAAACTGTAGTACTGTATTCAACAATGATGTGATACAATGGTATCAGCTAACAGTAACATCGTTTTATGTCACCTGAGCCTTTAAAGACATTGGCTAAGAGTTTCCTTTTGTCTTTTATTTAGAAAACAGGGATGATAGGACTTTTAACCTTCCTTTAGTGTTGGTTTAGTTCAAAAACATTTTCTAACCCCGTCTTCCCTGTCTTAAGCCCCAGTTCTGGCCATGCCGTAACTGACCTCTCTAATTTGGACAAGGAAAAGACTGCTGTCGTTGCTTCCCCTCTTGGTGGGTTGTATCCTCCATCCTGCAAAACCAAGTGACCCAAGAGACTGTAGAAAAACTTGGATTTCAGTCAGCAGCGTGCTGGTGGCTGGATGCCGTAGAGCGTGCGTGAGCGCCCCCTGTAGGTTAGGGCTGTTGATGAACCTCGAAGCCAGTGACCTCTGACCAAGAGACCAGAAGGCATAGGTCCTCCCTGCCTGGAAGGGGAAAGAGGCTGCTCTGTTTTCTTCTGGGTCCACCATAGACTTGCTGGGCCTGTAGGAATCCTGGGAAATGGTGGAACAGACTTCTCCCTTTCCAGTCCTCTGGCCCATGGCTTGTTCCTTTCTGGGGATGCTGGGGAAAGAGCGAGGCAGTTAAGAGGTTGGAATTGAAGAGCAGCCACGGAGCGAGCAGTGAGTGGATCGCTTCCCTCCCTTCCAGACAAGATTTGGGGACAGGATCATGGGGGACAGCTGGAGAGAGGCAGATTTCCTTCCTGATCGCGTAGGCAAAGGTCAGTATCATTGTAGAAAACTCTGTCTGCGGAGCCAGTCGGGTGTTCTGTCCTTTTACCTGAGGTGATTCTCTGAGTCCTCTCCTTCTCCCTAGCTGCTCCCTAGCCCCCTCCCAGGAGGGGGCTGCGACAAGTGGGAGCCAGGCCAGCCACCTTGAAGCAGTCTAGACAGAATACAGAGAGAAAGACAGGGAGAGATGATGTTTTGTTACCCTTAGGGAAAGTTCAAGAGCAAAGTCATTCTATAGGTTTTTCACCATCCAATACATTTTTTTTTTTTTACTCATCAGAATTTCCCCTTCACCAAATATAGATAAATAGTTGACAACTGAAAGGAAGCTCACAAAGTCTCAGACACGTGGGCTCAACGGTAGGCGCTCAGGAATGAGGTCCTGTCAGTGTCTGCTCACGATGTCATTCCTTTGTTGTGCACACGGCCAGTGTGCGGGGGCACCGGCGGTGCTGTGACTCGTGTGACCTCTGAAGCTTACAAGCTCGTTGGGGTCGGGGAGGAGGCACACACATAACTTCCAGAAGCTGCTGTTGGAAACCCAGCAGACCTGCCTGTTCAAATGCTGGTTCTGCTATTCGCTTGTCACATGACCTGGACTGGTTTACTTAATCTAAGTATCACTTTCCTCACCTGTAAGTCAGGATACTAACCGGACCTCTCTTTCAGGGTTGGTGTTTTGGTTCCCTGAGATAATCTCATCTGTCCTTAGCACAGTTTCGATGAGCAGTATTGGGTGGACTGCTGTTTTATTTGTGATCTCCTCTAGTACTCACTTGCCAGTGAGTTCTTCTAGGAGAATTGGGTGTGTGCGTGTGTACGTGCTGGTCCTAGGGCTTGAACTAAGGGCGTGGGCACTGTCGCTTGCTTAATTTTTGCTCAAGGCTTGTGTTCTGCCAATTGAGCCACAGCTCCACTTTTGGCTTTTTGCTGGTTAATTGGAGATAAGAGTTGTAGGGATTTCTACTGTGGCTGGCATCGAACCATGATTGTCAGATCTCATCCTCCCGTGTGTCTAGGATTACAGTGGGGAGCCACTGGATCCAGGCTGAGGTTTTTTTTTTAAAGTTGTCTTGTATTTTTTTTTTTTTTTTTACCAGTCCTGGGGCTTGAACTCCGGGCCTGAGCAGTGTCCCTGGCTTCTCTTTGCTCAAGGCTGGCACTCTAACTCTTGAGCCACAGCTCCACTTCGGGCTTTTTCTATATATGTGGTGCTGCGGAATCGAACCCAGGGCCTCATGTATACGAGGCAAGCACTCTACTACTGGGTCATATTCTCAGCCCTGTCTCTTATTTAATAGCATTCATCAGCACAGAAACCACCCCCACGTGTCTGGAAAGTATGCTCAGGAGTTAGTTACATGGTTTTCTCTGTGTGCTGAGTTGGTGATGGCTCATCACAGAGCAAACTGTGCTGAGGAGAAAAGAAGGAGGTTAGACTATTAGAACTACAGGCCGAACAGTTTGGTAGGTAGAGTATGTACTTGTTTCTTTTACATATAGCAGAACTGGCTTCTGCGCTGGGCAGTCGTTGCTTCCTTACTGGGAGCTGCCAGCAAGATGCCAGCAGAGATAACATGGCTGGGAGTTTTTGCCCTCTGCTCCTGGGCCCTGCATCCTGGGGTTGTGTTTCAGTTTTGTTTTTGCCCCAGGCTGGGCAGCTATGGACATGTAGGAGTTTGTCAACAGTCTATTCGATCAGTAATCTTTTTTCTCTGTTCTTGAGTTTATGGTACTTAAAAGAGTTCAGTCTGTGTAGACAGTGACTTTCTGAGAGACCGAATATAAAGCCGGGAAGCCCTGAGTGCACCTCTGCTTAACTCTGACCCCAGTGAGGAAAGCCATAGGCAATGTAAATCTTGAAGTGATAGAATGCAGCATCTTACGTTCTAGAAAAGGCCCAGGTGCCATCATGTAGGTTAGTCTCATTAACATGAACATTAGAAGGATGAAATGTCCTTTAGAAAAGATGTCTGTTAGCTGGGCCTCACTAATGCCTCACACCTGTAATCCTAGGTTACTCAGGAGGCTGAGATCTGAGGATTATGGTTCAAAGCCAGCCAGGACAGGAAAGTCTGTGAGATTCTTATCTCCAAGTTATTGCAAGTTAAGCTGTGGCTCAAAGTGGTAGAGCACCAGCCTAAAGCCAAAGAGCTTAGAGGCAGCACCTAGGTCCTAAGTTTAAACCCCACAATCAGTTTTTTAAAAAAAAAGCCTTAAAAAACAACAACAACAACAACCTAGTTTCCAATGGTAAGGAAAAGAAATTATTATGATTAAACTTTTTTGTTCAAGTTGTATTGGGGCTTGGAACTTAGAACCTGGCACTGGCACTGCCCCTTAGCTGTGTGTGTGTGTGTGTGTGTGTGTGTTGGTCATGGGGCTTGAACTCTGGGCCTGGTCACTATCCCTGAAGCTCTTCTGCTCAAGGCTAGTGCTCTACCACTTGAGCCACAGTGTTACTTCTGGGCTTTCTGGTGGTTACTTGAAGTTAAGAGTCTCAGTGATTTTTCCTGCCCAGGCTGGCTTTGAACCACAACCCTCAGATCTCAACCTCCTGAGTAGCTAGGATTATAGGCGTGAGCTACCATTTCTGGGCTGCCCGTTAGCTTTATTTTGCTTGAGGCTGGTGCTCTGCTACTTGAGCCACACATTCCTCTTCTGGCGTTTTGGTGGTTCATAGGAGATAAGAGTCTCACAGACTTTCTTGCTTAGACTTTAACCCCAAGGTCCCATCCGAGTGGCTAGGATTGCAGGTGTGAGTCATCCGTCAGTGCCCAGCAAGAAAAGAAAATATTTTAAAGAAGTCACTTAATAAAAGCAGTTGCAGGGCTGGGGATATGGCCTAGTGGCAAAGAGTGCTTGCCTCATATACATGAAGCCCTGGGTTCAATTCCCCAGCACCACATATACAGAAAATGGCCAGAAGTGGCGCTGTGGCTCAGGTGGCAGAGTGCTAGCCTTGAGCAGAAAGAAGCCAGGGGACAGTGCTCAGGCCCTGAGTCCAAGCCTCAGGACTGGCAAAACAACAACAACAACAACAAAAAAAAACAATTGCAGTCTTTTGCAGTCACCTTGAAGCTAAATACTTATTGTCCACTAGGGTTTTTTTAAATTTTGTTATTTTTGTTTGGTGCTCATACTGACACTTAAACTCAGGGCTGGGGTGATGTCCCTGAGCTTTTTCACCCTGAGCTAGTGTTCTACTACTTGAGCCACAGGTCCTCTGCTGGCTTTTGGAAGTTAATCGCAGGTAAGAGTCTCAAGGACTTTTTTTCCTGGGCTGTCTTCAAACCACAGTCCTTAGATCTCAGCCTCATGAGTAGCTAGGTTTACCTGGCCCACTAGTTTTATTTTATCTTAGAAGTCCTGGCAAAATAAGTTAAATTCAGCACTTGAATATAAATGGTGTTTATCAGAATGCTAAGAACTGTGTTAACTGGAAAAAAAAAAGAGGCTTGTTACTGTGGTAAATTTGCTCTTTAAATGTTCACTTTGTGAGAAGGGATTGTCCAGTAAGTAGTTCTCTTTAAAAATTTTTAATTGTTATTATAAAGGTGATGTACAGAGTAGTAAATAGTTCTTATAATACCAAAGGTCTCACCAAAGGTCAGAAAACATCTTTTGTCATTGGTGGTTATATATTACATAAGCTCACAAGCCAGCATCAGATGGCAAAAAGATTAAAAGAAAAAATCCTTGGATGATGTATGTGTCACCAAGAAGCCAAGAGACCAACTTGTTTAGGTTCCAAGGTCTTGTTTGCAGTAAAACTGACCACGTGGTGCAAGAGAAAAAATAAAAGTTTCTGTTTGAGTTACAAATGAGCTTTTCTGTTTCTTGCCCCCTTTTTCATCTAATAGTTTATTCAGAGATGAAATGGCATGGATAGTTTAACATTTCAAATTATCAAGTAAATATTAGCATTCCTTAATACTCTCAGGTGGTTCAAAAAATATATATATCTATAGCTATTTAAGGACTGGTACTGGTGGGTGTGGCTCATACCTGGAGTATCCCAGCTACTGAGGAGGCTGAGTTCTGGAAGATGGAAATTTCACACCAGTCCAGGGATGAAAAGTCCACGGGACACCAATTAAACAGCAAAAAGCTAAGCTGAAGACGTGGCACAAGTGGTAGAGTACCAGCCTAGCAAGCGAGCTGGGTAATAGGCAGGGGCTTTTGTGTTCAAATCCCAACACTAGCAAACATAGGGAAAGGCAGAGGTTCCATGGAGGTAGCAGTGCTCTTTTCTGGTTTCTAATTTTTTTTTTTTTTTGGCCAGTCCTGGGCCTTGAACTCAGGGCCTGAGCACTGTCCCTGGCTTCTTTTTGCTCAAGGCTAGCACTCTGCCACTTGAGCCACAGTGCCACTTCTGGCCGTTTTCTGTATATGTGGTGCTGAGGAATCGAACCCAGGGCCTCATGTATACAAGGCAAGCACTCTTGCCACTAGGCCATATCCCCAGCCCCTGGTTTCTTTTTTCTTTTTTTTTTGGCCAGTCCTAGGTTGTGAACTCAGGGCCTGAACACTGTCCCTGGCTTCTTTTTTGCTCAAGGCTAGCACTCTGCCACTTGAGCCACAGCGCCACTTCTGGCCATTTTCTGTATATGTGGTGCTGAGGAATCGAACCCAGGGCCTCATGTATACAAGGCAAGCACTCTTGCCACTAGGCCATAGTCCCAGCCCCGCAGCCCCTGGTTTCTAATTTTTGCCTTGGGAGATTTCTCATTTATTTTGGCGAGGCTAAGAAGTATGCACACTCACTCACTGTTGTATCTTTTATAGGCAAACTCAGACTGTGGCCACAAACCCAATCAGAAGGAGATCATCTTCAAGGTTGTCTCTGGTAAGAAAGAAGGAACATGGGATTGCTGGCTTTCTTGTAGTGCTGTCATTTTCCTTGATCAAATAGGCTCTTTTTGGTAGTGTTTGAATTTGAACACAAGTATGCTGACATTGGGTCATTTTATCCAGAGAAGTGGTGATTTTTCCGTAGGTTCAAAATTATATTCATACTGAAATATTAAGATCCACTTCAAATACTACAGATTTTAAATGTTAGCCAAGAACAATGAGAAGTTGATAGATGCTTAAATTACTGGATGACTTTGTCAATAAAATGGTATAGGCTAGCTGGGTGCCGGTGGCTCATGCCTATGATCCTAGCTACTCAGGAGGCTGAGATCTGAGGACCACAGTTCAAAGCCAGCTTGGGAAGGAAAGTCCTTGATACTCTTATCTCCAATTAAGCACAGAAAAAGCTGGAAATGGTGCTGTGGCTCAAGTAGTAGGGTGCTAGCCTTGAGCAAAAGAACTCAGGGACAGTGCCCAGGCATCAAGAGTTCAAGACCCAGGAGTGGCAAAAGCAAATGACAACAAAAGACACAAAAATTGTATAGGCTGCATAATCCCCTTATATTTGTGGCTTTATAAGGAAATTTTGTATTTATTCCTTTTTGTTCGTAACCATTTGGGTATGAATTTCTTTGCTTTCTTTCTTTCTTTCTTTCTTTTTTTTTTTTTTTGGTCACTCCTGGGCCTTGAACTCTGGGTCTGGGTGCTGCCCCTGAGCTCTTTAGCTCAAGGCTAGCACTCTACCACTTGAGCCACAGCACCACTTCCAGTTTTCTGGTGGTTAATTGGAGATAAGAATCTCACAGACTTTCCTGCCTGGGCTGGTTTTGAACCGCAATCCTCATATCTCAGCCTCCTGAGTAGCTAGGATTGCAGACATCACTGGCGCCTGGCACGGATGAGGATTTTCTTGTGCTGCCCCCATGTTCTTGGTGATCTCTGCATCCATGCATTGGGCTTGGTATTACAATGATAGAAATGGTAGGACCTATTGCATCTTCCATGTTTATTTACCATATAAAACATAGTTAACTCCTTTACATATTTCTTTTTTTTTTTTGTCAGTCCTGGGCCTTGGACTCAGGACCTGAGCACTGTCCCTGGCTTCTTTTGCTCAAGGCTAGCACTCTGCCACTTGAGCCACAGTGCCACCTCTGGCCATTTTCTATATATGTGGTGCTGGGGAATCGAACCCAGGGCTTCATGTATATGAGGCAAGCACTCTTGCCACTAGGCCATGGTCCCAGCCCCTTTACATCTTTCTTTTTTTTTTTTTTTTTTTTTGTGGCCAGTCCTGGGGCTTGGACTCAGGGCCTGAGCACTATCCCTGGCTTCTTTTTGCTCAAGGCTAGCTCTCTGCCACTTGAGCCACAGTGCCACTTCTGGCCATTTTCTGTATATGTGGTGCTGGGGAATTGAACCCAGGGCTTCATGTATACAAGGCGAGCACTCTTGCCACTAGGCCATATCCCCAGGCCCCCCCCCCCTACATATTTCTTAATGGAGAGAGAATGAGCAGAGAATTATTTCACCTCTGTTATGTAAGCACTGTTTGGTTTTTAAAAAAATTAATTATTATAATGGTGGTGTGCAGAGGGGTTACTGTTTCTGAAGTCAGGTAGAGAGTACATTTCTTTTTGGACAATGTCACCCCTTCCCTCGCTCTCTCCCAGTTGTTGTCTCCTTTCCCACTCACAAGTTGTGTAGTTCATTTTCAACATAGTGTCCAGTGAGTACCACGGCTGTATTTGTTCACCTGGCATCATTTGTTCACCCTGTGTCCAACTTTCCATTTCTTAGCCGAAACCCCAGCCCTATGTGATGGCCCCCCCACCCCAGCTGCATTACAATGGACATTACACAGAGCCATATGCATCTTCCCAAGGTAAAGTACACTCGTTCTGTAATGAATACCTCTGTGGGAGACCTGGAGGTCTCGAAGCCTGGGTAGTTTTAGGCTGATGTTTTACCCCCAAATCATCGTTGTGGTTATAGCCACCCCAAATTCATAGATAAAGCCATTACAGCAGGGCACTGGTAGCTAGCTCATGCTTGTAATCTTGGTTATTCAGGAGGCTGAGATTTGAGGGTTGTGGTTTGAAGCCAGCCCAATTAGTAAAGTCTATGAGACTCTTACCTTCATTCAGCCACCAAAAAAATCCATAAGAAGCGGTGTGGCTCAAGTGGTAAGAGCACTAGACTTGATTAAAAAAGCCAAGTCAGGGCATGGGGCCCGGGTTCGAACCCCAAGCCCTGTACACAAAAAAAGAAAAGAGCAAATGCCATTCCATTCAAGTTCTTTCTTGAATATATGTTGAAGACAGTATCAAATTTTCATGTTCAAACCCCAAGTTTAGCCAGTTGTATTCCCTTCAAGCTGGTTTGTAAGTCCATTCATGTATGTATATATATGTGTGTGTGTGTGTGTGTGTGTATATGCATGCATACATGTATGTACTGGGGGTTTGAGCTCAGGGCTTCATACTTGCCAGGCTACTGCTCTACCCTTGAGCTGTCCCTCCAACTCTCCTAAGTTCTTTCTCTCATTAGCGTTTTTCCCATCTTGACAGGACCTTGCCATGTAGTCCAGAGGATGGTCTTGAACCTATGATCCTCCTGCCTTTCCATTTCCCCAAACCCAGGTGCTGAAATTAAATGCATGTGCCTCTGTACTTGGCTCCCAATAACCTTGTGTATTGTGTGCCAGTCATGGGCTTGAACTCAGGGGATTGGGTCCTGTACTTGAGGTATTTTGCTCAAAGTTAGTGCTCTACCACCTGAGCTACTTCTTCCCAATAACCTTTAAAAGTGCTCTTTTGGTTTCTGGGAAAGCATGTCCAGACTTACTTTGAGAACTTCCTGTTGTAACAATAATCCTTGATTATTGTAGTTTTCACATGTTTTATATTTATGACAACTGCCTTAAAGCCGAACCTCCCCCCCCCCCCCCCAAGGTCGTGAGGCTTGAACCCAGGGCCTGGGTGCTTTCCCTGAACCTCTTTTTGCTCAAGGCTAGTGCTCTGTCACTTGAACCATAGCACCACTTCCGGCTCTTTTTGAGTAGTTGATTGGCGATATGAGACTCATGGGGACTTTTCTGCACGAGCTGACTTTGAACTATGATCCTCAAACCTCAGCCTCCCGAGTAGCTAGGATTACAGGTGTGTAGTGCCTAGGACTGAGTTGTTTTTCTCATTTTTAATTTAATTTTTTACTGTAGCATTAGTAATCATCTTACGATAAAGGATCCGAGTGAGCTACAGATTGCCTAGAAGAAACAGGGCCCCCATTGGCCCCAGGCAGTGCCTGGCCTGGCATTTATTGTAAGATGAATCGGATTCTGTGAACCCTGGACCCAAGGCGGTCGGGCACTGGCGGCTGAAGCCCGCAGCCTCCTTCTTACCTTCCAGGCCTCTTGTGGGGTTGCAGCTACCAGAGGGGTTCTGCAGGTCGGGAGACACTCAGCTCCTGTTGAGCAGTGTCTTTTTATAGTGGAAGCCTTTTCTTCGTTCTGGAAGTATCTGTGCAAACAATAAAAATTCCAGTTAAGGAAATGTTTACCGATGGCGTTTGTACTAGCTCAGCGTAAGCCTGGCTGCTTCCGTATTCGGGCAGAGAAAGCAGTTGGTGATTCAGTGCCTTAACCACGATTTCTGTGCCTCAAGAATTCCAGTCTGTTCTCTGTCTCTAGGGAAACACATGTTTTTATTACTTGTTTATTTATTTGATTTTTATTATCTTCAAATAGTTGTTCGAAGGGGTTTCAATGCCACATGTCAGTTAATGAGTGTAAATGCATCTTCATCATTGTCACCCCTTTTTGTTAATTCTTCCCCACCTGTTTGAACTCTGCTTTGTGTAATTGTACTCTTAGCATTGGACTTAGGTTTGGCTGATTATTTTTGGCTGCCTAATCCTGAGTACTTCCTTCCTTGTAAGCGAGTAGACCCACCTCTGTCCTATAGATGAGGAATACCAGGCTCACTGCAGGGCCCACTGCAGTTGTGTGGCTGGTGACATGTCATTTGAGCAGGGATTTTTCGCAGTGGGGCTGAAAGTGTCACTCAAGATCAGGGCCTACCTCATACTTGGCTGGAGTAATTGGTTCCGTTTAATGCATTAAAAAAAAATAATAAAGCTGGATGCTGGTGGCTCACACCTGTAATCCTAGCTACTCAGGAGGCTGAGATCTGAGGATCGTGGTTCCGGCAGGAAAGTCTGTGAGACTCTTAGCTCTATAATAAACTACTCAGAATAGAGCCGGCAGTGGTGCCCTGACTCAAGCGGTAGAGCACTAACCCTGAGCAAAAGAAGCTCAGGGACAGTGCCCAGGCCTTGCGTTCAAGCCCCAGGACTGGCCAAAAACAAAACCACAAAAACAAAAAAACCACAAAACAAACCAAACCAAACTTCATTTGAAAACTTTTCTTTCTCGCCCCCTCCTCCCCCAGATAACCTCTTTGTGCCCAACCAGAACGGGTACTACTGTCACTCCCAGACGAGCCTGGACAGGGCCCAGATGGACCTCAGCGGGCGCATCCGCAACGGCAGCGTGTACAGTGCGCACAGTACCAACTCCCTCAACACCCCCCAGTCCTACCTGCAGCCCTCCCCCATGTCCTCCAACCCCAGCATCACCGGCAGTGACGTCCTGAGACCCGACTACGTCCCCTCCCATCGGCACAGTGCCCTGATCCCCCCATCCTACCGCCCGACCCCTGACTACGAGACGGTGATGAAGCAGCTCAACAGGGGCCTGGCGCAGGCCGAGCGCCACAGCCACTCGCTGCGGAACCTCAGCATCGGCAACTCCTATGCCTACAGCAGGCCCGATGCCCTGGTCTACAGCCAGCCCGAGATCCGGGAGCACCCGCATTTGGCCTCTCCCCAGTCGGCCCACTACCCCTTCCACCTGAACTACAGCTTCCACAGCCAGTCTCCCTACCCCTACCCGGCCGAGCGGCGGCCCGTGGTGGGCGCCGTCAGTGTGCCCGAGCTGACCAACGTGCAGCTCCAGGCCCAGGACTACCCAGCTCCGAACATCATGAGAACCCAGGTGTACCGCCCACCCCCCGCCCTACCCGTACCCCAGGCCGGCCAACAGCACCCCGGACCTGTCCCACCACCTGTACATCAGCAGCAGCAATCCGGATCTCATCACCAGGCGGGTCCACCACTCGGTGCAGACCTTCCAGGAGGACAGCCTGCCTGTCGCCCATTCCCTACAGGAGGTCAGCGAGCCGCTCACCGCCGCCAGGCATGCCCAGCTGCAGAAGAGGAACAGCATCGAGATCGCCGGCCTCACCCATGGCTTCGAAGGCCTGAGGCTCAAGGAGAGGACCCTGTCGGCCTCGGCGGCAGATGTGGTCCCTCGGGCCCTCACCGCGGGCTCCCAGTCCAGCATCTTCTCCGACAGAACCAAGCAAGAGGAGAAGGAGGAGCAGCAGGAAGGTGGAAGCTACGGCCACAAGAAGTCCCTGTCCGATGCCACCATGCTGATCCACAGCAGCGAAGAGGACGAGGACCTGGAGGAGGACAGCAGAGCCCAGGCTGCCCCTGCCCGGCTGGAGCCCCGGCCCCCGGCCCCCTACACGCAGGAGCCGCGGCTGAGCTACCCCTGTGCTTCAGTCAGCACCGTCAGCGGCCCTCTCCACATTCTCGAACCCAAGTCCCATGTCACAGAGCCTGACAAGAGGGCGAGGGACATCAGCCCCCTGCACCTGGTTGTGGACGGCCAACGGCCCCGAAGAGATGGACGGCTGACGCCCTCCATGTCCGAGTCCGACCTCACCACATCAGGGAGGTACCGAGCCAGGCGGGACTCTCTGAAGAAGAGGCCCGTGTCCGATCTCCTCTCCGGGAAGAAGCACATCGTGGAAGGACTTCCACCGGTCGGGGTAAGCTCTCCCCAGAGCACAGGTGCCCCGCACCGGCTCTTCCCACACTGTTTCTCACTAGTTCTTTTCTTCTGCTCATTATTTGCAGTGGTTCTCAGCTTCTTTTTCTTGGTCTTTGACATTTCACACCTCCTCCTCCATATTCTATTCCTCTTTTTGGGCTGGTACCAGGGCTTAAACTAAGGGCCTGGGCGCTGCCCCTTAACTTTTTCACTCAAGGCTGGTGGCTCTACCAATTACGCCACAGCTCTTCTCACTTTTTTGGTAGTTAAGTGGAGCTAAGAGTCTCATGATCTTTTTTGCCCAGGCTGGCTTTGAACCTCCATCTTCAGATCTTCACCTCCTGAGTAGCTAGGACTATGAGACAGTAGGTGTGATCTACCAGCACCCTGTACTTCGTTTGCTCTTTATTTTGAACACACGTGTGCTCATATATAGAAGTAATATGGACATGAGCTGTTTTAGTGGTTTTCCTGGAGATAATTGGATAGCGTGAAAAGGCTCCGTGGGAGAGAAGGGGCAGAGTGAATGGGAAGGATGATTTAGAAACGCAGTGTTAAGGGAGAAGAAGTGACGATTTCAAGTGAAGCCGGATTGCTTTCCTAACCACGTGCTAAAGGTCCAAGGGCTAGGCAGCGTCCCAGGGCCGCTCAGGTGGGGTTGGAGGGGAGGCGTCCAAAGCTGCTTTCCCAGTCCATTCTATCTCAATGTCAGCATCTGTGGACACAGTTATATATCACAGTTCTGCCAGGACCTCTGAGGACTAGGAGTCATTGTGGAATTTTTTTCCAGACAAAACCCCCCCTCCGCAGAGCTCCATGTCTCCTTAGGTGAACGATTAAGTGAACTAAGAATTCAGAGCCACTTCGTTGCAGAAGTATGGGCTCTTTACCTCTCCTTGTAGTCAAGAAATGTAGATTAAACACTTCCTACCTAGTTGAAACAAGGTGTAAATGAAATGAATACTGTCATCTCTGGCTGCCATTCTTTTTTTTTTTTTTTCTTTCAGTGGCTGGTAGTACTCGAGCACTCGAGCCACAGCTCCACTTCCAGCTTTTTGGTAGTTAATTGGAGATGAGAGAGTTTCATGGGCTTTCCTAATGGGCTGGCTTTGAATCGTAATGCTCGGATCTCAGCCTCCTGAGTAGCTAGGATGACAGGCTGGAGCCATTGTCTGTGGCTGCCGTTCTTAGGGTTTACCATGGGCCTAGCGCTTCATTGACTTTGCTTTATCCAGTTTACAACCAGCGTGTTATTTTTCTGCCCATTTACAGATAAATCAGTAGACTCTTAAGATAGTAACTTTTCTATGGTCACATAAGTGAATGGCCTGAAATTTTATGTCCAATTTATCTCCAATAGACATCTACAGTGTTCTGCACTAAGATATAACAATTGGTTTGTGGAAGCCTTGCTATTCTGTCTGGCCACTGAAACGTGGTGAGGTTTGAGTTTTCAACCTTTTTTTTTTTTTGCCAGTCCTGGGGCTTGAACTCAGGGCCTGAGCACTTTCCCTGGCTTCTTTTTGCTCAAGGCTAGCACTCTGCCACTTGAGCCACAGCGCCACTTCTGGCCATTTTCTTTTTTTTTTTTTTTTCATTTTTTTTATTTTTATTTATTTATTTATTTATTTATTTATTTATTTATTTATTTATTTTTTATTAATTGGACATAAATTTTTTTACAAGGTGTTGTGCAAAGAGGGTGCAGTTACATAGTAGGGCAGTGTGTACATTTCTTATGATATCTTACAACCTGTTTTTCTATCCCTTGTCTAGGTCAGGTTGACATATATGCAATATACAATGTATCAAGAACATATACAGTATTCACAGACTTGGTCTCTACTGTCTCTCCGTCTCCCTTTGTTAACAGTCATATATCAGGGAGATCATGCCCCTTTGTTTTCTGTGTTCTAGGCTTGTCTCACTGAACATTATTTGTTCGAGTTCCGACCATTTCCCTGCAAATAACAATATTTCGCCATTCCTAATCGCTATGTAGTATTCCATTGTGTATAAGTACCATATTTTTTGGATCCATTCGTCTGTGGAGGGGCATCTGGGTTGTTTCCATATTTTAGCTATTGTGAATTGTGCCGCGATAAACATGGTAGTACAAATGCCTTTTTGATATCTTGGATTTTGCTGTTTAGGATAGATGCCTAGGAGTGGTATGGCTGGGTCATAGGGTAGGTCTATATTGAGCTTTTTGAGAAACCTCCATACTGTTCTCCAAAGTGGTTGTACTAATTTGCACTCCCACCAACAATGGAGAAGGGTTTCTGGCCATTTTCTGTATATGTGGTGCTGGGGAATTGAACCCAAGGCCTCATGTATACCAGGCAAGCACTCTTGCCACTAGGCCATATCCTCACCCCGAGTACTCAACCTTTGTCTAAGCATCTGTGAGCCTACCGCTAAGTGTCTCCATGTTGTCATCTTGTTGCATGGCATAGGCATCTGCTCCTTCTGGCCCCCCACCTCCGAGTTGTGTACTGGAGCTGAGCCAGAGCCGCTTCCATTCGTCTCCCAGTGTCCCGGCCAGGAGGGCTCTTCTCCCCTACACACTGAGACCCGAGTCCCATCCCAAGTGTGCTTCGAGACGTTGCCAGCCTCCTGCTAGGCAGGAAAGAATTTCCCCAGTATCACCGTGCCTGTGAATTATCAATAGACTCAGACAAAAACTACTTACAAAAGGGGCATGGATTTCAGCGCGTTTTCTTTCAGGCAGTTTTAGGTTTGAGTTTTAAGTTTTCCTGAGGTGCATTCTTTTATATCTGAAGAGTCGAGGCTGAACAAGCCCAGGCTGGTTGAACCACACTTCTCAGATGTCAGTCTTCTAAGTAGCTAGGATTACAGGCGTGAGCCACTGGTGTCTAGCCAAGCTCACTGACTTACACTACTAAGAAAATTATGTCATTGGATTGTGCTGTCCTCTCCATCCCCTTCTTTTTACATGACGGGTTTTATGTAGAGAATGTATATGGAGGCTGTGCTCACGAGGAAAGCGTAGAGGTCATAGGAGAGAAAAGCCTTGGGTCTGAGTCTGGACTCTGCCATTTGCTAGCTCTCTTATCAGTGGACAGGACCCATCAGGCAAGTTTGTAACGCTAGACGGTCATCCCTGCTCTGTCACTTGCTTTGTTTGCAACAGTAAGTCCTACCCGAAGTTAATCATGAAAAGCTTCCTTCTGGACTAATGGGGATAAGCAATTTGCTTTTACTGTTTTGACACTGATTCTTTTATCCAAAGGCAGCTTTGCAATCTTGAGCAAGCTTTTCAATGTCTCTGTAATACCATTTTTTTTTTTCTTTTCTTTTTTGGGTCAGCCCTATGGCTTGAGTTTCGGGCCTGGGCCCTGTCCCTGAGCTGTTTTTTTTTTTTTCCTCAAAATTAACACTCTACCACTTGAGCCACAGCTCCACTGCTGGGTTTTTGGTAGCTCACTGGAAATAAGAGTCTCACAGGCTTTCCTGCCTGGGCTGGCTTTAAATCATGTTCCCTAGATCTCAGTCTCCTGAGTAGCTAGGATTACATAGGTGTGAGCCACTGGGGCCAGGGTTCAGTTTTGTAAATGTGATGTTCTCCACATGGAACAGTGCTCAGTCAACATTAACCAAACACTGTAGGATTGTATCATCCATTTACAACCTCCTACTTTCTCCAGGGTTAAGAGTCCAGCAGTCTGCTAACCTTCTGACCCCTAACACAGGCTTGCCAGTTTGTGTCCTTGTTATAGCAGATGGATATATGAATGTGAATTAAGGGGAAAGACATGGCTTAGTATTACAAACAGTGAAAAACATTTTTTTTGCAGGCTAGGAACATTTGAAATTCCTCGCCCATGTGTCGCCACCTCTAGTAGCTAGATTGTCATCTCAGAGGCAGACTGGTTTGGCTGCTCTTATATCCGCGTGTAGATTTTCTTTTTGATGAAATAGTTCTGGCTTAAGAAACCACCAGGCCAGGTATGGTGGGGCATACATAGCTGTAGTCCTAGCACTTGAGAGACAGAGAATCATTAGTTCAAGGCCAGCCTGGGCTACTTGAATGAGACCCAGTTTCAGCTCCTTGTCCCCAATCCCTCCTGCCATAAACACCACCCCATTCATTGCTTAAAAACAAAACACAGCAAAACCCCAAAACAGATTTATACCTTTAAATCCATGTACTTGTACTCTAAGGTCGAAGTAAGGAGTATTCAACGCCAGTTTTGGCTTTCTTTGAATTGAAACTGACCTTAATAGCCAGTTGCCTTTTTACCAAGCATGCCAATTTGGGGCATTTTGAGTCATTTTTTAGGCAAAGAAGTGCTGGAGTCAGTTGGAGTTGACTGCTTAATTTTTCTGGAATCTCACAAGATTACTGGGACAAGGCTGTTGGATTTCCCATCTTATAACACGGGAATTGTCAAATGCAGATCAGAACTTTTTCTTAGCCAGGCACTGGTGATTGACGCCTGTAATCCAAGCTACTCAGGAGGCTGAGATCTAAGGGTTGTGTTTTAAAGCCAGCTCAGGCAGGAAATCAGTGAGACTTTTATCTCCAATTAACCACCAGAAAACTGGAAATGGAGCCGCGGCTTGAAGTGGGAGAGTGATAGCCTTGAGTTCAAGCCCCATGACAGACAAAAAACCCCCTGAACAGCACAACTTTTTCTCATGGAGCCAGTTGTTCGACAGCACCAACATATCATATCACTGTATCCTGCAATCATGAGATTCACAACATCTTACCCAGAGCAGGACCTGTAGTTTTGCATGCCTGTTTGAAAGGTATTGGTTTGAGGTATTAGTTTCACCCAGGACTTCACCCATTCCTAGCCTGGATTCTGTTTTTTTTTGGTCAGTCATGGGGCTTAAACTCAAGGGTCCGGGCACTGTCCCTGAGTATTTTTGCTCAAGGCTAGCACTCTACCACTTTGAGCCACAGCACTACTTTCAGTTTTCTGGTGATTAGTTGGAGATGAGAGTCTCATAGACTTTCCTGCCCAGGCTGGCTTTGAACCGCGATCCTCAGATCTTGTAGCTAGGATTACATGTGTGAGCCACTAGTGCCCAGCTCCTGGGTAACGGTTTGAGTTGAGTATCACACCTATTCATCAATTACAGTTAGCAGCCTTACAGCATTTTCTTCTCTCTCCCCAGTATCTTTGTGCCTTTGTTTATATTCTGCTTTTAATATTATTTTAAATTATCCTTACGGAGTGGTACAAGGGGGTTTCAATTCAACATGTCAGTTTGTAAGTGTGAGTTTGATCAATGTCACCCCTTTCATATTATATTGATATTGGGGTTTTGTAACCTTTTCCTGGGCTGGTAGAACTGGAATAAACCTGATTTCATTTAAGACAGAACAGAGCAAACCATTTCTTTCAAGTTGGGGCTACTTAATATGGCTTCTAAGAAAGTGTAGAATAAATATCCAGGAGGCTTAGTTTTCTTAGCCTTATTTCCTGTTGAGAGAAAAATCGTTGTTTAATAATTACTTCAGGAAATCTTGATTTTCAGAAGGTAGAATTCTGTTGTTGTTCTCTCTTATAAACTCCTCTTCCTGATGGAATTTTCAGCCATGTTTTATTTTCCTGGCTTAAAAACATGCCCATTCTGAAAAAAAATGTAATAATGATCCAGCCTGGGTCTCACAGTTTTACAATAGAAGCTAGACATGGAAGACAATGCTCAAAAGGAAAGCATTAATTAAAAAAAATTAATTTAATATTGCTGGTCCTGAGGCTTGAACTCAGGGCCTGGGTACTGCCCCCGAGCCTCTCTGTGCTCAAGGCTAACACTCTACCACTTGAGCCACAGCGCCGCTTCCAGCCTTTTCTGTTTATATGGTACTGAGGAATCGAACCCAGGGCTTCATGCGTGCTAGGCAAGCACTCTACCACTAAGCCACATTCCCAGCCCCAAGCATTTAATTTTTTCAGGATAGCTTTTTTTTTTTTTTTGGCCAGTCCTGGGCCTTGGACTCAGGGCCTGAGCACTGTCCCTGGCTTCTTCCCGCTCAAGGCTAGCACTCTGCCACTTGAGCCACAGCGCCGCTTCTGGCCGTTTTTCTGTATATGTGGTGCTGGGGAATGGAACCTAGGGCCTCGTGTATCTGAGGCAGGCACTCTTGCCACTAGGCTATATCCCCAGCCCCTCAGGATAGCTTTAAAAATTTATATTAAAAACATTCTGGGGGCTGGGGATATGGCCTAGTGGCAAGAGTGCTTGCCTCGTATACATGAGGCCCTGGGTTCGATTCCCCAGCACCACATATACAGAAAATGGCCAGAAGCGGCGCTGTGGCTCAAGTGGCAGAGTGCTAGCCTTGAGCAAAAAGGAAGCCAGGGACAGTGCTTAGGCCCTGAGTCCAAGGCCCAGGACTGGCCAAAAAAACCCCCCAAAAAACCCACAAACATTCTGTATGATTAATATAATCAAGCAGTGGTACTTTAAAGATTTTGGGGGACCCCAGCTGTGTGTGTGTGTGTGTGTGTGTGTGTGTGTGTGTGTGTGTGTGTGTGTGTGTGTGTGTGTTGTATTTCAGCATTTGAAGGAATGCTGCTTGCCGGGAGCCGCACCTTTCATTGCATCAGAGTCTTGTAACCAACTGAGTTTCAAAACGGAGGCCTTATCAGAGTTTTGGCCTTGAAAGGAATCTTCCTCCCAATGTTTGTTAAGCAGATGTGTGAAGGAGGGAAAGGGGACACTGTTTGTTTCCAAGCTTTTGCCCTTGAGATTGATTTTCAAAGGGTTCTCTGTGCATATACTTAATATTTATGCACGGATATATATTTACAGGGGATGAAAAAGTCTCGAGTGGATGCAAAAAAAATCGGCCCCCTTAAGTTGGCTGCTCTCAATGGATTATCCCTGTCTCGATTGCCTCTGCCTGATGAAGGGAAGGAAGTGTCTACCAGAGCCACGAATGATGAGAGGGTACGTACGCCACACGCTGGCTTCCGCTTTCCCCAGAGATGCCAGCAAGGCAGCAAGCACGCCAGGGCCTCGCAGAGGTTTCTGCAGCTCTTCTAGCCTTAGTGAATGTCATAAGTGAGTGTTACTGGGCAGATGGATAGCCAGTGTCTTCACAGATAATTTCAGGTTCCTGTGTAAAGTGAGTTTTGTTTTTGAATATTCTTCTTTGCCTTCTCTGTCAGTCACTTGGGGCTGTTGATTTTTGCCATCCTTAAAGATGAGAACAAATTCTACATACACACACACACACACACACACACACACACACACACACGGTACAGAACTGTTTTCATGACCTTGAAACTTCTTTATCTCAAGAGTAAATAGTCCACTAAACCTTTCAAAACTTCCTTTTTGGCAGAGGTGTTTTTTCGAGGAGATCTTGTTATGTCAAAGTCAGGCAAGCAGGAATCTTCTAACTTACAGCTGATCTGGGTGGTAAAAATCGCAGTGTTTACTCTTCAGTGTCTCACATATCACTTCTTACAGGTTAAAGCATTGTTCCCAGACATTGGAACTAATTCTCCTACTGTGGGGTTTACTGTTTGCCAGGAGAATTCACGTTAACATGTTGCAGGGGGGCGGGGGTCACAAAACTGAGGCTAGGGCACTTTAGGGCAAGGTATTTAGAGCAAAGAAATGTCAACAGTTTGCTTGGGGCCAGTTTTCAACTCGAGAAAGAGGTGATTGTTTTCCTATGTCTCACCGATTTGCTTTGTTAACTTCTTGCGTGGCTTGTTAAAAAGTTTAACTGTTAGTAGACTTGTCAGTGTTTGGTAATGCCAGACTTGAGGCAGGAGACAATTTGGGCAGCCGCCGGGGGCATGTCGCGGCATGTGACCGCATCCAGTGTATTCCCCACCTTCTCTCGCACAGTGCAAAGTCCTGGAGCAGCGGCTAGAGCAGGGGACGGTGTTCACCGAGTACGAGAGGATTCTCAAGAGACGGCTGGTGGATGGTGAGTGCTCCACAGCCCGCCTTCCTGAAAATGCAGAGAGGAACCGCTTCCAGGATGTGCTGCCCTACGAGGACGCCAGAGTGGAGCTGGTGCCCACGAAGGAAAACAACACCGGCTACATCAACGCTTCCCATATTAAGGTGAGAGGAGCCCTATGGCTTGGGGTTATCAGCATGGTCAGAGTGGTGTTGGTGTTCGTCATCTACACATGGCTTGGTTTGGGAGGGTATTGACAACTGTGTTATAAGTTGAATTTATATACCTGAGCTAGAACAAAAAATAGAATGTACTAGACTGAGCCTGATAGAGCAAGCCCGTGTGTGGCTAGCCACTGTGCTCCAGTATTATGACCAAGACTCAGGGAGCACGTTCCTTTCCTGGCTTTAGAGCTCTGTCTCTCTAAGTCTGAAGGTTTCTTTCAAGCTCATAAATTCTCGCGAGAGTTGCCAAATGGCTAGTTTTCCCTTACCACAAACCTGCATGCATTGTTTAGTAGAGCTAATAATGTGTAGGGCTGCTTTGGTTTTGTTTTGGTGGTGGTGTTGGTGTTTGGAGTGGCACTCAGGGCCTTGTGCATGCTAGGCGGGTGCTGAGCCTTACAGGTATGTCCTAGCCAGGTCTTTGGGCTTTTTTATGGTGTGTTCACAAAGCTTTCGCTTAGGAAGGAGCCACCTGTTTTCTTGGCATTTGTCTGCCTCCCCTGGATTTGTCTGCCTAGGCTGACTTAGAACCTTGATCCTCAGATCTCAGCCTTCGGAATAGCTAGGATTACTGTCATAAGCCACCAGCGCCTGATGGGAACTGTGTTTGAAATGGAAGTACTATGAAGTTGATACTTTTTATAAGATGAGGAAATGTCACGTAATCACAGCTGCTTATTGAGTACTTCCTACATGTCTAGCACAATATATTTCTATTCAGTCATCCCTGTGTGGGAAGCATTTTCATTTTATGTATTAAAAACTGAGATTTCAGGGTTATCAGACTGCTACAAGAATTCAACACACACATATACACACATATGTATATATACACACATATATGTATATATGTATATATACATATATGTAAAGTAAATATGTGTGTATACACATACATAGTTTATATAAGGTAAATAATGTGCATTGTCTTCAAAGAAAAGCATAAGGTATGAGCCTGTCCTAACTCTGTTAATCTAGTCCATTTTCGAGTTGTACCATGAATATATCCATATGGTTTTCATGCACACAGTAATTTTTAACCTTTTTCTGATTTCAGGTCTCTGTCAGTGGAATCGAGTGGGATTACATTGCTACCCAGGGTCCGCTGCAGAATACCTGTCAGGATTTCTGGCAGATGGTATGGGAGCAGGGAGTTGCCATTATAGCGATGGTGACGGCGGAGGAGGTAGGCCCTCCTTTCTCTTCCTTGCTTTCCTTGGTCTGCAGAGGAAAGGGCAGGCGGGACTGGGGCTCTGTATCCCAGGCCCGCTGGGTCTACGCCGGAAGGTGTGCTGCTGTTGAGCCCTGCTTCTCTCTCACAGGAGGGTGGAAGGGAGAAGAGCTTCAGGTACTGGCCACGACTTGGTTCCAGGCATAACACCGTCACCTATGGAAGGTTTAAGATCACCACCCGCTTCCGCACCGACTCTGGCTGCTATGCCACCACAGGCTTGAAGATGAAGCACCTCCTCACGGGACAGGAGAGGACAGTGTGGCACCTCCAGTACACAGACTGGCCCGAGCACGGCTGCCCTGAAGACCTCAAGGGCTTTTTATGTAAGTGTCTCTGTTCTCGGAACAGCTTTGGACTTGCTTCTGAAATTGTTTTCTTAGGTTGCCTCTTATAAACTTGGAAGTTGGGTTAGTTTTAAAAAAATATTATTTTTATTGTTTTTACAATTCTTTTTGTGCCAGTACTAGGGCTTGAACTCAGGGTGTGGGGCGCTGTCCCTGAGCTTTGTGCCCAAGGCTAGTGCTCTACCACTTAGAGCCACAGCTCCACTTTGGTGTTCTGGTGGTTAATTAAAGAATCTCATGGACTTTCCTGCCTAGGCTGGCTTTGAATTAGGATCCTCAGATCTCAGTCTCCTGAGTAGCTAGGATTATAGGCACGAGCCACTAGAGCCTGGTTATCTGCTGTATTCTTAACAGTGGATATGAACATGCTTTTTTTTATGTCACTGATTCTTTATAGCGTACCTTGAAGAGATCCAATCTGTTCGACGCCATACAAATAGTACAGGTGAACCAAAGAGCCCCAACCCTCCGCTGTTGGTCCACTGCAGTGCCGGAGTGGGAAGGACTGGCGTGGTCATTTTGTCAGAGATCATGATTGCCTGTCTGGAACACAATGAGGTGATGACTTGCTTAATTTAAGCCTGCCTTTTTCTGGTGGGAAGAATGGAGGGCTGGGAATAAGACTAGCAAGGAGAACAGTTGTTCTTTCTGAACCCATTTCCTGGGACTGTAGTGACCTCAGCATGTTATATATTGCTGACAAGACTACTTTTTGCAGATTTCTCAGCTCCAATCAGCAGACTGAAGACCTGAGAGGTCATGTAATGAGGCAGTTTAGTATTATCCAATTTATTTTTTTCAATTTGAACACAAAACTTTTTCCCACCAGGCCAACAACATTTGAAAGGGGATGAGTACAGCCCAATGCGCTCTGTGGGAAATGCTGAGCCAGGGACCGGGTGACTTGGCATTAGTGCATTTTCAGTCTTGGTATCTGGTAAGAGACAACTTAGAACCAGACCAAGTTAGTTGAGGAATAATCCATGTGGATATCATATAAATACATTATGTAATGTTAGTTTTTTTTTTTGTCCATTGTGGGGCTTGAACACGGGGCCTACTGTCCCTAAGATTTCCTGCTCAAGGCTGGTGCTCCACCACTCTGAGCCACAGCTCCACTTCTGGTTTCCTGGTGGTTAATGGAGATAAGAACCTCATGGAGTTTCCCGCCTGGTCTGGCTTTGCTCTGGGATCCTTAGATCTCAGCTTCCTGAGTAGCTAAGATTACAGGTGTGAGCCACAAGTGCCTGGCAGATATCCTAGTTGTAGTTAAAATGAGTGAGATGTAGGCCACTGGGTTAGAAGAGACTGCCCACATTCTAGCCAGCTTTCTAAGGAAGCACTGTACCACGTGAGCCACGCTTCCAGCAAGCTAGCTTTCTGCTAGGGCAGCAGCTTCCCCAGCCTTGGTCTCCCCCAGGGAGTGCATTCCCTTCACCACTGCTGCTCTTCCCTAGGTGTTGGACATCCCGAGAGTGCTGGATATGCTGAGGAAGCAGAGAATGATGCTGGTGCAGACCCTCTGCCAGTACACGTTTGTGTACAGAGTTCTCATTCAGTTCCTGAAAAGCTCCAGGCTCATCTAAGCTCCCACACTTCCTCACTGGGGACCCAGTCATGGGAAGCGTTTACAGCTGCCTAACTCACACTCTCTCCTCAACACTTGAGCCATGTGGAGATGCATCCGGAAAGGCCGGATGAATAGCTATGCACTGAAGGCAACATGCAAGGCACGAGGCTGAAGAAGGGGATTCGGGACCCCAGATCAGTGCTGGAGGACACAAGGACTCGGCTTGGAGGGTACTGTCCTGCCCTGGTCTGTCTGATTTGCAGTACTTGCACACATTTTGGAGATTGTATTTTCTAGACAATTCTGTTTTACTGAAGCTCCGCTGGGTAATTCTGGCAATCATAATGGCTCATAGATTTCTATCTAGAGCTAGTTTTTGATAATGGAATTTTATGACTAAAATATTTAGGGGCTTTCTCAGCTAGAAACTGAACGTTCTGTGGGGGTGATCCACAGATTGAGTGGTCCTTATATAAGTTTGTATTTAAAACCATGTTGTTATCTTTTGTTACTTAAAAAGAAAAAATCAAAAACACACACACACACAAAACCACCCTTGGGTGCTTCATGGTTTATTTACCAAGCCCAAAACTGTAATGAGAGTCTAAATGTGTTATTTTGAAGCATAGAAAGCATTTTTATATTCAGAAAATTTTTTATCCTAAAAGTTCTATATATTTGTACCCTCTATATTTTCCAAACAAGAACTCAACTTGTTACAATACTGAAACCAGTCAGTTCATGTAAAAGAAAGTTGAGAATGAAGGCACATTAATTTAAAATGTAGGAGAATCAGATTCACTTATTTTTTTTCAGTATTACTCATAAATCTAAATGAGTTTCACTTTTTGGGGGTTGGAAAAATGAAGTGAAAATTACACAGGATGGTTTTAAGCACTTTTGCAAAACAACCACAATCTGAGTTTCTATATATGTATTGCTTTATATTTGAAATAGTAATGATGGACATTGTTTCAGAAGTGTTTCAAAGAGAAGGATTAGTATGTAGGATGACGAGGGAGAGAAAGTGGCCTTTGATGGTCAGTGCTGGACATCTTAGTCTTTACAAAAACTGCAGTATTACCTTACTCAGACTTAGTGCCCAGTTAGGAGTGTGGGGGCTTGGGAATCTGGGGGGGCAGGGGGAACCCCTCAAGGCTATCCCTAGAGAATTCTAGGCCTCTCTCACTGTGCTGTCAATCTCAGTGGCTTACTGTTTTCTTAGAATTCTTCCACTGAAATAGTCTTTTTTTTTTTTTTTTCCTTTCAAGTTTAAGTTTGTATTATCATTAAAGAAACCTTGTAGAAACCAGGAGCTGGTGGCTCACGCCTGTAATCCTACTCAGGAACCTGAGACTGAAGGTCGCAATTCAAAGCCAGCCCAGGCAAAAAAGTTCACGAGACTCTTATCCCCAATTAACAAGCAAAAATCCAGACATGGAGATGTGGCTCAAGTGGTAGAGCACTAGACTTGAGCGAAAAAGCTGAGAGCACAAGACCTAGCTCAAGCTGTAGTACTAGCACACACATATACACACAAATATTGAGGAGGCTCTATTTTTTTTCCTAATAGAATGAGTTACAATAGTTGCACCTGTTCTCCAAAACACAGTCCAAATTTGTAAGGCCACCAGGCATTGCTGTGGTATTCAAGAGGTACTTAAATTTTAGCTCCTCAGTCCCCTAACTTTACTCCCAGCATCAGATTCAGGTACTTGACCCCCTTACTCCATCTTGTTCGGGCCTATCCCACTGGGCGGATCCAGGCAGTATCTTTGGCCCAGGCTCAGGTGGCCTTGTCCACAGTAACTATTGAGCCTGTGAGAATGAAGTGGTACATTTATATTAAGAGCCATCTCCTCTTCCCTTCTGAGGCTGTTTCCTCATAATAGAGAGCTTCCAGAATGTCTACCTGTGGTTATTTGGAGCAATTATGATATCCTAGGCATCGTTCTGGTTCCTGTACTAGTTCTAAAGCAGTTGAACTCACCACTGTGAGCATTAGAAAAGCCATCGTTGACGAGACAGGACTGGCATCTGCAGTGTGTGCCAGCCTAACCGATTTCCCTGGAAACCAGCTCCAGATACACCGAGGAAAGTAAACATGGAAAGTGCCCACACTTCTCAGGAGCAAGATGGCAATTTTAAATGTAAAACGGTTCTAAAAATCCTGTTTAAAGAATGATAGATACAAGTGAGAATGTTCAGAGAGAGCTCCCCAGAAAAATGGAGACAGATTTTTACAGCAAATTTCCCAGGTACAAACTATGGACAGCAACTTTTCTGAAGCTTTTTATTTTTCCAATGGTACGATTTAAAAAAAAATGCTTTTCTATCAGGCTTAAACATTTTGAAGTGTCCTGTTGACAAGAACATATTGTAAAATGGAAGTCTAATTAAAGAGTAATATATGACATATTTGTGTTCCTGTTGTAATAATTTGCTAAACATATCTCTTAAGAGGGCAAAGTCGTACTGATTAAATCTGTCACTCTTAAAAGCCTGTCACCTGGAAGAGCCAAGTAATTAAAATTTTTTAATCTAAGTTAGTTTGAAAAAGACGCTAAATCTCTATTATTGGGCTTTGAAAATTTTTTTTTTGGCCAGTCCTGGGCCTTGGACTCAGGGCCTGAGCACTGTCCCTGGCTTCTTCCCGCTCAAGGCTAGCACTCTGCCACTTGAGCCACAGCGCCGCTTCTGGCCGTTTTCTGTATATGTGGTGCTGGGGAATCGAACCTAGGGCCTCGTGTATCCGAGGCAGGCACTCTTGCCACTAGGCTATATCCCCAGCCCAAGGGCTTTGAAATTTTATGGTTTACCATGTCAGGATGTCACTATCTGTCAGATTCACACAATGCTTCATGTATCTTCTTGTCTTTTAGTTCCATATTAATTTTGTATCAAAATGTACATTGCCACAAGAACTAGGCAATATAAGTCAGTGCTCCTATTGACCAACGGACTGCCATCATGCAGGACAATTTGTTGAAATTTTGTAGATGGTAGTTTCGAGCACATTTAGCATTTTATAATATAATTTGGAATTCTAACTGCCCTTTTTATTTTCTTCTAGAACATCTACTGTAAAACACTCAGAAAGCCCTAGAATTTAGTGTTAAAACCTTTCGACAGGATCAGAAAAGAAACTGCACCTGTGATTCCTTAGAAACTTCCAGAAAGAGAAATGTTGGCTGGGAATGTGGCTTAGTGGTAGAGTTCTTCCCTAGCATGCATGAAGCCCTGGGTTCGATTCCTCAGTACCACATAAACAGAAAAAGCTGGAAGTGGCGCTGTGGCTCAAGTACTTAGAGTGCTAGCCTTGAGCAAAAGAAGCTCAAGCCCTGAGTTCAAGCCCCAGGACTGGCAACAAAACCAAAAAAACAACGAAGAGAAATGTCTAGCCAGAAACACAGAGAAGGGAAGAGAGTATAGCCATGTAGGGCTGTCTGATGCACTGACAAATGATGAGTGTGACACAGCCAGCTTCATTTCAGACAGGTTGATATGCTAGTGTTCACGATAGTAAAATGTATATATATTTACTATTATGTTATATATACATACACACACACACACACATATATAGGCTGGCCTTGGGAGCTTGAACTCCGGGCCTATATACTGCCCCTGAACTTATTTTGCTCAAGACCAGTGCACTGTCACTTCTGGCTTTTTCTGAGTAGTTTATTAGAGAGAAGTCTCACACATTTTTCTGCCAGGACTGGCCTCAAAACTGTAATCTTCAGATCTCAGACTCCTGAGTAGCTAGGATTACAGGTGTGAGCCATCAGTGCCAGACATAAAATACTATTTATAATATATAATACTATTTTGGTGATAAGAGATTGAAGTAGATCTATTTTAAAATGATGTACATATGTGTGTACACACATATATAAATATAGTAGAAACTCTTGGATATTAATTTATGGAATTTGCATCCAGCAAGGTTTTATGCAAAGTAAACAAAAGTGATCATGGTTCAAGGCTAGCCTGGACGGGAGACTCCCTTGGGATACTCCCTTTCTCAACCACTAGCTGTTCTAGCTCCGTGGAGGCTGAGAGTAGAAGGACTTGAACCAAAAAAACATTAACTCTGATCAACTCTGAGGGTTTCCTTTGGGAAGCAGTGGTTTGGCCAAAAGTTGGAGGCCACTGTTCTATGACTATTTGGGATAATATTCTTTATATCCTCCGAGTGGCTTGGTCTGAAAGTGTATATGACAGATATTTAATATTCAATTATATTATTGTAAATAGTTGAAAGCACATAATCAGAGGTGACTCTCCTGAGACTTAACAGTGAGGATTTTCCTCACTGTAAGGCGACGGTGGCGGGCACATCTGATAAAGTGCTGTCACTCACAAGAGATGGCAGTATTTCAGATGCTCAGAAGTGCCCCAGCTCACTCATAATGAAAAAGTTCCTTATTTTTGTTTTTGCCAGTCCTGGGGTTTGGGCTCGGGGTCTGAGCACTGTCCCTAGCTTCTTTTTGCTCAAGGCTAGCACTCTACCACTTGAGCCACAGCACCACTTCAGCTTTTTCTGTTTATGTGGTACTAAGAAATCAAACGCAGGGCTTCGTGCATGCAAAGCAAGCCCTCTACTGTGGGGTTTTTAATGTTGGGGGAAAGTGAGAACAAGCAAAGTCAAAGACACTATAAGAAAGGTGTAAGCTATTTCCCACTGAGAAGTCCAGGTCTGGGTAAAACATGCTCCTGGATTGCAGAACTTCAGGTGACCTCAGTGATTCCCACCTTTGGGCATCTGCCCCCTGTGTAATATCCTCACACCTCTTAAGTATGGGAGAATCCTGTGACTTTCTTACTTGAAACCCAAAACAAAGGCAAGGGTGATAGGAATATATCCCTGCGAGTACATTATATAAGACTCCATTTTGCTGGCAGTCTCCCTGGTTGTCTTATTAGCCTTGAAAAGGCACATAGCCACGTGCTATGTGCCTACTGGAAAATGAAGCTCTCAGATCTTTAACTGCAAGAAGAATTTTGCCAATAACTAAGGAGACTGGAAGCAGATGTTCCCCCTGCAAGTTGCAAGATCAAACCCCAGGAGCTGCCTTGACTGCAGTCTTGGGAGATGCAGAGCAAAGGACTTCACCTACATTGCTTAGATTCCTGAGATAGTAATAAATATGTGTTGTGTGAATCCACTAAATTTATAGCCTTTTATTAATCAGCATTGAAAACTACATACAAATGTTAACATAGAAGACAAACAAAGAAAATATATTGAGTTACTGGCCACGTGGGGTATTTATTGATGATCAAACTTCCAAAGCGCAATCGTCAATGCTCATTCCCATGATTTGAAGAGTTGGTAATTCCTTGCCATGATTATTATCGCCTTTCATGCCAGAGGCCTGACCAGACAGCAACAGTGATGTGTTAAGAGAGTATAAGTCACTGGAAGTCTCAGCCTTTTCAGTGTCACTGTCAACTTCAATGACATCCACAGAGGTTTCGTGGTCTGTTGAAGGCTCTGAGATTCCTGGATGGTTTTCACCCCAAGTTGCTAGTCCAAGATTGTTTTTTTCACTTACCTGTTCAACTGTGACCTTTTCTGAATAGTTTGGCTTACAGAGGGGCAAGAAAAATTCACTGGTTGAGGAGAACATCTCATTCTGGTCCTTGGGTGCAGACAGTAACATATCCAAAGCCTTTTGGTACTGTCGATATTCCTGCTGAAGTGCTATGTCAGTTTCGTTTTTAAATGCATTTTGTTTTGAATTCATAGCCTTTGAAAGGTCAAGCACATTCAGTATGTTGACATCATTTAGCTTGCCTGAACTTTCCTCACATGGGCAGCCCAAGTCCATCTTCAGGCCCTGCAGCAGGCAGCGCATTTTCCCCTAGGATTCAGAAAGTAATTATGTAATTGTAAGACTCCTTTTCTTAAGCTAATGGAACTTAATGACTTTGGTCTGCAGCACTGCTCTCAGGGAGATTAGTACTTTTCACTCTCCTGCTCCTTCCACATCCCCACACGATATGATAGTAGTCTTGAGTACAAAAACTCAGGGATAGCACCTAGGACCTGAGCTTAAGCCTCAGGACCCTCCCCCCTCTCCCCCCCCCCACCTGTCCTCACCCCCATCCCTGTCCCCCAAACAACAACAAAACAAAACTTTAAAATATCTACATTAGAATTTTCTAGTTTCTAGACAAACCTCTTCCAAATGGTATTTATTTTCTTCTATGTGTCGCTCAAATAGTCGTTCTAAAAACCTACAAATAAACAAAAATGTTAATGTTTCAAAACTATTTTAATGTCTTAAAACCAATGACAGAGCCTCTGGTGGCTCATGACTATAATTCTACGAGGTGAGCACTTTATCACTAGGCTATATTCCCAGCCCGTGTCTATTATTCTAATTACTTAGGAGGCTAAGATCTGAGAATGTAGCCCAGGCAAGGAAGTCTGTGAGACTCTACCTGTAATCACCAAAAAGCTGGAAGAGGAGTTGTAGCTCAAATGGTGAGTGCTAGTCCTGAGCAACCAAGCTCATGGACAGCACCCAGGCCCTGAGTTCAAGCTCCAGTACTGGCGCATGCAGCACACATGCATGTATACACACAAATATATATACACAAATCCTGCAGTGAATAAGCTTATAATTCTAAGAGAAAAATGTAACATTTTAAGTATAAACCCAAGTTTTGTATGCAATGGTTTTGTGGCTAGAACACTATTAAAATTGACCATCTTTAGCATTTTAATTAAAAAATTTTAGTTATTTTTAAATTTGATTTTAGAAGCTTTTTTGTTTGAAACGGTCTTGCTATAGAGCCAAGACTGGCTTTCAACTCGTAGTCTTCCTGCCTTTGCCTCCAAGTGCTGGGATTATAGTTGTGCACCACGATGCTCAGTTTTCAACCATTTTCCTCCCCATTTCCTGGAATTCATTTGGATAAATACTATTTTTTATGATCAGAGGCACAGAGGCGTTGTGCCTTTCTGGTCCTCCCCTAAGAGTATTCTCCTTTGGTCTCCTTTGGTCTCACTGTGTGTGAATACCAGGAGTCCTATATAATCATGTCCTGGTGTATTTTAGATCTAGCTTCTGTGTCTGAGAGAAAACTTGCACCATTTGTCTCTCTGAGCTTGGTTTACCTTACTTACAATGATTTGTTCTAGGTCCATTCACTCCCCTCCAAATTCAACTTTTTATTTATTTTTGTTGGACCTGGGGATTGAACTCAGGGCCTGGGCTCTGCCCCTGAGCCTCTTTGTGTTCAAGGCTAACACTCTACCACTTGAGCCATAGCATCACTTTTGGCTTTTTCTGTGTAGTTTACTGGAGATAAGAGTCTCACGGACTTTTCTGCCCAGGGTGGCACTGAACCGCTATCCTCAGATCTCGGCCTCCTGAGTAGCTAATTATAGGCGTGAGCCACTGGTGCCTAGCTCAACCATTTTTAAAAGTACTGTTCAGTATTAAGTATATTCACATTGTTGAAAAAAATATCTTTAAAACTTTTTCATTTCATGAAACTCTATTATGTAAACTTAAAAAAATCAACTTTTATAAAACTTAGATCTTTTGGGATAGCTATGTATACCAGTGGTGAAAGTCTCTGCCTTAAATTTTAAATACTTGATACAGAGATAGAAATAATGCACTAGAAATGTCTGCACTTGCTTGCTGTTGCAATTGAGAAAACATGAGAATCGCAGGGGCATGTGCTATACAACATGAAGTAGGACCTGGTGCTCAGCAAGCTTTAGACCCAGACATGTTCACGCTGGATTCAGCAGTTTCCTTAAGACACACAGTATTTGTCAGGGCTGTGAGTGTGGCTCAAAAGCCTCCTTTGCAAGGCGAGTCCAAGGCCTTGAGTTCAAACCCCAGTACAAGAAAGACAGACATCTGATCGGGCAAGCTTTCCATTTCACTTAGCATGCAAGCCTAGCTTTTGATTTGTTCTTATTTTACAAGATCCCATAGTAGCAACAGTTACAACAATGCTTTTCATTCCCATGGTGGTGACATGGTAAAATGGAGTTCTGCCCCATGAAGCAAAACAAACAAAAAACCCCTCAATTTATTTTGTCCATCTGTTATAACCAAAGAGATAAGAGTATTTAAATAAAATCATTTTTCAGGCTGGGAATATGGCCTAGTGGCAAAGTGCTCGCCTTGTATACATGAAGCCCTGGGTTCGATTCCCCAGCACCACATATATAGAAAACGGCCAGAAGTGGCGCTGTGGCTCAAGAGGTAGAGTGCCAGCCTTGAGCAAAAAGAAGCCAGGGACAGTCTCAGGCCCTGAGTCCATGCCCTAGGTCTGGCAACAGAAACAAAACAAATAAAATCATTTTTCTTCTCTATAAGTCCCCCAAATTATGAATTTGCCCTGAAGTATGAATTAAGGAATCTTTATAACTTGGTATCAACACAAATATGATCTAAAAAACCCAATACTTTTTAATATGTAGCAGAAACACAAAAATTAACATTATATGAAAAATATTTAATGTACATTCAACTATCACAAATAAAAGTAAAAAACTAACCTGTTGGAAAACAGACCAAGTCTCAAAATTTCTTCTGTTACATCTTCGATGAAATTCAGATACAAAAGCTCTTCTTCACTGCAAAGGTAAGGCAACACAGTCTTAAACTATGACACACTGACATCGAAAACTGTAGGAAACATATGTCCCTCATCAGACTTACCTGTTTGTACTGTTACAAACATTCTATTAGTATTATCAGGTGGACATTAGGAATCAAATATGCCTGGGTTCTCAAATTAGACAAAAATATTTACTAAAAGAAATCATTATTGAATGGGGTAAAACTTAATAGCTTTCTACAACATTTGGAGCAATGAAAGAATCATCAGAGCCTGGCACTGGTGGCTCACACCTGTAATCCTAACTACTTAGGAGGCTGAGATCTGAGGATCATGGTTCAAAGCCAGCTCAGGCAGGAAAGTCTGTGAAACTCTTATCTCCAATTAAAAACCCAAACCAAACAAAACAAAAAACAAAGCGGGAAGTGGAGCTGTGGCTCAAAGTGGTAGGTGCTAGCCTTGAGTTAAAAAGCTTAGGGACAGTGCCCAAGCCTTGAGTTCAAGCCCCATGACTGACACCTTCCCCTACCCAACCCTACCCCCAAACCCTATCAGAATTAAGAGAGAAAGGCTAACCAGTGTGGTGGGGGGAGCGAAAGGGGGGAGCAGGGGAGTTACCAGCATTTGCATTTCCTTCTGCAGAGCACCTGCAGGAGGGCTGCCAGGCCAGGAGCAGGAGTTGTAACTTGATAGCCTCATTGCTCCCAGGATGGCATCTTGCCTTAGGTGAGGAAAGTTACTGAGCAGGACAACTTCTTTTATTCCCTCTCCATGTGGAGGACAGCCAGGAGCCAGTGCCTCACCCCTATAATCCTAATAGTTACTTTGGAGCTCTGAGGATTATGGTTTAAAGCCAGCTAGGCAGGAAATTCCATTAGATTCCTAACTCCAATTAACCTGCAAAAAGCCTGAAGTAGAGGTGTGGCTCAAGTAGTAAACGTGTCAGTCGAGATCAGAAAATAAGAGGCCCTGAGCTCCCGTAATGGCATGAAAAATATGATGAAGGTAAACAAAAAGTAAGAGAAAAATTTGTGAACAAAAATCAAGTGGCAATTTTTTTTTTTGCCAGTCCTGGGGCTTGGACTCAGGGCCTGAGCACTGTCCCTGGCTTTTTTGCTCAAGGCTAGCACTCTACCACTTGAGCCACAGCGCCACTTCTGGCCATTTTCTGTATATGTGGTGCTGGGGACTTGAACCCAGGGCCTCATGTATATGAGGCAGGCACTCTTGCCACTAGGCCATATCCCCAGCCCCAATTTTTAATTACTTGGATACATTTATTATACCACCTCATGAGGTAACTATATCTTAGCTATTACAAGAACAATAAATTAGTGAACTAATATAAGATGCAAATAACCTGAATTACTCAATGAAAAAGGAAATAAGAGGAGGAAACTAAAAAAATAGATAAACATGTATAGAAACACTATTAAATGTATTAAAACTGATTGATACATAGGGACTTACTTAAAAGCAGCCAAGTAGGAAATAGATTACTGACAAAATGTAATGTAGCTAAAACAGTAAAATCTACAATTAAGTCTGCAAAGACCTGATGAGTTATAAACCTCTAGGGAGAGAATCCTGGGTTGCTGAACTGCTAAAAATGTTCGTTTTTCTAAAGCTCTTATTTTAACCAATAAGAGTAAAAATTATAGGTACTAGGGGCTGGGGATATAGCCTAGTGGCAAGAGTGCCTGCCTCGGATACATGAGGCCCTAGGTTCGATTCCCCAGCACCACATATACAGAAAACGGCCAGAAGTGGCGCTGTGGCTCAAGTGGCAGAGTGCTAGCCTTGAGCGGGAAGAAGCCAGGGACAGTGCTCAGGCCCTGAGTCCAAGGCCCAGGACTGGCCAAAAAAAAAAAAAAAAAAAAATTATAGGTACTAATGATTGGATATAGTAGATTTTAGTAACATGAGACAAATTTCTACTGAAGATAAAATTGATTGACAATTATTCCAGAAATTCTGGTCATTTTCTCTAATTCAGCACATATCACACAAATGATGCTTCAAAGCTGGTTATGAGGGATGAATGTTCATTCCCGATGTATTTTGTAAGGGGCTCTATTTTTGTTGTTGTTTTACATTTTCTCTCTGAGACTGGACTCAAACGGACTATCTGACGCTTTTATGATCATTGGCAGTCCCCCTACCACCTGAGCCAGCCTCCAACCCCAAGCTCTATGATTTTTTTTTTTTTTTTCCCCCCAGTCCTGGGCCTTGGACTCAGGGCCTGAGCACTGTCCCTGGCTTCTTTTTGCTCAAGGCTAGCACTCTGCCACTTGAGCCACAGCGCCACTTCTGGCCGTTTTCTGTATACGTGGTGCTGGGGAATTGAACCCAGGGCTTCATGTATAAGAGGCAAGCACCCTTGTCACTTAGGCCATATTCCCAGCCCCCTATGATTTTTAATCACTAGGGAAAGAAGAGGTTCATAGGCTTACTCAGAGTACTGTTTGTTCTTTGGAGGAAGCGGCGTAGAATACTGATAGACTGTCCTAGAAGGAAGGAGAAGATTAAAATACATTAGCCAACAATGGCTGGCATACAAGTAGACTGTAATGCACGAGTAATAGTACATACAATAAGTCGGTGACATGATACATTAGTCATGGTGTACTTTGGAAATTTTCCAAGCACTTTAATATCTACAATGTAACTTATTTTTGTGTGAGTGTTACTACTGGGACTTGGAACACAGAGCCTTGCGGTCTTGCTCACCTTTTTTGATCTTGGCTTGGTATTCTACCATTGAAGCTGCATCATCACTTCTGGTTTTTTGCTGGTTAACTGGAGTAAGTCTCATAGATTTGTCTACCTGAGCTGGCCCCAAACTTTGATCCTCAGATTTCAGCCTCATGAGTAGTCAGAATTACAGATGTAAGCCACTCACACATGGCTTCAAAAAATGTAATATAATCTTTTTTATATTATTATTATATTATTATTATAAAGGTGATATATAGAAGGGTTACAGTTACATAAGTGAAGTTATGAGTACATTTCTTTTTGGGTAAAGCCATGTCTTCCCTTGCTCTCTCCCAGTTTTCCCCCGTCTCCACCTAATTTATTCTTCTAAACAATCTGGTTAGGTGCTTTGCCTAGGTATTATATTTCCCATTTCCCAAGGAATTCACCATGCCTCAGTGAGACTGTGGTTTGTCAAGGCTAATGCCACCAAGTAACAAAGATGGGTTTTGAAATTGTTTTTCTTACTCTAGGAAATGGAAACGAGTTTTTTTTTCCTTTTCTGGTGTTTTTCTTTTCTTTCTTCTCTCTCCTCTCTCTCTCTCTCTCTCTCTCTCTCTCTCTCTTCTCTCTCTCTCTCTCTCTCTCTCTCTCTCTTTCTTTTTGTTGGTCCTAGGGCTTGAACTCAGGGCCTGGGCACTGTCCTTGAGCTTCTTTCTGCTCAAGGCTAGCACTCTACTACTTGAGCCACAGCACCACTTCAGCTTTTTCTGAGTAGTTTAATGGGGATAAGAATCTCACAGACTTTTCTGCCTGGGCCAAGACCCTCAGATCTCAGCCTCTTTAGTAGATAGGATTATAGGTGTGAGCCATTGGTTCCAGGCTTTTTTTTTTTTTTATCCTGTTTGTTCATTTATATGTCTTTGGGAGAGTAAGGGGAGGCACAGAATTGGAGGGAAAAAGGGTGAAAAATGCAGCAATGGAACTCACTGGACACTGCTGAAAATAAACTATACAACTTGTGGGTGAGGATGGGAGGGGAAAAATGGAAGAGAGCAAGGGAAGGAGTGACATTGTCCCAAAAGAAATGTACTTTACATGACTTAGATAAGTGTGATTGCTCTGCACATCACCTTTATAATAACACTTAAAAATTTTTACGAGGCAAGCACTTTTTTTTTTTTTGGCCAGTCCTGGGGCTTGGACTCAGGGCCTGAGCACTGTCCCTGGCTTCTTTTTGCTCAAGGCTAACACTCTACCACTTGAACCACAGCGCCACTTCTGGCCATTTTCTGTTTATGTGGTGCTGGGGAATTGAACCCAGGGCTTCATGTATATGAGACAAGCACTCTTGCCACCAGGCCATATCCCCAGGCCTTAAAATTTTTTTAAAAGAAATGAAATTATAAAAAAATAAAGTTCTTAAAAAAACTATAGTGACACTACCCTAGCATAAACAATGACAATTTGAGGTAAATATAATGATAACACGAAAGCATATTTTCCTGTGGAAATTTTGGTTAAGCTACTCATTATGATAAATTTTGTCATTATTCAGCTGAACTTGATTTCAAGGTTGTAATTTTGGTATATACAATTATATTTTACTTCTTTTAGATAAAAACTACTAGATAAGATAAATATTCCCTTCTTTGGGTCGTTTTTATATTCACTACAGAGCAGGTCAAGTGTGGTTTATTAACATTAAGTCATGGGTGCTGAAGCATCCTAAGTTAAGGATGGGAGCTTAATAATCATTTGAGGCCCTAGTCCCAGAGGGCTCCCTGCTCCCTGACCACGGCTAGGGGGAGATACTCTAGCCAGGCAGGCCTGTGAGCACTCCTCTCTGCTTTGTACCTAACCTCCTTCTTGCCTTTTAAAAACTTTACCCTGTTTATCTCATGTCCAACCTCTTCCACTGGAAATGCACTTGATAGTGAAAGTATCATTTTAGGGCCTTTCCCAGCTATGAGGCTATCATTTGTATGTAGGTCTAACATTCCATAATTACTAAATGTGAGGAATAGTCTTTTTGGTTTTTTTTTTGGCCAGTCCTGGGGCTTGGTCTCAGGGCCTGAGCACTATTCCAGGCTTCTTTTTTTGCTCAAGGCTAGCTAGCACTCTGCTACTTGAGCCACAGCGTCACTTCTGGCCATTTTCTGTATATGTGGTGCTGGGGAATTGAACCCAGGGCTTCATGTATAGGAGGCAAGCACTTTTGCCACTAGGCCATATCCCCAGCCCAAGGATAGTCTTTGTTTGTTCTGCAGTATTGGGGACTGAGCTCAGAGAAAGTGTGGGCTACACCTCCAGCCCACTTTTTACTTCAGGTTATTTTCCAGGTAGGGTTTAGTTTTTAGTCTCAGGGCCAGCCTCAGACTGTTATCCTCCTATCTACAGCTCATCAGATACCATGCCTGTGAGAGGGCTTGCTAACTATTGCCCAGGCTGACCTTGAACTGTAATTCTTCCACTCTGTTTCCTAAGTAGTTGGAATTATGGCTGAGCAGCCACTGTGCCTGGCTCAGGTGCTGAGTGCTGAACCTAGAGCCCTGTACTGATGAAGTTATTTTAAGAGTGCCTTTATGACAGGGACAGTTCAAGCATTAACACCTGAGGAAAATCACAAGCTACATCCTTCAAATGGTGAGGTTCTTCTGTTCCTACTGTGCCATGTAAAGTGGCTAGCATCATAACCATGGAGAAATCATTTGTTACATGAATAGTGATGACAAATAATATAGTAGTGTCCCTCTTCCTTTGTGAGTGCACTGGCAAAATTAATTCATTGGTATCTTCATTTAGCACCCAATTTTGTAAAATTTCCTTAGTAAAACTTAACACTGTTGGAAAATTGTACAATGTAAAACTAGACTAGAGAACATACTTAAAATAGGACATGTTATGGAAAGCACATCAAGACTGTTGACTTCTTTCTCCTGTCAACCGCTCACCGTTGAGAGGGATGCTCCAGGGCGCCATCTTTAATCTCGTCCCACATGATGCTATATCCTTCAGAATCATATGTTGTACCATGAGATGCCTGGGCATGTAACAAAAACAATACATTTTTATTTAGCTCAAAGTGTATTATGAAAACAGAAATAAAATAAAATTTCAATAAAGTGAAGAAGTCCAGTAAAATCACTGATACACTATGGCAAAAAATGTTTTAGAAAAGTTGCTCTATCTAATCACTATTTTCTTATCGTTAAAATTATCATTAAGTAGTTATACAAAGGGGTTTCAATTCAACATGTCAGTTTATGAATACAATGATTCTTGATCAATGTCACCTACTCTATCATTCTCCCCCATCTCTCTTAACCCTACTCATCCTCAAGTTACCTGGTTCCATTTTCACATGTGGCTGTTGAATATTATGACTGTATTTGTCCACCATTCAAGTCTATGATTTTGAAAACAATATTTAATGCTTTTTATTCTGTCTAGCCAGCTAACCAATCATCCAAAGGCTAATAGCACATGAGGTCTCAGATTTGGCTGGACCTATGCCTATTCAGAAAGAGCTACGATCATTTGTAAACAGATAAACCTTCTGCATAGTGGCTATCCTACATGTACCATAAAGCTAAATATATATATATATGTATATATATATATATTCTAACACATACATGTTCTAAAGTCTAATGCATCTGCAAGTCAATGGGAGCAGTTCCAAAAGATGTTACATGTACTACCTGCTTTGTGTTCACTTCCAATTCTGACAAGTTCTTTGTCTCAGATGTCCCCAAATCAGAAGAACTAAAGCTATAATATTTAAAAAGATATGATGGTTACTCTTTCAAAATATTGACACTGGGATAACAAATTTCACTAATAAAAATGAACCCAACAGAATGAGATCCATCTATCCTTATAAAATGTGTTATTATCCTAATTAGGTAACCAGGAAATAGATATGAGTGGATTAAAAAAGGCTTCTTTTTCCATTTGTGAATAGTAACTAGGCCAGTTAAATGAAATGGGACTACTATCTTTGTAGTACTGATAAATATAATCACACAGGGATATTTATGTCTTCTCTTCTCTCTTCACTTGACAAGTTCAGTATATTGTAGCTCCAGTTACTTAAGTTAAATAGACATGGATTCATCTGCTATTAATGCATCTCTTATCTACACTGAAAGAAGTTTTATTTCCTAAAATCACTAAAACCCAGGACCTGATCAATCACTGATATAACATTATAAGGCTTGCCTTTTTCTTTATTCACTGGGCATGCGCCATGTAATCATGTACCAAGTGCTAGTGGGGATGAAAATGTTGCTGAGGGAAATTACACTTAATTTCCAGACATTCACCTCAGTTATTTCTGGACAGGTGTTGCAATACCAGTACCTGTCTGCAGGCAACAGAACCCATGGTTGGATATATGCCCTTTTCCCCCACATCTACTGTTATTAACATGAATAAATGTGCGTGCTTACACAAGTGCTGTCTGAAGTCATATACTGAGGATTCTTTGAAAGTATAGTTAAAAACAGGAAAGTTTTAGACCTGTGCTTGACACATTAATTATGGAACATTTGTAAGGAGCAAGTAAGGTAGCTTCTTTCAGCAATGACTGATAGTGCTAGTAAAGCACAGAATAGGAAAAGTCCTGTTAAACTCATTCCAATCAAGAGGAAGCAAGGGGGCTGGGGATATAGCCTAGTGGCAAGAGTGCCTGCCTCGGATACATGAGGCCCTAGGTTCGATTCCCCAGCACCACATATACAGAAAACGGCCAGAAGCGGCGCTGTGGCTCAAGTGGCAGAGTGCTAGCCTTGAGCGAGAAGAAGCCAGGGACAGTGCTCAGGCCCTGAGTCCAAGGCCCAGGACTGGCCAAAAAAAAAAAAAAAAAAAAAAAAAAGAGGAAGCAAGGAATATGGGTCAGTTAACTTAATTTTCTGAGCTTTCTATTGTTATATCATACCTGCTTAATTCAGTCTGGGTTTCAGCTTCTATCTGGCGATCTGTAAACTCCTTTTTTCGTTTGGCAGGTGTATAATATCGATACTGTGACAGGAAAGATTTTGCATTTGTTTTTAAAGTGCGTGGAGTGAATGGCAACTCTTTGTTGGAAAAGAGGTCAGAATGTTTTTCCAACAGATCCCCACTAGGTGCTTTTGAAATGACTAACTGAAATCTGTGGGCATTTGGGAGTGAACTCTTGGGCCTTCTGCTATTCATGGTCCCACAGCGTGATTTTCTGGGGGCTGGGATGGCATAATCCAGGCTGGGTGGACAGGAGCTGGAGCTCTTCTCGGTACCACTCTTGAAGACTTTAGCTGATTTATGTAGACTGAGGCGCAGTGTTTCTGAAGAAGGGACTTCTATTAGCACATCCGGGTCTTGTGGTTCCCCTGAGGGCTAAGAACATTTAATGTGACAGTTACCAGCTGTATTAGAGACTCATAAAATTATGGATCTCTATAAATTAATTAAAATGTATAATCTATTAAATCTTCACACCAATTTCTGAGTGGTAGAACAGCTGTTGTCTTTTTATGGGGGGCCTGGGGGGGAGGGAGTGAACCAAGCCTTGCATGTGCGAGGCTACCTGAGTATGCCCGGTCTGACCCTTATTTTATTGAGAAAAGACTGAGGTGCAGGGTGTCTCACAGATTCAAACAGAATCTGAGCCTTTGCACTTTACCATTACTTATTATCTATTTTTAAAACTCATTTGAAAATTAGGTAAGTTTTAGTGCTTTTTTGTGATACTGGGATTTGGAATCAGGACTTATCAGTTGCTAGGTAAGCACTCTACTCCTGTATTTTAGAGCCCTGTGTTTTGCTGGTTACTTAATTTAGAGAGAGAGAGAGAGAGAGAGAGAGAGAGAGAGAGAGAGAGAGAGAGAGAGAGAGTGTGTGTGTGTGTGTGTGTGTGTTTGCCAGTTGTGGGGCTTGAAGTTAAGGTTTGGGTACTGTCTCTTCAGCCTCTTTTGCTCAAGGCTAGCACTCTTTCACTTTGAGCCACAGCTCCACTTCCAGCCTTTTTTTTTTTTTTTTTTGGTAGTTTAGTGGAGATAAAAATATCACAGATTTTCCTGCCCCAGGTAGCTTTGAACTGTGATCTTCAGATCTCAGTCTCCTGAGTAGCTAGGATTACAGGTGTGAGCCACCAGTGCCTGGGCTTGCTCAAGGTTGATTTTGAGATAAGGTCTTGCTTTTTGCCTAGTAGTGTGCCTAGACTGCGATCTACCTATTTCAGGCTTCCCACAAGTGCTGGGATGACAGAATCTTGTCAGAGCATCCAGTTTCCCTCTATTAAGATGAAATCTCAGAGTGCTGGTAGTTGATACAGTAATCCTAGTCACTCAGGAAGTTGAGATCAGAGGATCAAGGTTCAAAACCAGCCCAGACAAGCAAGTCTGTGAGACTCATTTCCAACTAAAAGCCAGAGATGATTGTATGGCTCAAGGGTAGAGTGACAGCCTTGAGCAGAAAAGACAAGAGAGAGCATGAGGCTCTGAGTTTAAGTTCTAGTACTGTAACAAAACAAATGAAAACACAAAGAAAGATGACATCTCACAGACTTGATAGCAGTAGTTTTGGTTAGCAGTAGTTAGTAGTATTACTTGTAGAAGTATTTTTTTACTCAAGTAAAATGCCAAACAGTCTCTTTTAAGACACAGCTTGGTGGTAGAGTGCTTGCCTAGCAGGCACAAAGTTGTGGGTTCCATCCGCAGTGCTGTAAAAATAAAAAAAAAATGTATAATATATAATCACAAAATGAAAATATGCTTGTGAGTCAAGCATGGATGCCCAGATTCCCAGATGGTAAATTACAGCACGGAGCCCACGGCAGATTTATTCTGAAGCAAGCAGCTCTATTTCTGCAGCTTTTATCTATACACTAGCCTGGGGAGTTCTTAATCATATTCACTCCTTCCCCTGATGACTCCAACTCTATTTACAGCCCAGATCTCTTTCCTGACACAGATGCCTGCATCCAACTATTTACTGAATGTTCTAGATGTTCTAAAGACATCCTGAAGCAAGCATACCCAAACAAGCTCATACTTTGAATTACTCCCACCCCTGAAGAAAAGCTCACTTCATCCTGTTACTCTTATTTCCTTGAACAGTATAACGTCATTCTCCTAGATGTTCAAGCAGGAACCCAACAACTCTACTCCTCTCAAACCAGTCGCCAAGTCTGAGGGATAAATATTTCTCTCTTTCTCCCTTCTTCATCTTTATCTCTCTCTCTCTAGGTGGTACTGGGGTTTGAACAGGGGTCTCTCACTTGCTCAGCAGGCACTCTACAACTTGGGACATGCCCAGCATCTTCTCCTTCATTGGAGAAGGAGACTCATAAACTTTTTGATCCTGGCTGGCTTCGAACAAAGTAGCAAGCATTGCAGGAATGAGCCATCAGCTCTTGGCTAAAATAAGTATCTCTTAAATGTATTCCTGAGCTCTCTATACTGCCTTGGATCACCTTGTAAGTATTTTTCCAGATTACTACAAGTGTCTCATTATTCATATGCCATTCAGTGTAGCCTTTGTTAAGTTTATAATGATATAAACTCCCCAACCAAAATCCAAACTTCCTCCACATTTCTCAGTTTCATTGGTGTGGACAAATAGTCATTTTCTCTGAATACTGGTAAGTCACATTTTCATTTGAAATGAAAGTGTTACATCAGTTTAAAAAATGCAGCATTTAGTACCTGGTAAATGGAGCAGTGGTAGGCTCAACAACACGTGATGCGAGTTAGGGGCAGGAAACAGAACAGCTACTGACAGTCTCCTTCATGGCTGGAACCACAGGGGCGTACTATCACATCTGATTTAGTTGTTAAAATGAGGTCTCACTAACTTTTTGCCTTGGTGGGCTGGCCTCAAACTATGATCTGCCCAGCTCTGCCTCCAGAGGAGCTGAGATTACAGGAGTTCATTATTACACATGGACATTTAAGGAAAAAAAATTTTTTTTTGAGGTGGGGACTATGTTGCAAAGGCCTGCCTTACTTCTCTGCTAGCTGAGATTACATACATGAACCACAAAGCCTGGCTATAGTGTGGTGGTGTTCTCTATTAGATATATACGAAAATTGAAGAAGGCTAGAAAGCATTGGGGGGAAAAAAGGCAAACTGCATGGTGGCTGGTGACTGATGCAACTGCAAAGCTGTACTAGAGCAGGACATCACAGTGATCATGCGATAAAAAGGACGACCCTCCCCACCTGGCTGATCATGGTGACTGTTAGGTATTCCTTGCTTCATCTTAATAGGATCTAGCATTGACTCATCCATTAGCCTTGCAAACAGCCTATTCTCATTGGACATCTGATGTAGGGCACAAGAGAAAATCCCATCTAAGGACAGGAAAGTGGAGTAAACTCTATTTAGTGACAATTCTGGTCTTTTCCTAGAATTCCACATCTTGCCCCGCAAAACTCAAGAACAACCTTCTCTCCAATTCGAGTTTGTTCTTAAGACAGCTGTCTAAAATCCTAGAGAGACCATTCTCCCAAGAAGCTCATGCTCTCTTGAGTGTGTACTTTTGCTCTGTAATAAAACTTCCAATCTCTTTGTCTCATCTCTGAATTCTTTCTCAGTTCTTTGAAGAACGGAGAAACTCTGTGTGGAAGGTTATTTCTGGTCTGTTTGAGACCTTCCCAGGCTTTCCCACTGGCCACAAAATGCTTACAGGATGAATTTACAGGATGGAGGATTCTGTCCAAAATAATCTGGGATGGAGGCAGTCAGTGGGGACCCAGATGAGATGAGACTGGCCCTATGATCATGGTTATACCTGGTGACAAGAATATATGGGTTCATTATATAGCTCTAGTGTTGTGATGCTGAGGTTTCTAAAATTAAACATTTTAATGTTAGAGGGCTCAAGGGATAGAGTGACAGTCTTGAGCAGAACAAAAATTTTTAATGTTGAGGAACTGTCAAATTCAAAGACCAATTATTTCAAACTAGATATTTCAAGCTAGATACAAAAAAGAGGAATCAGTGCTCAGTTTATGATGTCAGCCTAACCAGACATAAGGATGTATATAAAACAGATGGCAGGCAGGTACCACGGATGTTCAGATGCTGAAATCTAAATAGAACATTAGCAACTCAATGCAGCCATGAATAGTGGTATACAGCATGATGGAATTCTGTTTATACTAAAGATATGAAGTCAGTTTAAGATTAGAAAGTTTTCTAATTCAGCACATTAGTGGACTAAAAGAGGAAAATGATATCATTCTGAGATGTAAAAAAGTTTAAATTATCCATTCATAAGGGAGTGGAAAAAATCCTCTTAGCAAAGTTGATATAGAAAAGAAGATCTTTAGTTCGATATTAAAAAGAACCACAGAAAACCTATAGCCAAGGTCAACAAACTATAGCCTGTATACTAAATATGACTCAATCTTTTATAGTTAATTAAGACTTATTTGGTATTGTCCTTTTCTGCTTTCTAGTGGCAGAATAGTTGTGACAGACACTGGGTGTGGTATGAAAAATCTGAAATATTAACCATCTGGCTCTTTTCTTTCTTCTTCCTGCCAGTACTGGGCTAAGCGCTCAGGGCCTCCAGTTCTTGTATGGCTTTTTCATGCAAGGTTGTCTTTTTCACTCTACCACTGGAGCCACACGTCCACTTTCAGCTTTTCTAGTGGTTAACTGGAGACAGAGATTCTCTCAGACTTGTCTGCACTGGCTAGCGTCCAGTCGTGATCCTTAGATCTCAGCCCCCTGAGTAGCTAGGATTACAGGCATGCACCTCTGGTGCCAGCACCATTTTGTTCTTAGTGATAGAGGTCTGTTGATGCCAACCTACTGTGAAATGCTGCCTAAAATCATGTTAGATTACTGATAAAGCATCTTAGAAATATTTGCTTTTAAATGGTAAAAACGTGGTCTTACCTTCCGAACGGTGTTAAAAAATGACTTGGAATTAATTTTAGGATGGGATTGCATTGCAGTTTTAGCTAATTTCAACTGTTTTTCACATCGTGCTAATTCTTTTTTGAGTTTCTCTCTTCGTTGTTGGTCTGCATCTAAGGGGGAAAAATACATCTTTTAAAATATGTTAAAGAAAGATTAAAGTTTTGGTCTTGTTAGATAAGGAATATTTTTCTTGCTAAAAATGTTTATACCATGATAGGTAAATAAAACCAGTAAAATTTTCTGTATTGAGTTAAACATGTACTCTACGGAAATTCTAAATGGATTAACTACAGAGTCTCAGGGAAAGTATAGATACTGGCAGGTATTTATAGAGAAACAGGTGGGAGATGCTCAGCCATGCTGTGTGACTCTGTAACTGAAATGCAGACTTCTCCAAGTGAAGTACTATCAATAGAGGTATATGCTATTAAAATATTGAACTGTACATGACTTAAAAAAATGTCATTTTGCAGCTGGGCACGGTGACATACTCCTGTAGTCCTGGCTACTAGGGAAAGGAGATAGGGTGTTACTTGACTCAGGAATTCAAGACCAGCCTGGGCAATATAATGAGATCATGTCTCAAAAAACAAACATCAAAAAACCTCATAAATAACGACAAATGTAAAATAAAACAAGAAATCCACATTACATTTTAAAAACCCACTTCCATCCTCTTCCCCCTTTCCTTCCTTTTTTTCCTTTGCCTTCCTTTTTTCTTTCTTTGTGACAGAGTCTCTTTATGTAGCCCAGGCTGTCTTCAAAATCAACAATCTTCCTGCCTTAGCCTTCAGTACGCTGGGATTATAGACATATGCCATCACACCCTCAAATCTGAATAATATTTTCAATCATGGCACTAGGCTTCTAGTTCTCTAACTAATACACACTTGAAAATAAAAACAGGAAAGTGGCTTCACACTTAAGTGTGCTTTAAGTATCAACTTGTCACCAGAGATTAACCATTGTATACAAAATAAATAGGGCGAAATGAAAGGTAGCCTAACTCCAGAATTAAACAATTTTACTTCTGGGAATACACTTGAGTACTGAAAAGAAAGGCTTCAAAGATAGATTTGTGTATTCAGGTCTCTAGAGGTATTTCTCACAATAGCTAAGGTTATAAACAACTCAAGTAACCAAGGACTGGTGAACACACACACTATAGTATATGAGCTGCACGGGGTCACTCATGCCTGTAATTCTAGCTTCTTGGGAGGCAGGATGGAGGGAATCACAGTTTGGGGATAGCTCAGGCTTTGAAAAACAACTGGAAACAAATAAAAAGCTTGCAAACTCCATCTCAACCAATGGCTGGTTGCAGTGGCATGTATTTGTCATCCTAGTAACAAAAGGAAGCACAAATATGTGGACTGCTGTTTAGGCCAGTCAAGGGCACAAAGTGAAAATAGCCAGCCCCCAAAGGGGATGGCAGAGTGGCTCAAGTGGTAGTAGACCAGTCTGGCAAGCATGAGGCTTTGAATTCAAACTCCCATACTGTCAAAAACAAAAAAACCAAATGTGATACATGCACACAAAGCGTCTTTTTCAGCCTTACCACAATAAGAGATTATGACATAAAAGAACATGAATGGACTTCTACAACACTATTACATTTGAGTCACAAAGGAAAAAATACTTGAGAGTGAGATTCATTGAGATATAAAGTAGACCTTCGAAGTGACACCGTAGCTCAAGTGGTAGAGTGCTGGCCTTGAGCAAAAGAAGCTTAGGTTCAGCACCCAAGCCCAGGACCAGCAAAAAATAAAAATAAATAAAAAAAAAAGAAAGAAAGAAAAGAAAAGAAAATATACCTTAAGGAACAGGGAACAGTCAAATCCCTACAGAAAGGACAGAGAAGGGTGGCATCCAGGCCTGGTAGAGGAATACTGTTTCATGGATACAAGAGTTGTAGTTTTGCAAGATGAAGAATTTTGGAAACAAAACACTTATGTGTACACTTAAAACAGTTAAGGTAACAAATTTTATGTGATGTATATTTTACCATGTTTTTCTAAAAAGGCAGTGCACCAAAAATTACTTACATTTGATGCTGGTATTTACGCTTATTGGAATTGAACAGTCCACTACAGCTGAAAATGAAAACAAATAGTAAGTATGGAAATCACAAAAAGTTCTAGTGCTTGAATTTTGTTTTGAATTTTACTGTACTTACAGATATGAACAATAAAATATCTTGTTTTTTTTTTTGGCCAGTCCTGGAGCTTGGACTCAGGGCCTGAGCACAGTCCCTGGCTTCTTTTTCCTCAAGGCTAGCACTCTGCCACTTGAGCCATAGTGTCACTTCTGGCCCTTTTCTATATATGTGGTACTGGGGAATTGAACCCAGGACTTCATGTATATGAGGCAAGCAAGCACTCTTGCCACTAGGCCATATTCCCAGCCCAATAAAATATCTTTAATAAAACTACACTGGTTGGAATTAACAGCTCTCTAGATACTGTAGAAGAAAATATCAGAGAACTTAAAATAGTAATATAAACTATTCAAAATGAAACAAGAAACAAAGACTGAAAAAAATAAATGTTTTATCACTGACCTAATACTATACCTTTCTCATGTACATTAGCAAGAATTGGAGTTAAAATAAACTTGATAAAATACAAGAGCAAAGTGGAGGACTTATACTACCTGATTTACACTTACTGTAATGCCATAAAGTGGTAGACATAAAGACAGGCATGTAGATTAACAGGTCCAAAGACTAAGTAAAAAAGAAGACCCACACATATGGCCAATGACTTTCCAAAAGTGTCACAGTAATTGAAGGGGGAAAGGAGCTATGGTACTGGAAAATTTGAATATGATTGGGCAAAGAGTGACACTTCAATCATACAACGAACATAAATGCAAGATTAAAAAGTACAAAATATCTAGAAGGAAATAAGTTTAGAAAACCTTAGTGCCCTAAATTAGGCCAAGAATTCAATAAGGCATTAAAAACACAAGCTATAGGAAAATCATGAAAACTGAATTTGATTTCACTTTTTTTTTTTTTTTTTTGGCTAGTCCTGGCGCTTGACCTCAGGGCCTGAGCACTGTCCCTGGCTTCTTTTTGCTCAAGACTAGCACTCTACCACTGGAGCCACAGCGCCACCTCTGGCCTTTTCTATATATGTGGTGCTGGGGAATTGAACTCAGGGCTTCATGTATATGAGGCAAGCACTCTTGCCATTAGGCCATACTGCCAGCTCCCAGCCCTCACATTTTTAACATTTATTTTGAAAATTTTACTTACTTAAAAATGTAAGCATCAGAATCTGGAACCAACCCAGATGCCCCTCAGTAGATGAATGGATCAGGAAAATGTGGTACATATATACAATAGAATTTTGTGCCTCTATCAGAAAGAATGACATTGTCCCATTTGTAAGGAAATAGAAGGACTTGGAAAAAGTTATACTAAGTGAAGTGAGCCAGACCCAAAGAAACATGGACTCTATGGTCTCCCTTATAGGGAATAATTAGCACAGGTTTAGGCAAGTCACAGAAGAGGATCACAAGAGCCCAACAGCTATACCCTTATGAACACATAAGATGATGCTAAGTGAAATGAACTCCATGTTATGGAAACGATTGTTATATCACAGTTGTAACTACTTTCAACGTGCCATGTGTAACTGTAGCTTCTATTATTGATGATCCTCTTGTATCCCCTTCCTGTGGTTGTACCTGCACTATCTCTGTATCTTATCTGAGTACATTGTAAACCGTGTATACTGGTATTAGAACTAGGAAATTGAAAGGGAATACCAAAATCGAGAGACACAGGGTTAAAAAAAAGACCAACAGGGGGCTGGGGATATGGCCTAGTGGCAAGAGTGCTTGCCTCGTATACATGAGGCCCTGGGTTCAATTCCCCAGCACCACATATACAGAAAACGGCCAGAAGTGGTGCTGTGGCTCAAGTGGCAGAGTGCTAGCCTTGAGCAAAAAGAAGCCAGGGACAGTGCTCAGGCCCTGAGTCCAAGCCCCAGGACTGGCCAAAAAAAAAAAAAAAAGACCAACAACTACAAAAGCAATACTTGCAAAACTGTGTGGTGTAAATGAACTGAACAACAACTGAAAGGGGGAGGGGGGAAGGGGAATGAGGGACGAGGTAACAAACAGTACAAGAAATGTATCCAATGCCTAATGTATGAAACTGTAACCTCCCTGTAATTCAGTTTGATAATAAATACAAAAAAAGTAAGCATCATAAAATATACTAAAAAATTTAAAATTTTAGTTCTTCAAATGAGAAAAATAAGTCATTGGGAAATAGAGGTAGGTTCACTGTCCCAGTCTGGGCTACATAGAAGGACCCTGTCTAAAAAAAAAATTAAAATAAAGTGAAATTAGCAAAAAAACCAAAAACCAAAAAACTAGTGAAATTGAAGTAAGGCCCATAGTTATTAGTATTGTATTAATATCCTGGTTTTAATAGTTATATTATGGGTCTTAAAATTTTTAGGGGGGTTTAGGGAAAGGGTATATAATAATTATACCTTTTATTTTTTAACCTTGTTGTTACTAAAACTTATTCCAGAATATTTTTAAAAGAAAATATGAGGTGTAGCTTAGATGTAGAAAGTTTGTTTCACAGGTATGAGGCCCTGAGTTTGGTCCACAACACTATGAGGAAAAAGAACCAGCCACAGACAGGGGAAAATACTTATAAAACATGTATCAGATGCAAGACCTGCATTTTTAGTATGTAAAGAGCTCATAACTTACCATTACAGAAACAAAACAATCTATTTTAAAAAGTGGACAAAAGATTTAAATAGAAGACCAACGAACCAATAAGGCTGCATCATTAGGCATCAGGGTCTCTGGAAGCTCAAACAATGAAGAGCTACTATGACATGTCCCCTGCCATGGCTAACAAGGACCACCGCCAGCAGGTGTTGGTGGGGATGAGGAAGCAATGGGAATGCAAAGCAGTGCAGGAACTCTGGACGAGTTTGGCCTCCTCTTGTAAGGTTAAATGTACACTTGCCATAATATTACTGCACAGTTCCACTCAAGCAAATATAGAAACAGCTTCACAGGTTATCTGTGGATATTTATAACAGCTTTATTCCCAGCATCCAAAAGTGAGCCAAAACAATCTGGTGTTCACCAGTCGGTGAATTAATAAACAGATGATGTCAGGTTCATTAAATGGGATACTACTTAGTAATAAAAGGAAGACATACTGATAAACACAACAACATGGGTTAGTCTTAAAGGAATAATGCTGCCTGAAAGAAGTGATTGTATTTACATGAAAGTATAGAAGAGGTTAAAACTAGCAACTGTGAAGATTAGTGGCTTCCAGGGATCTGAGGGAGGGGGACTTACTGCAAAAGATAAGAACTGATAAGGACTGATTTTTCTGTAAAGGGTCAGAGGGCAAGCAAAGGCTTTGCAGGGTGCCACAGTCTGTCACAAGCAGTCAGCTCTGCCTGTTAGTTCAAAAGTGGACACAGGTATGTAAAAGAATGAGCATGGCTGTGTCTATGAACTGTTATATCTGAATTTCATATTACTTTCACATGTCACAAACTATTGTTATTTTATCTTTTTTTAACCTTTAAAATATAAACATTGTCCTTAGTTCATATTGTACAAAAACAGGTGGCAGGAGAATCTGGCCTAAATAGAGTCAAATGATTCTAGTTTGAGAGTGTAATTATAGTAATGATTATAAACATACATTTTTCAAAATAGTTAACTGATTATGTACTTATATTTAGATAAAAATGTAAAAAAGAAAAACAGTAGCCAATATCTTCTTTGTGTGACTTTCAAAGTAGATTTGAAAACAAAGAAGTGACTATAAACATTAAATTCAATAGCCAGCTAGGTGTGGTGTTGTACATTGATAATTTTACCACTCAGGAGGCTGAGGCAGGAGAATTGCAAGTTTAAAGCCTACCTGGGCTACAAGGAAAAAAATGTAAATAGAAAGGAAAAAAAAGTGGCATCTAATGACAAAATAATAATTCTAACACACAAAATTAAATAGTGTAGGCATTATAGAGATTTCAAATATAGTAAAAAAACACAAACAAAACCCCCAGTGTTCTGAGTCTGTGCCACAGACACAGTCAATGGTTGGTATCCCACTATACCAGAGACAAATCCTCCTATAAAATAATTTTTGCCAAAGATTTATTTTGGGGAGTCAAAAAGCTGGTGGGGGGAGTGGGGTGTCAAATTGGGCACAGAAAGTTCACATTTACACTTTTACCTTTGGCTGAAAGGATTTTATTATAGTGAACAGCCATGTGATTCTTGACCAGCTGGAGAGTGGTTAGTCTGAGAGAAGAGGAGTCAGTGCAAAAAGCTAAAAATTAAAACATATTTAATCATTATATACTTAAAATGAATACATTAATAATCACAAGATAAGTTACTTCTTACAAAATGTTGTGAAATTAAACCACAGTGATAGTGAAACTCTGCCTCGGTGAGGCTGAGTGCCTGCTAGCTCGAATCTTGCACTGCTAACACTGATGAGCTATGACTACTTGGGTTCAAAGCCTTGCAAGGCCCAAGAGTTTGGGGGAAAAGACTCTAGAAGCAACCTATTATTACCTTAAAATTTCTTTCTTTTTAATATATCTCATTCATAACTAAAGATTTTTTGCTACTTGCTTGATTTTAAAATATTAACATGCTAATCCTCAATCAATCCACAGAAATTAGGAAATTTAACAAATCTTATACCACAAAAACTTATACAAAGATTTCATTCTGAGGGCAAATTTCTAGTTTCTCAACTGGAAACAGTATCTACAAATCTGTTTAGTAGAGTTCTTTTTTTTTTTTTTTTTTTTTTTTTGCCAGTCCTGGGCCTTGGACTCAGGGCCTGAGCACTGTCCCTGGCTTCCTTTTTGCTCAAGGCTAGCACTCTGCCACTTGAGCCACAGTGCCACTTCTGGCCATTTTCTACGTATGTGGTGCTGAGGAATTGAACCCAGGGCTTCATGTATACAAGGCAAGCACTCTTGCCACTAGGCCATATTCCCAGCCCATTAGTAGAGTTCTTTAAATGTAGTAGGGCTATCTTAAAACAAATACCATAAAAATCACATGGCATGAAACTTTTTGACCTTCAAACTGTTGGAAGAAAGCACACATATAAAACTGTGGATAGGGGCTGGGGATATGGCCTAGTGGCAAGAGTGCTTGCCTCGTATACATGAAGCCCTCGGTTCGATTCCCCAGCACCACATATATAAAAATTGGCCAGAAGTGGCGCTGTGGCTCAAGTGGCAGAGTGCTAGCCTTGAGCAAAAGGAAGCCAGGGACAGTGCTCAGGCCCTGAGTCCAAGGCCCAGGACTGGCAAAAACACACACACACACACAAAAAACCTGTGGATATAATTTCTTTGTAGTGCTGGGGATCAAACCCAGGGACTTGCACATACTAGGCAACAGACATATTTGCTTTCAATGTTTTCTGAGAATACATACATATAGGCAAGAGCTAGAACGGCATGTAGCGACAGAAAATTTTGTGATTTTTCAATACTGAGCCTCAGTCTCCCCTCCCAAATCTATAACTCTATCACTTTTTAAATCATTTCTTCTGGGGAAAGTCTTTTTGTTTTTGTTTTTCCTTTTTCAGGACCTCCTCAAGTTTACTCAGCTTGCTCAGCTGGTGCTCTACCATTTGAGTCACACCTCCAGTACATCTATGCATAATATAAGCATAGGCAATAATTGTGAACTTTATTATCATTAAAAGTATTTGTTGAGTGAATACCACTTACCAAGCATTGCTCCAAGCTTTTTAAATGTAAAAACTCTTTATCTAGTCATGATTATAACCATTTATTAGAAACCAAGGCACTAAAATATAAACTACATTGCTGGCTACATTGCTAATAAAGGACACTATGTTTGGCTGTGAACTGTTGCACCCCCATTCTTTTTTTTTTTTTTTTTTGGCCAGTCCTGGGGCTTGGACTCAGGGCCTGAGCACTGTCCCTGGCTTCTTCCTGCTCAAGGCTAGCACTCTGCCACTTGAGCCACAGCGCCGCTTCTGGCCGTTTTCTGTATATGTGGTGCTGGGGAATCGAACCTAGGGCCTCGTGTATCTGAGGCAGGCACTCTTGCCACTAGGCTATATCCCCAGCCCTGCACCCCCATTCTGACAACTACTACATCTACACAAGCTCTGCACATACACTAAAGAAAGCTAGCCAACATTACATACTATTCTTCATCCTACTATCTATCTATACCTTAGTATGTATATATATTTTAAGTCTAGTTTCAGAAATTTTAGGCTTATTTTTCAAAATTTATGATCCTGGTGTGTGCTCTGCCTCTCCATATACACTGTAGTACAAAAAGTGAGTCACTGAAAATGTGCCCTATACTTCTTATTTGGAAAAAATACTGTCAAAGATTATTCATAGAAATAAGGACAAAGGGTTTCCATTATTGTGCCTAAAACCCAGGCTTATAACTTAATACAAAAATTCAAAGATAACATTAAAGTTTTACTTTGGAGGCTTTAAAATATTAATCTATAATAGGACCTAGAAATCCAGTTGGAAAAAGAAGTCTACAACATTCACGTAGGATAAATTCAAGTTCTCTCTTTCTCTGCACAGCTGTTCCTTCCCAGGGCTGTCTTTAACACAATACCTACCATCTTAACAAGGTAGCCCTGCTCTGACAGGGTAGTCTGGTGGTAAAGCAGACTACGGACTACAGACTGCAGTTGGCAGGCAGCAGTCAACATTCAGGACATAGTAATAGTTCAAAATAATGAACTCTTAAATTTCTCTAAACAATTCTTTTGATATTTAATATAATAATGTCAAGTCAAAATACCCATTAAATAAAGTAATTGATTCATTATGTACTATAGTTTGCCAATATAGGAAACAAAACATCTTTTACCAGAGCTAGAAGTTTAAGTACAGTACTTACCATTACTTTTGGTGCTCAAGTGTCCTTTAAATATACATGGTGGACCATATTTGGGAAGGACAGGGGTTCTGACTTTTAAGAAGAAAACAAAAAAATAAGAATTAGGATAATGAAATACAAAACCAATATTAACTATTCCAAAAACAAGAAAATCTGTCTTTAAGTGGTCATCAAAAATTTTTATTCAATCATTTTACTAGCCAGCAATAATATGTTGGATATGAAAATTCGGTGGTAATGAATTGAGGTTTTCTGTTTTAAGAAGTTATTATAAAACATCTCACCTTCAGGGGCTGGGAATGTGGCTTAATGATAGAGTACTTGCCTAGCATGCATGAAGCCCTGGGTTCGATTCCTCAGCACCACATAAACAGAAAAAGCCAGAAGTGGTGTTGTGGCTCAAGTGGTAGAATGCTACTCTTGAGCACAAGAAGTTCAGGGACAGTGCTCAGGTCCTGACTTCAAGCCTCAAGACTGGCAAAAAAACAAAAAAACAAAACTCACCTTCAGACTTCCATTTCACTGGCACTCACGTGTGTGTGTGTGTGTGTGTGTGTGTGTGTGTGTGTGTAGTGGTTTTGTTATTATGTTTTTTTCCTTTCTGTTTGTTGGTCATGGGGCTTGAACTCAGGGCCTAGGTGCTGTTCCTGAGCACTTTTGCTCAAGGCCAGTGAGTCCTCTACCACTTCCGGTTTTCTAGTGGTTAACTTAAGAGTCTCAGAGATTTGTCTGTCTGGGCTGGATTTCAGGCATGAGCCACAAGTGCCCGGGTTTTCTTTTTTTGGTGGAATCTTGCCATCTTGCTGTGTGGCCCGCATTGGTCCTGAATGCCGATTCCTAACTAAGGAATATAGGAATATATAAAAAGAACTCTAGTAATAGATAACCATCTCCTCTAAAAGAAGACTTCAATCTGTCAGACTACATAGGATTCTGGAAAAGTACAAATAGAACTGATCATAAAATAATTTTTCTCCAAAAAGTGATTGAATTTGTAATTACAATTTTCAAAACAGCACAAAGTTGCGAAATTAACATACAAAGCACAAATATTGTGCTATTAAGACCTTTTTGTCTGTGAGTATGGGAGTGGGAGAGCGTGCCAGAGATCAAACGCTGTGCCAAGGAAGAGCCAACTACTCTATCTCTATGCTATATCTCCAACACCAGCGGTAAAATGCCTGCAAGCTTGTTATATAAGATGGGCGCTTAACAACTATAAAGATGCTGAAAGGATACATTCCAAGTCTAGTAGAGATGTGAAAAATGTGGAAGACAAAGAAAGACAAGAACAGTAAAATCCAAATGCAGAATGAGAAAGCGGAAGTGTTGCTGAAGGGGTAGAGTGCCAGTCTTGAGTGAAAAAGCCAAGCAAGAGTGCCAGGCTTGCTGAGCACCCGTGACTCATACCTGTAATACTAGTTACTCAGGAGGCTGGCTGAGATTTGAGGATCATGGTTGAATGCCAGCCCCGGCAGGAATGTCCATGAGATGTTGATCTCCAATTAATTACAAAAAAATTGTCGGACATGGAGCTATGGCTCAGGTGGTAGAGCACTGGCCTTGAGCAGAAAAGTTCAGCACCCAGGCCCTCATCAAGCCCAGGACTAGCACCAAGGAAAAAAAGTATCTGGCTAAGTTCAAGCCTGAGTACAGGCACAAAATCTTAGCCCGGGTGGATGCAGTAGCGCTGAGCCCACTGGGCATAGAAGCCAGTTCTGGTAAGCCATGATGGCTGAATCAGGAATGACCCATGTCCAGCCACTGAGAATTAATCCTGGGATGCTTGCTGGACCGATTAGGGAAGATGCTCTTTGTGTCCAGCTTGCTATGCTCAATGTAGGATCTAAGTAAGTTCGGTAGGCCATCTTGTACTGGGAAAGGTGAACCTGCCTGGGAACAAAGCCTGAACATAAGATAGAAACATTTCTGGTAACTGAGTTCTTGGAGCCAGCTATGTTTGAAGCTCTACCTTCCCTAAACTTTTCTTCTTTTTTTTTTTTTGTTTTTTTGTTGGTGTGAGACCCAGACTCAAATTCAGTACTTGACGCTTTGCTCAATGGCTGGTATTGTACCAGCTGAGCTATAACTCCATCTCTGAACTTAACTATACATAAGCCAAAAAATTCCCATTTTATCTCAACCCCGTTTTAGTTCGATTTCTTCACTGTTAGTCAAAATGTTTATTGCATTCTGTCAGATACTGTTCTAAGATTTATATACTGTGCTCGTAAAGATTCATTTAACCCTTACAGCTCTGTAAGCACTATCATTCTCTTCACTTTATAACTGAGGGTTGATAAAACTCAAAGAAGTTAAACTTGTAACTTGTCAAGATTACATGACTACAGTATGATTCAAGATCTGATCCCAGGTAAATCTGGTTCGTGAGCACTACCTTGGCCAATAAAAATTGCTAGTACTTGAACAACGGAACCATGCTCTATTATTATATGAAACAGATTTAGGTGTCTGAGATCTTAACTGTAATTCCATTTTAATAGAAGCAAATGTTTTACTCAAGGTGAAGAAAAGGAATATAAAGTATAAACAGAGAAGTTAGAAAGAATGAAAGGAAGGCAGAGAGTTAGTGATACTGTCTTGGATGGAACAAATCCTAATGCTCCTTCCTCTTGCATTACATTAGTGTAGTGACTATATCCTGATTGGACTCAGAATGATATAAAATGGCATGGAAAAGTAGTCTCAAACTAAATGCCAGGAAAAAAGAACACCATCCTTCAAATATGCATGGACTAAAAACATGTCCTTGAGACTGACGGTTTTGCCAGGATAGTGAAATCCTTCATTATTTTAATCAATGGTTATATATTGAAGGCATATACAACTCATATTCAAAGCAAGACCTAATTCAAGGAATCCGCTAGCGGCTTGATTTAAAGGCAATTTAAATAGATAACTTTGAACAGGGGGGAGGGTATGTGCTGATTCGATCAAGTTGGTTCCTCTGCTTGGGGGCTCTGGAGGTTTTTTTTTTTTTGTTTTTTTTTTTTGTTTTTGGCCAGTCCTGGGCCTTGGACTCAGGGCCTGAGCACTGTCCCTGGCTTCTTCCCGCTCAAGGCTAGCACTCTGCCACTTGAGCCACAGCGCCGCTTCTGGCCGTTTTCTGTATATGTGGTGCTGGGGAATCGAACCTAGGGCCTCGCGTATCCGAGGCAGGCACTCTTGCCACTAGGCTATATCCCCAGCCCCTGGAGGTTTTGATAAAGGCCGCGCGACCCCAAGTTCTCAAGAGAGGGGGTCCTGGTGTCAGGGCGACAACATCACGGGCAGGAAGCGAACCTGCAGACCTGCAAGCAGGACCTCTGACAGTGCCAGACGCCCTGGCAGCCGCGGGCCCCGAGCATCACTAGAGGCGACACCGGCCCCGTGGCGCGCGCGGGGCCCGGGCCTCGAGCCCCACCGCTCCGACCCGAGGCTGCCTTTTACCTCTCCGGCTGCCGTCCATGTTTAGTCCTCTCGCAGCCATCGTGGGGACACGCTGGGTCCCCTCGGGTCCTTCCCCCGGCCGGGCCCTACCCCCCCTGCAATGGTGGCGTGGAAAGGAGGAGTCGGCAGCGGCCCGGGACACCGATGCCCGTCCGGTTGCTAAGGGCGGGTTCCTCGGCGTGGAATTGTGACGTCACGACGCAGGCAGGACAGACGTTTCCAGGACCACGCCCCTCGCGGGGGGGGGTTGGGGGCGGGCGCGGGAATCTAGGGTCCGAGCGGAGCTGCTAGTACCGGTGGACACAGCGAGCAGGAAGATGCCCCGGTGCCCGCCGGGAAGATGCCCCGGTGCCCGCTGGGAAGATGGCCGCTGCCAATCCTTCTGTCAGACTCCAAGTCACCAGCACCTGGCTGGCCTTGTACCTGCGGGGAGAAGGCGCGCTTTCATCTGGATCCCAGGGGAAGGAAAAAAAACAACAACCACAAAAAGCCAAATGGACACGTGGAACCTGAGGCTGGGGTGACGCTTAGCCAGTTCCACAATAACTGCATTTCAAAGCCACCTGGGAGCTTTGGGATGCGTGAACAACCTTAGGGATGGAAAAACAACCCAGCCACCTGCGGATGGACGTCTTAATTCTTAACCTCTATGACCAGTTCCAAGTAATTTTGCTTCCTTAGCCGCTCACCTGTCCCCCGTGCTCCTTTTTTTTTTTTTTTTTTTTAAATTTTAAGGCCTCAATCTATTTATTTTTGTGATGGTTGAGCTTTTCGTGGCTTTCTACAATGATCAGAAAAGTTTTTCCTCTCCCCTACTCACCATTACTTTAAATTCCTTTTTAGGATACGAAGCCTTTTTTGTTCTACCATTAGCAAATTTAAAAAAAGAGCTTGCCTATAACAGACTTCCTGTAAGCATTTGTTCAATTGAATTACTGCTGAAGCCTAAAGGGTATACCACACCAAGGGTGGGGAGGGGAGGTAAAACAATAATTAGATTCTGGTGAAAGTGAGGCGAAACTCCTGTTATAAAAATAGATTTGGAAATAACATTTGCTGTGAAGTAGGAAAAGGGCTTCATGATTGGGGAAGTGCGGGAGAAGAAGGATTCTGAAGATGGCGTTGTCTGCTGTTCAATTTTTGCTGAAACCATCCTTATTTCATTATTTCCCTTCAAAGTAGCATTTTTTTTGGTTCCACTTCTTTCACTAATGTGTGTGTAGTAGGACTTATTTTTTTCAATCTTCGCAGCATATTGTAAGTGCAATTTAAATATTATTATTATTTTTTTATTTTTTTGCCAGTCCTGGGGCTTAAACTTAGGGTCTGAGTACTGTCCCTGGCTTCTTTTTGCTTAAGACTAGTACTCTACCACTTGAGCCACAGCACCACTTCTGGCTTTTTCTGTATATGTGGTGATAAGGAATTGAACCCAGGGTTTCATGTATGTGAGGCAAGCACTCTACCTCTAGGGTCATATTCCCAGCCCAATTATTATTATTGCTGCTACTACTATTATTATTATTGATGTGAGACTTGAACTCGAATTCAAGGCCTGTGCATTGTCCCTGAGCTTTTTTTTTTTTTTTTTTTTTTTTCTCAAGGCTAGGGCTCTACCACTTTGAGTCACAGCCCTACTTCTGGTTTTCTGGTGGTTATTATATATTATATGCTATAAGAATCTCCTGGGCTTTACTGGTAGGGCTTGCTTAGAACCTAGATCCTCATATCTCAGCCTCCTGAATAGTTAGGATTATAGGTGTGAGCCACCAGTGCCAGCTTTAATTTTTTTCTTTCCTCTATGTAGGTACATACATACATACATAGGTATGTCCATACATATGTGCATATGTACATGCATGTGTACATGAGGGAAAAATCTTTTTTACTGGCTATTTTCAGGAGATAATCCATGATGATTTTTTTGGGGGGGCCCTGGGGCTTGAACTCATGGCCTGGGCACTCCCCTGGGATTTTTCATTCAAGACTACTGCTCTGTCACTTTGAGCCACAGCACTACTTCTGGTTTTCTGGTGGTTAATTGGAAATAAGAGTCTCATGGACTTTCCTACCTGGCCTGGCTTTCAAACACTATCCAAAATCTCAGCCTCCTGAATAGCTAGGTTTACAGTGTGAGCCACTGGTGCCCAGTAAGAGCCATGATCTTAAGCCTACACATCCATCTTGGTATGCCATGTAAGTTCCCAAGAATATTCTTCCATTGGGGGAACACCACTAGTTGCAATGATCTTGAGAAAAAACATTCCAAATACATTTTCTTGGTATATAAGCATATCTTTCATGTTCAGAAACCATTCCAATGTTATGTCTTTTGCTATTTATGTTTAGAAATTGATAAAACTTTATTTTGGAAGAAACATTGATCTCCCTAATGAATTAACATATGAAAGATTGGGTTTCTCTTTTTGTCTTAGTTGAAAATAAGCTCAAAACTAAGATTTGGGTTTGGTTGTGATATACTTATCAACCACTATAATATTTTTTTTAATTTATCTTTTTCATTCCCTTTCCTGGGAATGTGGCTATTATTATTATTATTTTTATTTGCCAGTCCTGGGGCTTGAGCTCAGGGCCTGGGCACTGCCTCTGCACCACTTGAGCTATAGTACCACTTCTATATTCTTTTACCCTTAATGATTCAATTAGACCTCTTATTGGATATGCTCTAAGCCCTTTAGAATGGGAGTAAAAATAGGATAACATATCTATTACACATGATATAACAGGCACTGCAGAATAAAAAATTGTTTGTATTTTCATATGCAGTATTATATTTAATATGTAACCCATTATTTTGTTATTTTAAATGACATTATTATTCATTTAATGTCTGTGTTTACAGATGGTTCTTGGTTTCATAACTCAGAATATTCCTGGAATTCTTGTTGGTGTCTTTGGACCTGCCTAGAACCACCAATGAAAAGAATCTAACAAATGCAGTAAAAGCAAGAAGCAAAGGATGAAGATTGTTTTTCTTTTCATTGAATTATTATACATTGAGTTTTAAGCCTAACACCCCTGAAAGAAAAAAATGAAGGAAATTTGTGGAATTTTCTAACGATATCTATACGAAGGCAGAGTGAAATGAGTAGAATTAAATAGTATGTGCACGTTGTGTTGATCTCAGACTCAAAACCTTTTAGGTTTTGGTGACTGAAGAATGATTGAGATTTTTGAGCTTGTGACTGTTTCCTAACCATCACCCAATCAAAAATACTGCAGGGGGTGATTTAATTAATAACACAAATGAGAAAATAGAAGATCAGAGCTTATCAGTATTGTATTTTTAAATAATGGCTTACTTTGCTGCTTGTCACTAGAGGGGGCTTTAGGAAAGTTTTGAACTCCATCTCTATGAGAAAATAAAAGCCTTATTCAAGGATGCAAGGTGCAAATGACAGACATTTAAAAAGTGACTCCAAAAGAGTGCTTTTCCAATTATAGTTAATGACATATATTCCAAGTTCTTTTCCAAGCACAGGAAAAAATTGCTTCATTGTCTAAAGGTCCTTAATAGATAAAAACAATGTTTATCATTGTCAACCTATAATTTGATTTTTCTTAATTTTATTGCTAAAGGCAAGAGAGAATATGAATGACTATAATTCTCTGTAAAGCAATTCTCTGTGCCTAATGGGAGAACAGGTAGACCAAAGAAAGAGAGAGATAATAGGTTATACTGACCCCAAATGACTGTTCTGAGTTCTCATAGGAAATAGAATTCTGAATTCTGAACACAAATAGAATCTTGTCCTTAGCCATTCTCAGAAGTATACAACCACATAGAGTTTTCATTTCATTCTAATGTGCTTAATTCTATGCTAGCTTTTTCCTACACTGGAAAAGACCACAAAATTGTGATTCTGTATGTAGTTTAATCGGCTTTTTTTTTGTTACCAATAAAAGACTCATATTGAGACTCTTTGGCTAAAACGCCCGAGAGCACAGATATTTAGACCACTGATAATTACCACAGTGTCCGTCTCTGTTTCTTCCTAGCTGTGTCGCTTAAATCTTTTCATCCAATTAAAAGAACAAGTCTCTCTGTGCAGCACTTAATCCTTCAGTGGTTACTAGGTAACCTGTCCCCACAGCTCATTTTATTCGTCCACTGCTAATCAATTGCCACAGTACAGTCGGGAGCATGCTCAGCCTGAAAGTTTAATAATCTCCACTGAATGCACTCCACTTACCAATGGTTTCCCCATTCTAAACAAAGCAAAACAACTCCACAAAGTTGTTCATCTATCCTATTTCACTTTAAGTTCAGACTTTCAGCAGTTTCTTTAGGAAATTTGAAGAAGTATAAACTTAGAAAATGGAGATGAAGCGTTTTTTGGGTTTAATTTTATTAAAATTTTTTTTCTTTCTTTCTTTTTTTTTTTTTTTTTGCCAGTCCTGGGCTTGGACTCAGGGCCTGGGCACTATCCCTGAGCTTCTTTTGTTCAAGGCTAGCACTCTACCACTTGAGCCACAGTGCCACTTCCAGCTTTTTCTGTTTATATAGTACTGAAGAATCAAACCTAGGGCTTCCTGCATGCTAGGCAAGCACTTTACCACTAAGCTACATTCCCAGCCCTGTTTGTTTTTAATGGTTACTGAGGTTCAAATGCCAATCCTTACTCTTGCTTGGCAGGTGCTCTTCCACTTGAGGTACACCTGCAATCCTTTTCCTTTTGTTATTTTCCAAATAGGGTCTTGCTTTATTCCCAGGGTAGCCTACATTCTTATATTCTGGTCCTGTATGCCTATATGAACTCAGTGTCTCGCATTTTCACTTGTTCAAGGCTGTCATTATACATCCAGCTTTTTTTTTTTTTTTTTTTTTTACTGGTTAGTTGAAGATAGAATCTCATATTTTTTCTTCCCAAGCTGGCTTCAACTGAAAATCCTCCATGTCTCAGCCTCCTAAGGATTACAAATGAGCACTAAATAAGGAATCTGAGTGCCAAGTTATGGGCAAGTTACTTTTTTTTTCTTTCAAATTTTTATTATCAAACATGTACAGAGAGGTTACAGTTTCATAAGTTAGGCATTGGATACATTTCTTGTACTATTTGTTACCTTGTCCCTCATACTCCCCTCCCTCCTCCCCCTTTCCCTCCCCCCCCCAGGTGT